>NC_046320.1:18242473-18577151 GCF_009819535.1 Lacerta agilis | reverse complement strand
AAGTGAGATAAATATTACTTGCTGATGCCTGTAAATCAAGTTGCTATTAAAGGCACAGCTATAAACTTATAATCCTAGCGGGAAATGGATGGTAGGGCATGTCCGAGGCACAATATGATTGTAGGGAATGTGAAAAGGTTTTAGATTATATAGAAGAAAGGGGATCAGCATGTGGGGCCCTAGTTGGGGTGGGCTTTTAATGGAACATATGATTTACTTGTGACAAAATGTGAATTCCTGGTTGCTTTAGTTATAAGATGGTAATGTTCAACACATCTATACAAATTGGATCAACTTTAAATGTTTTTAACATCAATTAGTGACGTGTTTAATATTCAAAGTGTGTTTAAACTAGAAATTATTAACAGTTGGATTTTCTCATTACTTGAATTCTTACAGTTAGCAAAGTGCAAGCTATTGTCTACTGCACCTGTTCAGTTTACCCAGAAGAAAATGAAGTGGTGGTGAACAAAGCCCTGGCATCTGGAGCAGAAGGACCCAAGGCCCAGCCTTACAAGTAAAGAGCAGGCTTTTATTGGTTGTGAATTACATTCTTCTGCTGATGCAGGGCTTACAGTGCCATATAGTCCCTATCCCAATCATTCTGTTTCAGAACTGTAGAGAGTACTCAGAGCTTGAGCATAGAATCCTGTCCAGCTGCTATACCTATTGTAGCTAATTCAATGAAATGAGTAGCTGGTGAATTTTAAAAAAACCCAAACCTTCTACTCATGACATTGATGTGTCTTTGTCAGGATGACCACCTGCATATGTCAGTTTTTGCATGTCTGTTTTAGTATGTAGATGTTACTAGAAAAAACAGGATGAGAGCCCATCCAGCCATGCAGAGTGCATGGCCCCCGTTGATACCATTGTGTAGCCCAGTCCATGCATTGTTACTTGGGTTTGAGAAGGGGAGGAGTATGGCGGAAACTTTTGTGTAGTTTGAGATGCTCAGAAATTTGAGTTTATTTCAAGCTATAGTTTATTGTGATGTGCAAACCAAGCCCTTGATTGTACAGTTGTGGCATACAGAGAAAAGGATTTTATCACTTTTATATTGGTCCCCAAAATTGCTATTGCACCATCTGGTCATTAACGCTTCTCTTGCACCAGAAACAACAGATTTGCCGTTCTTCAGGAAAATCACAAGTACTTTTTTTGAGGGCAGTTTACACATTGTGACAACTTAAAAAAATGGGCAAAATGACTGATGCCCAGAGTGTTAATGGATTTCTGCCTAGGCTGCTGATTTACCTAATGTGATTTGGTGACTCTTCTGGGGCTGCAAAGGGGTTAAGTTTAACCTCTGGTTTGCTAGTAAAACTGAATTACTGTGTCATGAAATGATGCATTTCTAAGTGTGTCACCGATCTGAAAAATTTGGAAAGCTCTGCCCTAAACCTAAGTACGTGAAGTGAAAAACTCTTCTGGACATCAATCATAATAGAAATATGCAAAATAAGCAAGTATTAGAAGTCACCCCAGAACTGGCCCTACTAAATCTTCCAAGATAATAATGCCTATTCACAACATAAAGAGCTCATAACCCACCTACTCTCAGCAGCCAGAAGCACTGGAGAGACCTGTCAGGAGTAAGCATGAACCAATAGTATCAAATAGTATAGGAAACAGCCTTATTAGAAAAACTAACCAACAAACTGAAACTGACATGGGGACAAATAGAAGACACCTTCACCCCAATATGTTTCCCCTTTATTACATACACAGCCCGACAAGACAACAAGAACCCACTGACAGCATACAAATCAATCTGGCTAACCTGATCCAAACACAACACACACACACACCCTGCTCAGATACAAAAAAATCTCACTACCGCCAAGCAAAGTCAACCAACCACACCCTAGGCCACCCCCAACCCCTCTCACCATGAAGGAAATACAAGCAAATAGGAAGAGAACCCACACAAGTGACACTGACACAAAACCCCAATCATACACTAAGTACAACGGTACCTCGATTTTTGAACATCTCCGTTGACGAACATTTGTTTTCAAACACTGTAAACCTGGAAGTAAATGCTTCGGTTTTCGAACATGCCTTAGAAGTCGAATATGCCACGCGACTTCCGCTGAGTGCAAGATCCTGAGGCCTAACTGTCAGCTATTGAGTTTTCAGGTTTTGAACATTTCAGAACTCAAACGGTCTTCTGGAATGGATTACGTTCGAAAACCGAGGTACCACTGTAGAAGAATAGAAGCATTGTAACCCACCCCACTCCCCTTCTCCCCCCTTTTCTTGCTGACCTAACACTGTATGCAACACTAATGTCTCACAACAAATGAAACCGATCTGTAGAAAATGCAACTTGAAAAAATGAGACAATGCACGTATTTTTGTAAGGAACCGGGGATGGGATGAAGCAGGGATTTTGTTTTTTGTTTTAAATAGCTAGCTAAGGAAAGGTATAATAAGAAAAAGGGGGGGAGAGTAATGAAGTAAAGCCAAAGCCAAAATAGCCGGGCAATACAACCGTCTTTTTCTGGAGCTCCTTCTGCAGCGTCACAGCAGACCGAGATCCGTTGCACACCGCAAAAGTGAAACCAAAGTTTCACAAACTTAGGTTATAAAGGCAAGAACTGTCAATCAAACAACTAGCAACATGCTAAACTCCCCAGCAACTTGCCTTAACCAATCCTAGCTGTGGCCAGCCCAAAACCCCCTCCCATCAACTTGGAGCTGCTCCTTTAACCCTTCTGCAACCCGTGCTCTCTTCAATGGGAGAACACGCTTTGTAAACTAAGAAATCTTTAATAAAAATATTTTTTTTAAAAAAAACCCAGCACAATTGGGAACGGTTGCTGGCCATTTAAATGAAAACAATGTGTTTAATATACTTAGGAAAAACCTTTCATGACAGCTCTTAGCTTTTGTTTTTTTAAGAAAACTACAGGGAGGCTAAAATTGCATTTTACTTAAGGGCACATGGTGGTGATTAAATACTTTGTGTTAATATCCACTGTAGGCTTTGTCCACCTGTTCTTCCATTGTGTTGCAAATCAGAAATAAGCTTGTCTGCAGCAAACTTTTTCCGACTGGAGCCATCAGATATTTCTAATAGCTGCTTTATAGCTGTTCTATCCCGAGAGGTAAGTAATAGTAAAAAATAATAATAATAGTAATATAGACACCAATAAAATTAAGTGTTTTGATATTTTGATTTTTCTTTGCTAGTGAATTCTTGGATATAGATGAAAGGTAATGTAGATTTAACAGTTAACATGCGTAACAGCCAACCATTGTGCAAGTAATCTGTCCATGAAGAAAGCATTGTGCACATTTCCCAGTCGATAGACATAATCTCCCTCGGTTGCATTTTGTAAATTTCTTGGCCATTATGTTGAGTCTCCAAGAAATATGTTCTCATTTCCTTTACCCAGTTCAGTAGTATGAACCCCCCACCTGCCCCAACATACCGTCCCACTGATCTGCTGAAAATGGCAGGGTCCCAGATAAAGATCAACCTTTTTCCTGTAGTGCAGCCTTCTTTTCACTCTTTCTTTCCCCTTTCTACCACCCCACAGAGTGTAGGGGCAGCTGCAGAATGTCAGTGGCTGCCCCGAGGCTGCCTTCCGTAAGTAGGCCTCATGCTCTGCCAGCAGAACTTCCTCTGCAGCCTCCAGGACCATTGGGAGTGCCTGCTTATTCACGTTATTTAGTGTAAAAACTATCTCGTAGCGTCCTGACAACTAAAAGTATTCTTAAACTGAACGCAGGTAGTGGTGAGTCGTCCAAGATCACCAAACAATTCCATGGTGGAGGTGAGATCGAAAGATCTCCATCTGTTTCAAAGCTATCTTACTTTAATTGTATTGTTTACCATCTGATAATATGATGCTTAAGGGGAGCGGGTGGCGTTGTGGTGTAAGCCACCAAGCCTCTCAGGCTTGCCGATCAGAAGGTTGGCGGTTCGAATCTGCGCAACGGGGTGAGCTCCTGTTGCTCTGTCCCAGCTCCTGCCAACCTAGCAGTTCAAAATCACACCGGTACGAGTAAATAGGTACCGCTGCAGCGGGAAGGTAAACAGTGTTTCCGTGCGCTCTGGTTTCCATCACGGTGTTCTGTTGTGCCAGAAGCAGTTTAGCCATGCTGGCCACACGACCTGGAAAGCTGTGGACAAACGCCGGCTCCCTTGGCCTCAAAGATAAATGAGCGCCGCAACCCCAGTCGCCTTTGACTGGACTTAACCGTCCAGGGGTCCTTCACCTTTTACCTAATATGATACTAGGGAGGTTATTTTTCTTTACTGTTACTACAGTACTGTATAGTTGAGCTGGAAAACAAGCAGGGTAGAATCGCCCAGGTAGGGAGCCCCTGCTCTGGTTCTCCAGGGGATGTTGTCCTCCAACTCCTGTTAACTCCAACCAGCATAGTCAGTAGTTGGGGATGTTGAGAACTATAGTACCAGCAACAACTGGAGAGTCAAAGGTTAGCTACTCCTGTTCTATATGATAATAAGGACGAGGTCTGCGGAATAGTGGTAACAGTAGGCACTTAGAACAGCAGCTACTTCCTCTGAAATGCACAGCAAATGCTAATGTGAATTGCTTTCACAGAACTAAGGGTGTCATTTTCCTATATTTCTGTGTACAATGGGTAACATCGGCTGCTCTTCTTCGGAGCTGTGATTTGGTTTTGCTGATAATGTGTCCCTTTTAACTTTACAGAGGGATCCATCAGAGACGGTGTCTGTAAAAGATGTTTTAGCTCGTGCTGCGGCAAAAGGGTTATTGGAAGGGATTGACTTAGCAAAGCCAGCTAAGAGAGAAGAAAAAAAGAAAAAGAAACCGAAAGTAACCCAGCCAAAGACACCTACTAAAGAGGCAGTGATAAAGTCCAAAATTCAGGAGTTCCTGGATCGAGAAATGAAACCGGGCATGATTGAGTCAGATACTTCTGTATCTAATTTAGCTTCCAGTGCCTCTCAAAAATCTGTGAACCAGACAAATAGTTCCGTTCCCCTGAAGAAAACAGTCCAACCCCTCTCAAACTTGTCTCTCCCGATGATGTCCAAGAATTCTCTTACTGCAACTTCCATGCAAAAGATGTTTGAAAAGCATCGAAACATCAGGAAACCAAAGCTTGACGATAGTGTGATGGTCTTGAAACCTGTCGAAATCGTCCTGCCTCCGGTAATGGTGCCATACTTCAACCCACAAGGAAACCGATCCCATATTTCGACTAACCATTATTATTATAATTGGGGTGGAACTCATGGCACGCTTAGCCCTTCTACATCCAAAAAGCTGATCAAGACAAAAGAGCCCTCGCTTTCTTCTACAGTCAAGCATTCTCGTCCGTGGCTTTGAAGATTGCCTTTTGTAACTCATTTTTTACCATAATTCTTTCAAAATCTGAAACTTGCATTCCTCTAATGGTAAAAAACAAAAACCCTTGGGCATTCAGTATTCATCTGCATAGGGACCAAACTGCTCTGGGCAGCAGTTAAGATGCTCACATGCCTTTTCCACAGCTATTAATATGGTAGCAGAGGGGCTGTTCTGCAGAAAGGCTTTTATTTCAATGAACTCTGAATGTCAAAATGCTTAAATTAATATACAGTATCAGATTATGCAGACAGGGGTAAACCAGAGGTTTCATGGGCAATAGATGATCAGCTTAGAATATAGCAGACAGATTCTGTCTGAGTAAAAACTTACAGGTACCGAATTTTAGGGCTAGCCGTCACAATTGTAAACAAGAACAGGGCTTCTAAAAAGTAGAAGTGGATTTCAGTTCTTATTTTCTAGATATTTCAGTGTAAAGCCTTAGGAATTTTGAATACCTTACCTTGTTTCTTTTTCTAAACTTGGTTCCAGCCTGCAGAGTGATCTTTCAAGACTTCAGCCTCTTTAATAACCTGCTCAAATCTTCTCTTCCAAAAGGACAGATTTTTTAAAAAAGCAAATTGTGACCATTTTGGCTTTAAGAATAGGACATCACAACCTCAAAGAAAAAGGACAAGAACATTTTCGGGCTTTTTGTGAGGGAGCATAATTATTGGATGGTTTCATGTTGCTGCGGCTAGACACTGAACTCTACTAGGACGTCAGGATAAATATTTGGCTCATTAGGCAGCAAAGTTAAATGGAAACAAACATATTAAACAATTGCTGATTGCCTTTCATAACTCTAGTCTGTTATTTTCTGTCCCCCCCCTCACCCAGGCCACTTATTACCTTTTGTAACTAAGGATTTTATAGGCTCAGTTGTAACACTAGTCCTAGATCATTACAGGAAAGACAAACGTTCTGTGCTTCCTTTATAGGTTGACTATATTCTTTCTGTAAAGTTTGAAGGGCATTCATATATCATGTATTAAATATACCCATGAGGCATAGTTAACTGAGATGCCTAGGTATCTTTTCAGATGTTGGAAGAAACCTTCTGTTCCATATGAAACAGTCTTCATTATATATAACGTATCAGGAGCAATTAAGCATTTGGTGGTGGGTAAATTGAAGAGGATGCATAACATGTGGCAAACCAGAAGTGTTTTGCTTGGGAGTTGAGAGTACTATTGCATTAGGTGGTAATAATAATAATAATAATAATAATAATAATAATAATAATAATAATAATAATATTTAATTTATTATTTATACTCCGTCCATCTGGCTGGGTTTCCCCATCCTTTAGCTTTTTGCTTAAATATTCAAAAATTAATCTTTTTCCTTTAGTAAACCTACTCTCATTAAAATCTGCCCTATTTTATATTTTAATCTGGAGATTAAAATAAAACTCCGAGAAGGAATAATAAACATTTCTTTTTACCAAGCTAAGACGAGTGTTTTTAGAATGGTGGCTTTTCTAGTGAAAGCACTAAGCTCCCAGCGACATAAACACAAGAGGCCAGCAGTTAATGCAGCTAAATTTATTCTTGCAACAGATTACATTTAAATGTGTAAAAAGTGGACAATGGTGGAAAAAAAACTTTTCTGTTTTAAAATCAACTACTTCACATAATGCCAAGAGCTCTTACTGATAAACTGTGTGTATTTTCTCCTTTCTCTTTTGCAGATAGTGAAATAAATCAAACCTACTTCTGCTATTCACACTTCTCTCCCTCAAAATAACTATGCCTGCCAAAGAGAGGAGCTAATGATGGTAATGATAGAGCTCTAGAGAGGCTCAGCTTTTGTGAGCTAATGTGATAAAAATAGCAGTTTCTCTCCATATGTGATCTGTTTAATTGACTGCAGAGTTCTTTAACAAATAAACAAGTTCTTAAAGCTTTGTAGATGGTGCCATCTTTGTATTCAGCTTTCTGTAGGTTTCCTTTACTTGGCTATTAAAGGCTTTGCACACAAAGTTTATCATTAAGACCTCTTTGTTACAGAAGTAGGATTGATGGCGTTTCATGCAGATTTCTTTCCATTTTTAGGCATTTCTTCATCTCTATGAAAACACGTTTTTAAAGAAATAGTACTTGTTTTGTATAAACGAAGCAACAAGCAGCATCAAAGAACTGCTGTGGGTTGGGGCAGAAAAAAAGGCATTAATTAAGCTATCACAAATGACTGGTTAACAATCTCCCTTCCTTCAACGGAGTACGCAAATGAGGTGGTCCGTGAGAGCAGCATCTAACTTGCTTTTTGTGTTTTTTAAAAATAATAGAAGTTAGCTTTACATGTTATTTTTGCCATTTTACTTCTACATATTCAGTTAATTAAAAAGGTGACTACAAATAATTACAAAAATCCTCTGTCTTTAGGCAACCTATAGTACACTGAGATTACTTAGCACTGGATTATCATGTGAGATCATATCCAGTAATAAAGATATGTCAACATAATCGAATGATATTTCAGTAAAAATAGAATAAATAAAATAAAAATATTTAAGCTGTATTTAACAAGTTAATCAAAAAAAGACATGAAACGTCCAAGGCATAGTGAACATGGCTGCCTTGTGCAATTATAAAGAATGCATAGATAACAGAAGTGTCACTACAACATTGAGTAAGTCATTGGCATTTGTTCGCGTTCAACCCATACATGTATTTTGGCCATCATTGAGAAATGTTTTTTTGTTGTTTTTTTGTCTGGTAAGAACTGCCTTGCTGCTTTCTGTTTCCAGCAGTGGCCAGCCTGATGCCCTTGGGAGCTCAGAAGTGTGGCCTTCCCTATTGTTTAGTCCTCAACATCTGGTATTCAGAGACACTACCTCTACAATGGAGATTATTCCATAAAGAAGGTTCAGATAAAATAATCTTATAACAAGTTTGATTTTAAAGGAGTGGGATGCAACTCTCAGCTGGTGGGACTTAAAATGCTGAAAAGAATAATAATAATAAAAAGATTTTAAAGCTTTTGAAGCTTTGTAACTAATCCAAAAGCTACTTGAAAAAGAAAGAAATGCTTGGTCTACTCACTGTTTTCAGCAAGTGTCTGAAAAGGTCACACTCCAGAAAAACTTTATGCCACTTAAGACACAAATAAGTTTCCTGCTTGGGTTTAAGTACTTAATGATAATGGAGCATAGCCATATAACAGAAACTATCGGTGTGCAACTTTATGATTGTTTTAAAAAAAATTATTTGAGGAGGAGAGCTGCTAGTAGTCAGCATGTACTTTCTAAAAATGGAGCAAGTGAGCCAGATTATTTTTTCCAGGAGGGAACTGAGGATGGTAATATCTTAGCAAAGGCGGACCCAAGCATTTGCCTACTTTAGAAGTACAATGGATGTGACTTTTAGAGTAATAAAGCCATGAGGCTACACTCCTTAGGGTTACTTGTCTTGGAAGGTAACGGACCTTACTACCTCTGTAAAGTTAACTAGAAAATAATAAGGGTTGTCAGACTTTTTTTAAAAAAATCTCTTTATGCATAGGCTCACTTCTGGTCTTGTTAACCTGCAAACCATACATCATAAAAATGGGGGGGGGGGAGTTGCCAAGTTTTTCATTTTGTAGCTCTTGAAACATTGTGGGCTAATTCACACATGCCTGAATTGATGATTCAGCAATTGATGACCTGCAGTTGGATGTGTGACCTAGCTCCACTGAGAAGCCGTGTATTTGAGGTGATATGGAAGGGGTTGTGGTCCGGTGTCTCAGTCACACACGCAAGCCGCTGCTTGAGGTGGTACTGATCAAGTGATAAACATGCGCATGAAAGAAAGCCCAAAGCAAGTGAGCACAATGCTTGGTTTGGCAGCAGCTGTTCCTCAGCGGAGGAGGGAAAAGGAAGAGAAACCTTTTAGGATATGCAAGCCAAATGGAAGCAGCTGTGGATGCTGAGATGTGGTTTTTTGTTTGTTTTTTGAGCAGTGGACATCATCCCCCCAACTCTCTGCTGTTCCTAGTTGCTCCTCTTCCTATCATTCTCCAGCCTATTTCTGTCTGCCGCAGAAGCACAAGAAACTTGCACACACACATTTTTGTGTGTGTATTGAAACGACACGTGCAGCACCAACAGAATCATGTCTTTTTTGCAGCGTGCACTCATAGTGTCAAGCTACAATTAGGTACAAATTCTGTCAAAACACACTTGCATGATTGTGCACATTGCTTTTCTTGCAATATTTGTGCAAGAAATAAACTGGAAGGAGCATTTTTTTATCTTGACACCTTTCAGGGCTGACATTACTGATTGACAGTAGTGTAGTATTCTGCCTAATTCCTTATACTACAGATTGTTGGACTACAACAGACTGATTCACACATGGCTCCACATTGCACTTTTGAACAAATAGGAGGTTTTGTGGCTTACTCCTATATGCATTGATATAATCTCTTTAGTAGTTTTTTGTGGTCTGGAGGAGAGTGCACAAACCCAAGCTTGCCTTCCTTTACCCTCTTCAATTGTACATTCGACATTCTGGGGCCTGACCTCTGACATGGCCCCAAGGCATGGATGGGTTCTAAGGCTTTTCCTTTGGCAGCTGTGCAAGTGAAAATGTGCTACACATTACACATGAAAAATATTTAAAACTATCCAAAACACATAGCATAAGGTGCAGTTAGAAGGAACTAGTGTGTGGAGTTGGTTGTGGGATTTGCAACAAGTTTCACTTGGCATTGCAAAGGTCAAACATGGTGGTCGGTGGGTGTTACAAAATCTATTGGGAGGTCACATGATTTCTTAATTTAAAATCAACGTAAAATATAGGTGTGCTCAGCACCCAACCTCTATGGGAAGAAATGAAATAGAGGACATAGTTCTAGTGATAGAACTAGGAAAAACCCATGCACATTCACAGTTACCTAATGCAAACCCTGTCATAGGAAAAGTAACAAAGGATACCTTAATCTTCCTTCCCCTTCTGAGTTAAAGAGGTTTTACTCATGCTGTATTGCTGAAATTCCATTTCTGATGCACTGATCCTTGTAGACGACTGGTCAAGGATTAAGGTACATTTTGGCTTTACTATTTTTAACCTCATGCACCTATCAGGTCCTTACCTTTGCTTCCTGCCTGTATCAGGGTAGAAAAATATAAAAGCATAGACCAGCATCTATAGAAAATGCTAAGAAGCGCTTGAGCCTTAGTGTCACCAGTGCTGCGATTTATGTTTCGAAACAAAAAACCCAGCATATCCTCAGACTGCTCTCTGAACTCCTAAATGACAAGCTCGATTTCAAAACTGAAGGGCATTTCAAAGGTGATGATCTGCTACAGGGGCAATGCTTCTTTACAAGAAAAAAGCATGCAAACCAAATGTAGTTAATACCATGCGACAACAGAGCCCATCTATTTTCTTGTGCATACATATGCCTGGGAAAGGGTCATTCCCAGCACCAGCATGTCACTGAAACCGATACACATGTGATTGTCACAATTATAATATCGTTTGCATGCTCCTTCCAATCAAACTGCAATCTGCATAGGAAACTGTCGTGTTGAAGCAAAACCAACTGGCCGCCAGAAGATGAAAAATGGTTACTAGGGTGCACAAGATGGAAGATTGGTTAATGAATGCAGTTACTTAAAAAAAAGTAGCTCAATATTCATATTACAATAATACAATGGTAACTAATACTTGGTATGTACTTCAGTGTTAAAAATGAGGACAAAGTGCTGCAGGGTACAAGGACTGCTTGTGACAAATCCCAACCAGGATGGGGATGAATATCAATTTGGGCATGATTCTCTCCGAGGAGCAATGTGCCACATTCCTTTCTGGTGTATGTGTGAATTTACCGGTAAGTAACGTTCATAATATTTACACAGTTGGAAAACAGACCTTCCACTTCATGGTGTGAAACCTCACAGCAAAAAAATTACTCATGCTTCTTTTCATATCACATGATGGTGGCAAGAACGAGAGAACATGCTTTTGTCTAATATTATTTGATAAGGGTAAATTCTCTGAAGACAAAGCATCACCAATTTAAACTGGAAGGCCAAAAATCAGTTCATCTTCTTTAATGTGGCTACTGTATCTTCTGCTAGATGTTTTCTAAGAAACCATTTCTTTTCCTGCAGGGTTGCTATGGCGTGTCTGTAATGGGACGTTTCTGTTTCAAAGTGTCAATGAGGGACAACATCCCCCGTTTTACATTAGTCGTGACTCTTCTGGTCATCGAGTCTGCAGGAGGAGGAGGAGGCCGGACTTTTTGTGAAGGAGGTCTGGCTACCAAGCACTTCTGGTATCGTAGCTGAAAGAAAGCAAAGATGTTCTGCAATCATTAGTAAGGCTAGGTACCTTGAGCTTTCCTCACTATGTTCTGCAACATCATTTAGGATTTGCTTCCGAGTAGGCAACACACACACATATCATGACCCATCAAGCTTAAATGCGACCCATCAAGCTATGCATGGTGAATTTAAAAGCAACAACCGAGTATGGTGGTTCATCAACCTAATTTTGCTACCTGCATGGGATTGCTAGTGGCTTGGTTCGTCACAGGTTTTGCAAATCTGCCCTTAAGACATGGCACTCATAGATCCTTAGAGCAGGTCTTTCCTCATTTTGGCAGTTTCTTACATTCTCTGCACAATTATTACATGTTAGTGGGGACAACACATCATTAAGATATTGGATACATGACCATCCTTTCTAATACAAGGAGTAACAACTCAACATGTTGGCAGATTGGTCTTAAGTCTTCTACCTCTAAATCTAAAATAATATACCGTAATTTGATGGTAGTGGCTGGGATTGAACGTTGTCGTGTTCTGATTGCCAGAGCTTGCTCAGGTTAGTGCTAGTATTTTCTCCATTAGCCCAAGAGAACAGATGACAATTTTGAAGGATGGTACCCACTAAACCCTCTGGAAGCAGATGCTGAATAATACCACGGAAGCAGGGAACTCTGGTTATTCTCATCAATCTTATAATTTGTTCTTCCCATTGTCTCCTTTCTATAAAGACACATTGTTCTCTTGCAAAAGGCTGGCGCTTGTTGCCTTGACTCTGATGCTTTATGCTACTTATCTGGTTTTCAGTCTGTGCACGTAACAGTTCACAATATTGACTGCTAATAGCATTAAAGCAGAGGAGGGGGAGAGAGAGCTGACACTAATATGTAGAATCATGGTGTTAAATGTTAAGATGTGAGTGCAGAACTGGGGAGAGAATTATAATTTATCAGGGCACTCTGAAAAATGAACAGAATTATTGTTTTTGTGTCATTTTGCATTCGTGCTAAATACTACAAAGTAATATTTGAGGGGGATTTCATGTACTGGTTTCTTTTCATTTTCTACTGTTTCTACAAATTGTACTACAGTTTTCTGTGGTCACTTACCATACAAGCCGCCTGGACAGCTTCTGATACGTTGCCTGCATTGGGCTCACACCAGAAAACATGGCACTCAAAATGCTGGTTCCCCGTATCCATAATGAAGGCAAACGTATGGATATCTTTGCCCACTCCCATAAAAGACAAGAACCGTACACGACATTCTACCACAATTTCCTCTTCATTCTAGTTAGGAAGGAAGAATTCATGTTACTACAAATAAAAGTTTCAGAGGTAGCACTGAAGAAACAATAATTAGTCTGAGCGCTGGAAGCTCTGATTCTTGGAAGGTCACCAGTTATGGACCAAGGAACATACCTGGTGTAACCTTCCAAAATGCTCCAAGAGGTGGACTAACTGTCACAGCATCCCGAGCTTGGAGACTGATTTGCAAATAGGCATACAGGGTAATGCAGTTTCACACACAATGAAAACACTCTTTCATATTTTTTTAAAGGTTGCCAAGCATCTTAGTAAACAACAACTCTCTTTTATTTAAAAAATCACCTTAAATCAGCATGCAGATATGCAAGAAATTAATATGAGGGGCATTAACCAAAAACTAGAGGTTACTCATTGTCCTAAGCTACCTGGGGTTCATTCTATGCCCATCAACTTCTCAAAGTGGGGTAGAAAAATACCCGAGCATCTTGCCCATACTATGAATTCCATTTTTTTATAGCTATACCATTTCAAGAGGAGATTTCTGCTGTCCATGTACATTTCTGTGCATATATCACCTTGAGATGGCTGTTTAGAAGGTGATTAAAAATGACAACAACGAAAACGACAACAGTTACCCTATTGCAAAGCACTGCAGGGAACCATTGGATTCAATGAGTACAGTGGTGCCCCGCTAGACGAATGCCTCGCTAGACGAAAAACTCGCTAGACGAAAGGCATTCGCTAGCGGAAGGCTGTCTTGCAAGACGAATTTTTGAATGGGCTTGCCTCGCAAGACGAAAAAAAATCCGATTCCCCCCCCCCGTCAAACTGCTCTTCCCCCGTTGGTGCTTCGCAAGACGAAATTTTCGCTATACGACAGCACTCACAGAATGAATTAATTTCGTCTTGCGAGGCACCACTGTAAATTTTAACTCCATAAAGTTAATTTTGTGAGGCTGGCATTATTTTGACACAAATTAACCATCTCATAGTGCAAACCTGACACACCAATTTCTTGTTAGTAATGTTCCTTTGAAAAACAAAACCCTATTAGGCTATTGGGGTATGTTGGACCCACTGTATTATTATTATTTTTACCACGAGTCCAGTATTTCAGCTAGCCATGTTTTGTTTGTTTCCGATTTGCTTGTTCTTCGGTTATGAGGCCAGTATTGCACATATAACACCTCATCTGTTTTCTTCTCCATGGATTTCTGATAGTCCAATAAGGAATTTAGGTTAATATTGTGGGGTATAATGCACTTTGGAATTGAATATTAATAAAATCCATTTTTCTATGTTAGATGGCAGTTATTCTTGAAAACAGACAGGGCCTGCATTTGAGGAATTCACTGACTGATATTATCCAAAAAGCTGGTGCGTGAGAGTTAAGCTCACTGAACTGTTAAATCATGACTGAGATCTGTACATTTCCCATAACATCTTAGGCAAGTGGGTTTTCTTCTCTGTTTATTAAGCTGGTAGTTTTGTTATTTTTACAGGAGAAAATAGGAACATATGGCAGAAATGAATATCTTAAAAATGCCATGCATACCACGAACGGTTGCCAAATCTGCTCTTGCAGTGCATATGGCAGCTTCTATTTATCTCAAATAAAATTGAATAAAAGGAAAGTTTGAGGAAAACAAAGCACTGGCTAAATAACAAGGCCCACATTCTAGTATCAACTACATATGAAGCATTTCTTGTTTTTAGAGAGGCCAGGTTGTGCCTTACTCCTTCGCTGATGACTGTCACTGTAGCATCAGCAACATTCATGGTGACAGGCACCCAGTCGTCTCGGCTGGAGGAGTCAATGAGACTTTCTATAGCGGCATTCAGGGTGTCCATACCTGCAGTTGCAGAGCAATAGAGACAAGATCACTAAAAGAGAGTCAGCGTTTTATGGCGGGAAGAATATCAGGCAAGAATATCAAGCTCACGGGGTGTGTGTGTGTGTGTTTTAAAGTAAGATTTTATTAAAGCTTTTTCATGATACAATAAGATAAAAGAAACAAATCCAGTGCTGTTTTCCTGGGGAAACGCGTGGGTACGCATACCCCTAAACATTTTGTGAATCTAAGTTTGGCCTCATTGAAGGGCAGTATTTCAATATGAGTAGGAAAATGAGAGTACCCCCCCCCCGCAAACATTTTTAAAGGAAAAAAAAAGCATTGAACGAATCTAAATAAAAACAAAAACAGGGAAAGAAAAAGAAAACACCAAAGGAAAACCCAGAAAATAAAGGAAAATGTTACGTTTGATAGAGAAAAACTATTGCTGACATTTAATAATAATAATAATAATAATAATAATAATAATAATAATAATAGTAATAATAATTGGAGAACCCCTTTTGGACTTTTTGCATTAAAAGGAAAATGAATTAATCTATGTGGGTCAGAAGATTGGGAAAATATTGCCTTGTAAAAAGTGGAACAGTTGGGTGTCACTCTAGAGTGAATATTTTGAATAATTTCTTCTATGTAACTGACAGATGTAAAATTGGACATCCTTTTTATTTTTCTTCTCTTCTCACTGTGGTTTTGGGGCACACACTCCCAGCCTGACTCACATTGGGGGTGTATCCGTGAGAATAAAACAAGATGAAACCCATATATGCTACCCTGAGGAAGGGTAGACTAAGCATGCTAATAAGAGTAATGAAAAATAGGGGTGTCCAAGAGAAGCTGCCAAGAAAGATGTAGAAATCAGCGCTGAAGCAGCTGTTTCATTCCCTCATTTATACGCTGATATACACTAGTGGCCAAAATTGTGGAAACCTTTTGGAAAAAGTGTGTTTCCGAGGTTTGATGGCTCATAGCACCTGATTGGCTCTCTAAACACTCATGCTCATTGGCTACATTCAAATGAAGGAAAGCTACTGCATATCAACTTAAGCAAGTTGTGCTTCCTTTTTCTGGTTATTTGGCTGTAACTTTTGATAGAATACAAATAATTGAACAAACTTTGCATCTGTGGGGACGGGAAGGGCGAAGCGGTGGCCCCACAGGTATATGTGCACACATGCAGGGCTGCCACCAACCCAGAGCTCCCTTGAACCCCACTTTTCCTTCCCTAGCCATATCCCTGTTCCAACAAGGATGCCATGCCTGTTGGGAGTACTCTAGTACCTTTGTCAGTGCTAGATTTGAGGTGGTTCCCCTGCACAAGGCGCTGGGTTGGAAAAGATCTCTCACTGAGAAGATAAATTGGGGGGAGGGGCAAATTTTGGCCTCGCTTGGGGCAGCAACACAACCAAAGTCTGCCCCTGCCTCCACCCCTCTCTCATGAGCCACCACTGGGAATCACCATGGCCCATTCTTCTTCACTTTGTCAGTATTTAGGATGGAACAGACTTGCAAAACACGGAAGTGGCTAGGCTCCGAAGAGCCATTTCAGGTGTGTCCAAGGCGTTTCGGCATGACTAACAGGTTTGGACTTTTCTTTCTCTCTTGGGAAAGCGGGCATCTGCATGCCATACCCCAAGCCACGTTTCACAGTCAAAAGGGCTTTGCCATTCAGTACTGGGTGAGGTCAACTCTTTTGAGAAATATCAATTCGAAGCTCTGTACAAACATCTAAGTGGCATATGAATTAATAAGCAGTAAGTTCAGACCCACATCTCAACATTCTGACCATGTTATTTCACATTTGACAGGCAAATCCAAATAATTTAATTTTATCTTTCATGCCATGCACATCCCTGCAGTAACTCCTAGTCTAGTAGAAGCTGGATCAAATCCCAACCGACACATCATAAATTTGGAATAGAACTGTCACTGTCTGGCCCCACAGTTAATATCACTAACAGATCTGAATAACCATAACACCCAAAGTATGCACACTGAAAGTTTGGAGAAATTGAAACGCGTACCCGTCACCTATTTTTATCCTCTGTCAATGAAGAAGCGCGCTGAGATGCTAAAGAGCAAACGTTAAGGGAGTTATGGACAAAGATTCAACCTACCCACTGGCTTAGCTACAGGTAACATGCCCAAGTACTGTACATGGAACTTCTGGACCAGCTCAGTCTTTGGTGTTGGGAAATCTACTGCATGGGAACAAAAATATCGATTTCAACTTATCAAAATTCACATCAGGCAAAATATCCTTATTTCAAGGGCAGAATAAAATAATTCACCAGGTAGTTTATCTCTTAGGGATATCATTATTGATTCTAATAAATCTGTACTCCTTCTACCCACTATCGCACATTAAAAATGAGCCCGAGTAATTTCTGGGGAATTTTTTAAAAAAGTACATCATCATCTTTTACTCTTGTAAAGTAAAAACAGACAAATCTGTTTAGCAGATCTTGCCTACTGCAAATATAGCCAGAGAAACAACCCAAGAGTCTTGTGGCATCTTAAAGACCAAGGAAGTTATTTTGAGCTACGTTCATGCTTTAACAGACTTAACATTACCCCTCTGGAAACACGCTGTGAAAATTCTTTTTATTTATTTTTTTAAAAAGCGGCTATTTATTAGTATTTAATTAGTAAGTCACCTGTTTGAGACTACATAGTGAAGACAAAATCCCAGTCACACAGTACCTTGCAAGGGAACATCTAGGGTGATGTTTGTCCGCTCTTGTAACGAACTGCAAGCCACAGCTTTGGCATTTTTCCGTTCAGCCATAATCTGGAGAAGACCGTGATCATATTATTATTTATTAAATTTGTAGGCCACCCTTCATCCATAGATCTCGTTGTACAATCCTAATCCTGAAAGCCCTTAAAAATGAGTGTTTCTCTTTTTCACCATAACTCAGATGGGTTAAGGAACTGCGGCTACAATCTTATGCACACCTACTTGGGAGTAAGCCTCATAGAACTCATTGGGGTTTCTTTCCCAAAAGGACTGGTCTGCCTGCATTTAAATTTAAAGAGGCATGTTTGACAACCTACAGCTGCAGTGCAAATATTGATGGAGGTGGTGGAAAACTTTACAGGGATGGGAGGTTTTTGCTACCTTTACGAAATGCACCACATCAAAAACCTTAATATATAAAACTTACTGTATATTGCGGCGTATAAGATGACTGGGCGTATAAGACAACCCTCAACTTTTCCAGTTAAAATATAGAGTTTGAGATATACTCAACCACAGATTTTCCACCCGGTGTATAAGACGACCCCCGACTTTTGAGAAGAGCTTCCTGGATTAAAAAGTAGCCTTATACGCCAGAATATACTATATTTGCAATTTGGTACTCTGTAACAACCCCCGTGACTTTTGGGGGCAGAACAATTGAGTACGGAGATCTTGTCCGCAGCATAAGCAGTGATAAGGACAAAGGCTATAGGCACTGAGCTAGCGGTGTCCATAAAATGCTACACACGTTATGGGGGCATGGCAGGGCCATTTCTTATAGTAGCCTCCCACAGTGGCGGAGCTTCATGCTCCGACACTGGGGGGGGGGGAGAAGAACAGGCGGGGGCAGGGATGCCGCGCGTCCTGGGGGCATGGCGCCCAGTGCAAGCGGGGGGACAGCTGTGATGGCACCCTACTGGGATCACGCTGCCGGGGGCGGTACGCTCCCCCTGCACTCCTCTTCCTCCGCCAGTGGCCTCCCATAGGATATTGTCAACAGGTCAGCCCTAGAATGTGTTGAGCCCTCTTTCCTCTGCTGCTAAACATTATCTTTAGAAGCAGTTTCTCCTGAACAGAAATGTATGCCAGGCAACTGTTTGTGTGGAAGCTTTGGTTTGGACCTATATTCTTAAATGGCATGGAAATAGATTTCACTGAAATCAGGGAGACTTCATGTAACACGCTTGGGAGTGTCATATGAGGGTATGTTCGCACAGGAAAAGGGTGAGGATAGAATGAAAACAACAACAAGAAAGCTTGCCTTAGAACAGATTTCGTGCAGGCTTGTGGCAATGGCTTTTGCTGGCGTGTCACATCGAAACACGTGGCACTTCAAAATCCTCGTCTCTCGGTCTCTTGCTACATAGGCAAAGTCTCTGTACAAACAAAATGAATTACCTTATTCAAAGCAGTATCGCCCACGGAAATACCTGCTTCAAAAAGAACACAAAGGAACAAAGATCGTGATGGCTATGCTCTTGCCTTCACTTCTAAATGAAAACCACAGGAGAGGATAATGGTCTCGTGCTTGCATTCTGCTTGCAGGTTCCCCACAGGCGCCTGGTGGCCACTGTCAAAACAGGACCACTGTCCTGATCCAGCAAGCTATTCTTATGTTCTTAAAGATGACAACTGAATGGTCAGAACTTACTCGTTCCACGTACTTAGTAGCTATCGCCATAAAAACAATTAAATGGGCCTGCGTCCTAGTGAGGGATTCCAAAGCACAATTCCCTTTGTTGCAGTAGCAGAGCACATGCTCTCCGGGCAAAGGGTTTCAGGTTCAACCTTTGGTATCCCCAGGGAGCTCTGGCAAGGACACGTGCCTGAAAAGTCTTGGGAGCTCTTGCCAATCAGTCAACAATACTTAACTCGAGGGCCTCACTTGCTGTAAGGCAGATTCCTATGATGATACAACAACAACAACAACAACAACAACAACAACAACAACAACAACAACAAAGGTTTGGAATGTACTGATAACCTTGTTATAATAACAACCTCAGATGCTCTTAATACAGATGAAAATTAACCACAACAAATGCTCTTAAAATGGAGACTGCGTTTTTTGTCACTTGATCTTGAACATATCGAAGACCAGGCCTTTAACCTTTGCTGAGAATCTGCTTAGGGAGACACTGTTTGCTCCCCCCTGCTCTGAAATGATCGCCCTGCCTCAATTCTCTTCCTTAGAAGTCCCCATGGAGGCCTGAGATGCTAAAGGCTATAAGAAGTGCAGCTTTCTGTAAATGCCATGATTCCACAAAGGGGGCAAAGCTGTCACCACAGGCAAAGAAATGGCACCGGCAGGTATCACTGGGGATGGGAGGGAGGAGGGCGGAAGGTAACAGCAACCACCTGCTGCAAAATTATCCGTCACCATTAGCAATCAAATGTGGATCCTTCCTTCCGGCAAGGTCCAAATGATAGGGGGACTTCAATATTTAATCCTATCAGATAGGGAGCTCAGGAAAATCCATAGGCGCAGTTTGCAAGGGTGCTCCGCTGGGGCAGAGGTTCTGTTTAAAGGCTGCCAGAGAGAATGAGACAGGTTCGAAACCTGCTGTGCCTGAAACACTTTCCTCCCTTGTGAACGGTTCTGTAGCAACAATTCACCCCTTCTCTGTACTGCCACCAAGGTACGGTGACCTTGAACATTCATGACAATGCTAATCTCTTGCACAAAGGCCGGGGAGGAGGAGAGGTTACGGTCTTCGCAGATCCAGAAGTGTTCAATATTGAATACATCACCGGAGCCCTTCATCTTGGCTTTCTTATCTATCTCTCTTACTGTGGAATCCTTTCTGGGTCATTTGCTCTGTTAACCTCAATTCTGCATTAGCTCATTTCAAACAGATTAATACGAGGAGAGATTTATGGGCAAACTGTTTACCTGATTTACTAAGGAACTTACAGGCTTCCCAGCTCCATGCTGGGAAACTTAAAAGATGAGGCAGACATCTGCATTGTGACAATTCTTTGTAAGGCAAGGAAATCAGAAACCTTTTTGCATTTGGCTCTCGCTGGGGTGGCATACGTGCATATATTCCATTTTATCCTCGCAACTACCCCGAGGTGAGATTAGGCTGAGAGGAAGTGATTGGCTCCTAGTCACAAAAAGAACTTTCAGGCTTTTGAATACCAGTCTCCCCAGTCCAGTGCTATGAGAGCTAGTGTGGTGTACTGGTGAAACCTGGGTTCAAAGCCCCACTCGACTGGAAAATTCACTGAGCAATCTTGGGCCAGTGGCTGTCTCTTAGCCTAACCTTCCTCACAGGGTTGTTGTGAAGGTAGAATTGGGAGGGGGTGAAGTATGGCTCCTTGAGCTGCTCAGAGGAAACTGACAAATAAATAAAGGTTCAACACACTAGTACTTCAGAAGGGAGTGAGGGGAAGGGGCAATGAAAATGTCAGATTATGGATTATGGAAGTCCTAGAGGCAAAAAGGTCCAGCAAGGTCACAGTTGAATCTAGGAATACTTTAACATGGACCCAGTATTCACTCCCTCTTTGCTGGATTCCTATACTTGATAGTCCCCATTCTCAGCAAAAAGCTGTGACAAAAAGAAGTACAACTGGCTTTCTTCGATGCAGAGGATAAACAACATGGGACGACCTTCATACCCAGTTTGTAAGCTTATCAGAGGTAGTATGTTGAGACCAGGTAAACCCTGGCTTAATGCACCAAAGTTATGACAGTGGTACCTTGGTTTTAAGAACAACTTAGTTTATGAACAACTTGTATTAAGAATGCTGCAAACCCAGAAGTAGGTATTTTGGTTTGTGAACTTTGCCTTGGAATAAGAACATGTTTCGCTTCCTGTTGAGTGTGTTCCATTTGTAAATTGAGTCCCCCTCTGCTATGGGAAAGCACACCTGGGTTTAAGAACGCTGTTAAGTACTGAGCTAGGATAAGAGTCAGAGTCAGCGTTGGTTCCAAATGTCCTTTATTATTAACAACAGAACTAGAACTCAAGAACAACCCATGCTGTGTGTGAGCCTGCCCGAGCCAGACTGACTCGCTCCCGCCTAAAACTGTGTTCAGAGAAAAGAGTCCTAAGATAGCTTGTTTCTAATAGGAGTGTCCGCCCTGCTAGCTCTTCTGTAATTGGCTAGGTCGCACAAGGAGGCGGACCCTGTAAGGTGGTTGAACAGCTCCTATTGGTTCCCATACATAACAAACGCCTTGGTTTAAGAATGGACTTCCGGAACACATTAAGTTTGTAAACCAAGGTACCACTGTATTTGGGTTGGGGTTGTTTTTTTTTGGGGGGGGGTTCACTGTGTAGAGGCTGAGGAGAGAAATGAAATGGCTGAATTGAGCTCGGCAAGACCTGCTTAAGGGCACAGAGCAGAAGGATGCGGTTCTGCGCTGAGAGAAGGCCACAGAGGAAATATTAGGTGCTGAGACTTCCGGTTAGGTGCCGGTCAATGGCGGACGGGAGCCTGGCAGCTCCGTCCTCCTTAAGGCTATAGGGATTACCGTGCCTGCGCCGCGGGTCCCTTAAAGCCACGGGAAGAGCGTCCCGTGGACCGCCTGCCTCGTGGGTCCCAGACGCGCCGTCTTTGCTCCTGATCGACCCTCGTAAGGGGGTAAATCAGGCGAGCGAAGCGCCGGTGCGGGGCTGAAGAGGTGACTGCCTTTGGAGGAACAAAGCAGCGATCCCGCCAGACTTGAGCACCCGACACTTCCTACGAAGAAGTTTTAAAAGGAACTCTGTAAGTAGTACTTTGGAACTGATTTAAAACTTTTAAAGAATAATAACTTACAGAGGAAAGATTAAAGGAAGCCTGCTCCCTTTGAACTGTTTACCGGAGCTGGGTAGCGCTAAAAGATCAAAGCCGCGACTAACGGAAAAGTTTTGCGAACTCTGCTAAACTTTTTAAAAGTGGTTTAAAAGTTGTTCTAAGGATGTTTAAAGACCTAAAAATGAGAAATATGGCAAAAGAAGACACCGCTCTCCCTCAGGATTAGGATTCCGGGTCGGTAGCGGGCTGCAGTAATTTGTTGCCATTTTTTCTTGTTACTGTGTCAGTGACTGTTTACCAGTGGAGACTTTTTAGCTATTTTGTGGCCAGTTACAACGTAAAATAAAGTCTTGGTGGTAACACTGCAAGGGAAACATAATTTCTGACTTGGATTACAAAAGGACTAACTTCTTTTTGACTGAAGACTAAGGAGTTTTAAAAATTGTGAACTCTGTGCCTAAAAGTTAAACTGCTGGATTTGTGTGGAACTCCTGGCTCAGCAGTCTCTTTGTTCTCAGGAGAGAATTGCTGGCCACCTGGTGTTTATTTTTAAGACTGTTGGCTTTCTGCTGTGAATGTCTGAGACGGTTACCACAGCAACCACAGCAACTGGAGTGACCTTGAGATTACAATTGCAGAGCTCACAGGATATGCATGAGAGCACTAGATCAAAAACATCTAGCTCTGCACAAAGAAAAGGCTCTATTTCCCTAACTTTACAAGAGCAAATGGAGAAATTAACTGCTACTGTAGCAGAAATAGCAGAAGGACTTAAATGTGTGACTGAGGGGTTGAAGCAAACACAGGCCTCAGTTAATACAATTACTACATCGGTTAATGCCTCAGTTAACTCTGCAATAGAGAAACTCCAAGTAGACCTAAAAGCAGATATAAAAAATTCTACAGATACCTTGGAGAGATCAATTGGCCAAATTGAAGAAAATGTAAGAAAGAACAGAGATGAAATAAATAAATTGGCACAGGAGGTAACAACGTTAAAAAAGGACTCTGAGGAATTTAAAGTGGTCAAGGAAAAAATTAAGAAAGTGGAACAGAAATTGGACAATATTGACTTGGAGAATTTAGAGGGAATTGGCACACGACAAAGAACTGTAGAAGAATCTCTTGCTTTTCTTCAACTCCACCAGAGAGAGGGGAACCTTCGTCTCAGGGGTCTTCCAGAATTGGAAGGAGAAGACCTAAAAGCCTTTATTGTACAGCAATTTTCGTCATATTGGGAATTGGAAGAAGTAAACGTCGCAGCACGCATAGTGAAAGCCTTCAGATTTGGGCCTAGAGGGTCCAGAGGGAAGAAAAGCAGCAAAACAGTCAGTGACTGTCTGCTGGTACTGCACGATAGAAACGACAGAGATTTCTTTCTGGACCTACACTATAGAAACAACCTGGTGGTACAGTGGAGCAAAGTCATTTTTTATAAGGACATCCCCAGATTTTTTTTGGACAAAAGAATTCCATACAACGATTTGGTTGCAGAACTAAGGAGGAACAACATCTCCTTCAGTTGGGAGTTTCCAGAAGGTCTTGCATTTACATTCGAAGGAAAAAAGACAAGAATTAAATCCCTGGCTGATAAGCAAAAATTTCTGGATAAACACTTGGAAGAACTCAAGGCAGGGCTGCCTGATCCATCCTTACATAGACGTCCAGGAGTATTCCCACCTCCGGGGATACCAGGACCAAGCGACAAAGATCCAGAAGAAGATAAGATAGAACAAGCGACTGGAGGAGAGGATTAAAACAAAGGAATATGGCGCTGAAGTTATTGACATGGAACGTACGGGGATTGAACCAGAGACCAAAGAGACGCAGAGTATTTCATGGATTGGAAAAGAAGGATTTGGACATTATATGTTTGCAGGAGACCCACATAGTTCGGCGACACAGAAGACTATTACAAAACAAAAAGTTAGGCCAAGAGTTCATTTCATCTGATAAGGTCAAAAAGAGAGGTGTGGTAATATATGTAAAGGAGAAATATAATCCAAGACAGTTATTCAAAGACGAAGAAGGGAGATATATCGCAATAGAGATTAAAACACAAGGCGAAAAATTTTTGATTCTGGGACTTTATGCACCAAATGATGGAAAGTCAATTTTCTACAAAAAAATACACGACTTGCTGTTGGACTATTTGGATTACAAACTGATTTGCCTGGGAGATTTTAATGGGGCTGTTTCCACTTTAATGGACAGATCCCAAAGAACAAAATTAACAAATGATGGGAAACTCCCCAAGACCTTTTTTGAAATGGTGGACAATTTAAATTTGGAGGATGCCTGGAGATTGAAAAACCCCACCGAGACAGAGGCAACATACTACAGTGAATCCCAGCAGTCATGGTCGAGGATAGATTATATCTGGATTTCGAATGAATTGACATCTAAAATATATAAAGCAGAAATCGGCCCAAAGACATATTCGGACCATAATCCTGTACAGGTAACACTTAAAATGGTTTCCAAGGGATCTTTTAGATGGAGAATGGATGACGCGTTGATGAGAGATACCAAGCTGGTAGAAAGAGCCATGAAAAAGATGAAGGAGTATTTTCAAATCAATTGGAACTCGGAAGTAGAAAAAAGAATCGCATGGGATGCAAGTAAAGCGGTAATGAGAGGATTCCTCATAAGTGAAAAAGCGAAAAAGAAAAAACTACAAAATGCAGAAATGGAAAGGCTGTTGAAACTAATTAAAGTTAAAGAAAAGGAGTTAAGAGGTCATCCCAAATCTTCAAGAATTCAAAAGGAAATTAAATATTTGCAATCCCAGTATGCTAAAATCATGAATCAAGATTTAGAATGGAAATTGAAAATGATGAAACAAAGATCATTTGAATCAGCGAATACCGTATATACTCGAGTATAAGTCGACCCAAATATAAGCCGAGGCACCTAATTCCCCTACAAAAATGTGGGAAAGCTTATTGACTCAAGTATAAGCCGGTTCACCTTTGCCACTGTGGTAGAGGAGGAACGAGCAGCCCAAAGCAGCCCTTTGGGCTGCTCCTTCCTCTTCCTCCTTTGCTGCTGTGGAGTTCACCCCGTCGCAGGGTTTCGAACCGCCATTCTTCTGATCAGCAAGCCCTAGGGCTCTGTGGTTTAACTCACAGCGCAATGTTCCCTTGTGTTATACAGAGAAGGCTGGGATCCTGTCCTGTTTAAGCAGGAGCCAGGGAAAGTGAGCACCTGTGGGGTTTTAATACTTCCTTAACTGATAGGCTTTCTGCCTTCTGGGGTCTAAAGTTTGCATTTATGTGAGCAGTTCAGGAATGGAACAAGCTGCCTGGGGAGAGTAAAGAACCACCGTTCTTGTACACTTCTTAAGGAATGGTTGACTTGAGTATAAGCCGAGGGAAGCTTTTAAAGCACAAAAGGTGTGCTGAAAAACTAGGCTTATACTCAAGTATATATGGTAAATGTGGAAAACTACTAGCCTGGCAACTGAAGAAAAGACAAAAGGCTAACGTCATCGGCAATTTGGCAGTAAATGGGAAAATAGTGGAAAATCCGGAGGAAATCAGGAACTGCTTTCAAAAATTTTACAAGCAACTGTACAAGGAGGAGAAGATAAAAGAAGAAGAGATAGACCGGTTCCTGCAACAACATGGTCTGCAGAAAGTCCCAGAGGACAGACTAACAACTCTCAACCACCCGATATCGACCCAAGAAATTGAGGAGGCAATTAAAAACATGCAATTAGGAAAGGCCCCAGGACCAGACGGACTAACTGCAAAGTTTTATAAGACTCTTAAAGACTGGCTTTCACAGCCATTGAAGGAAGTATGCAATAAAATACTAGAAGGAGATAGGGCACCAGAAACGTGGAAAGAAGCCTTTATCACGCTGATCCCAAAACCAGACACAGATAGAATGCAAATGAAAAACTATCGTCCAATTTCCTTATTGAATGTGGATTATAAAATTTTTGCAAATGTTATGGCTACAAGATTGAAAAGAGTGCTGAAGGATTATATACATAAAGAACAGGCGGGTTTCCTTCCAGGAAGACAAATAAGCAATAATACGAGAATTATTGTGGACATTTTAGAAAAACTGGAAAGAAACATAAATACTGAGGCAGCACTATTGTTTATTGATGCGGAGAAAGCTTTTGACAAAATATCTTGGAAGTTTATGAAAAAGAATTTGGAAAAGATGGGAGTTGGAGAAAGATTTTTAAATGGCATTAAAGCCATTTATACTGAACAAAGAGCTAAAATAATAATAAATGGCGTGATATCGGAAGAAATTGAAGTCCAAAAAGGAACAAGACAAGGGTGCCCTATCTCCCCTTTATTATTTATAACGGTCCTGGAGGTCCTTCTAAACATGCTACGAAAAGAGAAACAGGTAAAAGGAATCAGAGTGGGAGAGAAGGAATACAAATTACGCGCCTTTGCAGATGACCTGATGCTATCCCTACAAGAACCAGAAAGCAGTGTCCCCAAAGCCTTAGAACTAATTGAACAATTTGGACGTGTAGCTGGCTTCAAACTAAACAAACAGAAAACCAAAGTTTTAAGTAAAAATATGAGTGCAGAACAGATACAAAGAATACAGGAGGGCACTGGCCTCACTTTTGTTAAATCGGTAAAATATCTAGGTATCAATCTCACAGCAAAAAATGTGAACCTGTACAAAGACAATTATGAAAAACTGTGGATAGAGATAAAAAAAGACTTGGAGATATGGACAAGATTGAAACTGTCGTTAATGGGAAGAATAGCTGCCATTAAAATGAATGTTCTACCAAGGATGCTGTTTTTATTCCAAGCCATACCAATTTTGGATAAGATGGACTGCTTTAAGATCTGGCAAAGGGATCTATCGAAGTTTATATGGCAGGGCAAAAAGCCGAGAATCAAGTTTAAGGTGTTAACAGACTCCAAAGAGAGAGGTGGTTTTGCCCTGCCGGATTTAAAACTTTATTTTGAAGCAGCTGCCTTTTGCTGGCTAAAAGATTGGTTTAAATTAGAGAATGTAGATGTGTTGGACTTGGAGGGACATGATAACATGTTTGGTTGGCATGCATACCTTTGGTATGACAAAGTTAAAATTCACAGAACTTTTAAGAGTCATATAATTAGGAAATCTTTGTATCAGGTTTGGACTAGGTATAAAGACTTATTGGAGAGAAAGACACCTAGATGGATATCGCCAGTGGAGGCTAAGGCCTACAAGAGACCAAATATGTCTGCTAGATGGTTGCGATATATGGACATATTGCAACAAGAAGGGGACTCATTTAAGCTGAAAAGCTATGATCAAGTCAAAAGTCAAGTCCCTGACTGGCTGCAATATCATCAAGTACACGAAACTTTTAAACTAGATAAAAAAGTTGGTTTTCAGGTGGAGAAATCAAAACTGGAAACAGAACTGATTGAATCGAACTCAAAAAACCTTTCCAAGATGTACAATTTGTTGCTAGAGTGGCATACTAAAGATGAGTTGGTTAAATCAACAATGATAGATTGGGCAAAAGATGTTGGTCATAATATTATGATGGATGACTGGGAGAGATTGTGGAGGAAAGATATTAATTTCACTGCTTGTAATAGTTTAAGAGAAAATGTAATGAAAATGATATATAGATGGTATCTGACACCAGTTAAGCTAGCTAGAATGAATTCTAAAATGTCGGACGTGTGTTGGAAATGTAAATCGTCAAAAGGTACTTTTTATCACATGTGGTGGTCGTGTTCAGGGGTAAAGGCCTTCTGGGACAAGATTTATAATGAGCTTAAGAAGGTAATGAAAATTACCTTTTGCAAGAAACCAGAGGCTTTTCTCTTGAGCATGACCAATGAGGAGATACCCAGTCAGGACAGAGTGTTTTTTATGTATGCCACAACAGCCGCTAGAATTTTATTGGCAAGAACTTGGAAGGGCGAAGAGATACCGACTATTGAAGAATGGCAGATGAAATTGATGGAGTACATGGAGCTTGCAGACCTCACCGCCAGAGTCCGAGACCAGAGGGAGGAGAAGGTGTCACAAGATTGGAAGAAATTCAAAGACTATTTAGTTAATCATGTTAAAATGAATGTCTGAATGTTTGTGCAGAAATATATAAAAGAATCGGCTTTTGAAGTCTAAGTAGAGTTATAAATGTTAAAGAAGATAATATTTGATTGGATAGACCTATTTGTATAAGAAGATGATAAGATGTAGAATATAAGTTAAGGAATATTTTTGTCTAGATAATTTTAAGAAATATTAGAATGTTGAGTTTAAGTTAATGATAAAAGAAATGAAGCTACCTTAAAAGTATATAGGTTTTTGAAGACAGAGGAGGGACCAGGGGAAGTCCCCCTAAGAAGTTAAAACAAGTTTAGAAACAGAGATAAGGATTTAGTAAGGTTTGTATAAGTTTGTTTTGTTATATGGTTTTACTGTATTTTTTTGGTTATTGCTTGTCTATTATGTTTTTATGGTGTTTATATATGTAGGTTTAATGTTGTTTTGTTTGTTTCATGGAAAAATAATAAAATCTTATTAAAAAAAAAAAAAAAGAAATATTAGGTGCTGCAAGTGTGACAAAAGCAGATTTTTACCAGCCATGCTGCTTATAACTTACATTCCTGTACAACTACTTTTGTTTGCTTCAAATTGTAAACTCAGACCAGCCCCAAGGCTACATGGTAGAGCCCTCGCTTCGCTTTTCTTACGATCCCTTTTTGCTGGTTATGCTCTTCCTAAGTCAGGCCCATTGATTCTCCCTCTTGCTGGGAGGTAGTTGCCCTTTGGGTTTGTGTGTCGAATTTGGTGAGCCTTCCGCCTTTTTCATTTCTTTAAATCGCAACTAGGAGCGCCCGGAACGAGAGAGGATGCAGTTATTGCACCCTCAGCAGCTAGATAGGCAACTGAGCACCACATGAAGGAGCTTTGGAGTCTGGACAAAAGGGGCACGGCCGTGACTGAGGGAACCAATTTTGCTCTTTAGAAGAAACCATTGTCGATGGGTTTCGGCTGGTTCAGGAACAAGTTAATGGGTGGAGTCAATGTGGCTGCTCTCTCAACATGGTTCAATTCAAAATATGCCCCCTATTTAAAACGGTTGCCAAACAAGGCCCCCCAAGCATAGTTTTCCAACACCTGCCACGTACTGTTTTATGCAGAAACAGCCGCTCACCCAAATATTAATTCTTTATGCATACAATCTGCTGGTAGTAACGGCAATTATCAGTTAAAACTAGATTGAACTGTTATTCTGAAGCAAATCCGGAAAACAAGGAGATTTCTTGGCAGGGCTGGAGGGGAGAGAATCAATTACATGTTATGGCATGCAAGGCTGTGGCTTTGTTGATTAGTCCAAACACAAAATAATCCTTTTAATTTAAGGTACTCTGGTCATCTTATTATAGAACAAGGTGGCCCGGGGAGAAAAATAACCTTTTCAACTGAAAGAAAAATGATGAAATAGAACAAATAGGGGGGGGGGGGAGATACTCCGTTCTTTTACTTTAATTCTTTTAAACGGTTATTCTTTGGGATTAATTGGATGGCTGTGCTTATTTAACACCCAGTTAAGCATCATTTAACCGTGCAATGATGGTTATGTAGCGACATAAAACAGAATTTATGTGACCACTGCCTGGTATGAACGAGGCTAGTCATTACACTAATGCCTGAAATAATTTCTATTATTAGAAAAATGAAGGAGCTGCAGCCACAAATTCATGCTTAGGGTTGTAGCAAGAAGTCCCACTTTTATAAGACTTTAAAACATTGCACATAGGAAGCTTCCCAAGGGTGCAGCCATTCCCTCCTCCTGCATTCTCAATTGATCCACTGTCTTGCAAACAATGACTGTTTTCACATGTGGCGTTTAAATTGCCTTTGGAGATTCAGTCTCACTCTTCTTTCTCATTATTGTTTGTTGTCGATTGTTGTTTAGCATTAACATGTCACAAATCCATTTGCTTGCAGAATTCATTTATAAACAACGACAATAAGCTAACCGTGCTAAGAATTCTTCCCGTCAAATATTTTTCTGTCTACCGGTACACTCCTAAGAAAAATGACGTGTAGATTTAAAGGTTATTCTTGGAGTGGCCGATGAGCTTCAGAGTGGATTCAGACAAGGTAAAAGCTTGGAACCAAAAGCGTGGAACCCAAAGACTACAAATCCAGAAATACCGTATATACGCGAGTATAAGCCGACGCAAATATAAGCCGAGGCACCTAATTTGACCACAAAAAACTGGGAAAACTTATTGACTTGCGCATAAGCCGAGGGTGGGAAATGCAGCAACTACTGGTAAATTTCAAAAATAAAAATAAATAAAATTACATTAATTGAGACATCAGTAGATTAAATGTTTTTGAATATTTATTTCAAAGAAAAACAGGGGCAAGGAGTTCCATAGGCTTGACTCTGCACCACAGGAATAAGCGTTTTCTTTTATTTGCCCCCTCCCCTCTTCCAACAGTTAGGCTTTCCTTTTTATTTCTTTGTTGTATTTTATGTCCAATATTTCCATCCCCCTACAACCTCTATCAATAAATGGGACTGATTCCTGAGTGTGAGGGGGTTTATTTTCAGGCCCTTTTCTTCCCTCCCCAAAGAACCCTCCCTTCCCAAACAGCCAAGCTGTGAATGGATCCAAAGGAAGATAAGAGTTGCAGAGCTCCTGTCACCTTGCCTCCTCCTGGGCTTTGCAGAGAGGAGGGGGGCAAGAGCCTCTGTTCCTTGACTTGGGGGTCCTCCCTGCACCCTCCCCTTCATCCCAGGGAACCCCTCTTCTCCCCAATGGACCCTTTGCAAGATGAGCAGAGACTCACTGGATTCAGGAGGCGCCAGGGATGCAGCACATGCAGAAGAGAGATACAAAGGCCCCCTCCTCCTTTTGTAGGTGGGCTTGGTATTTCCTGACCTCTCTAGGAATCCCACTCAATCCTTTTTAACCCTTGGCAAGCCAGTGCCCCCAGCTTCTCTGATCCTGTCCTGTGCCTTTTGCAGGAAAGAGCTTCTCTCCACTTCTCTCCCCCCCCCAACTGACAGAGGGGGAAGCATTGTGCAGTGCTTCTCCGATCCTCCATTCTGTGCCTTTCTGCTGGTGAGTGGAGGCAGAGGCGTCTTTACCCTTCCAGCTTGTGTCTGGAGGCGCTAGGACCTCGCAGACAGCTGCAAACGCACGGGATGGGATCCTGCGGGATCGGAGAAGACGCGTCTCAGATCTCCATCCTGCGCATTTCCTGGTGGGGGGGGGAAGCGGAGAGAAACTCTTTCTCTCTGCTTTTCCTACCCAACCACCTCGCAGACAGCTGCAAACGCACAGGACGGGATCGGAGAAGATGCCCCCGTCCTGCACATTTCCCGGTGGGGTGGGGGGAGGGAGAGGGAAGCGGAGAGAAGCTCTTTCTCTCTGCTTTTCCTTCCCCACCGCCCGCCTCACTTGCGCATAAGCCGAGGGCGACTTTTTCAGCCCAAAAAATGGGCTGAAAAAGTCGGCTTATGCGCAAGTATATACGGTAAGTGTTCTGGTTTGCGAAGTTTTTGCGAAAGCCAAACATGCTCCAATTTGAGTGCCACACTTCCGATCTGAGTGCTACGCTGAGGTCTGTCTGTTTTTGCTATTTATTTTGCATTTTTGTGGCTCTTTTTTTGTTTGTTTTTGTGACTGTGCGGAACCCGATTCAGCTACTGATTGATTTGATTGTGTGACTGCAGTACATTGTTTTATTGCTTTCATTTTATGGATCAATGGTCTCGTTAAATAGTAAAATTCATGTTCAATTGCTGTTTTAGGGGTTGCTTTTAAAAGTCTGGAATGGATTAATCCATTTTGCATTACTTTCTATGGGAAAGCGTGCCTTGGTTTTGGAACGCTTTGGTTTTGGAATGGACTTCCAGAATGGATTAAGTTTGAGAACCAAAGTACCACTGTATTAGACACTTAAAAAACAAACAAACCCACAGTTGGCCCTAGTACCTGACCTGTGAGACTGGCAACCAACCCTGTTGTTATTCAGCATGGGGCTCATTTTCTCCAGCATGCTCTTACTTTTCATCAACAACAGGGTTGGTGGTTTTGGTTCAGAGATGCTGGCCACACTAAGAACTTATATTGTGCAAGTAAATGCTGCATAGAGAAACCCTGAATTGTCATGCAACTGTGTTTTGAGAGGTGCAAAGGTGCAACGCCCCTTGTACGTTGGGTCATTAATTCGTGGACATACACGAGTTTCCATGTCGGCCACACGGACGCTTCCTTCCTGCTCATGAGAAACTTGCTTGATCTGAGGAAAATTAGATGCCCTCAAGAGCGCAACACACAAAGCCGACATATTCCAACAAGCGGCAATTTCTGCAAAGTGTTTCACTCATTTCGCCGCTTATCCTTTTACATCATTTCTGTATGCTATTTTTCTAGCCTCATCAGCACACCCATCGAGTTGTAATTCGTGGCTAAATGAAAGCTTATTAACTATTTTGTGCAGTAGGTTAGACTGATTCTGCAAAAGTTGACACTCATGCCCTGGACAGTCAATGTTCTGGTGCAGAGCAAAACAAATCACACAGAGAACAATGTCTTCCTATCAAACTTTAGCCTTCAGCTTAAATTATCTATTGTCTTGTGGAATTCTGTCAGATCTCGGCTTGCTGATCTGTCTTTCAGAATTTCAGCGCTGCAATTCTTTTCCACCTTAAGCAAAACAGTGGGTTTTCAATTCTTCCATAAAGTCCATGAAATATAAATACTCAGGAAAACCACTATCTTATCCCCTGGCAGTGCTCCCTCCAGGGCATTGTAAGAAGATTGTACTGTTGTGGCTCACAGAGCTTTAGCCTTGAAGAGAAGAACTCCCTGATGGTATCAAAGCCAGTGACTTTTAAAAGTACTGAGCTCTATTAAGAATACAGCCTCAGAATTCTCTTGTATAATCCTTCTGACTTCAGTCCTGTAACACATACAATGGGTCCTGGAAATTTAGAATAAGTGAAAGGTGGACTGCAGAGACGAAAGGGATCAGAGAGGCCATTTAGGCCTAGCCAGGCCACCCACCCCTTCACAGACTGAATAAACTAGCAAAAATGTATTCACCTAAATTCAATAAGCATGGTATAAAAGCACCACTATTTCTAAGCAGTGCTAACAGCAGGTTTGCCAAAGACCATCCAGGCACAAGAGGGAGGTATCAGCAGGAAATGGAAAACCAGGTAGGAGGAGGAAGGGAACGGAGTATCTTGAACACACAGGCTCCATGCTGCAACATTTTGTTGCAGTTCTCACCTATCCAAACTCTATATCCTTACCTAATGCCAAATCTGTGGCCTTTAAGAATAATGGAAATAGACAATCAACAGGGTTTATGATACATACACTGTGGCAAATTTAACATTTCTTTTGCTCTCATTGAGCATGACAAGGCTACTTCTCTGCCTCTTGATTACAAATTTAATCTTTGTGTCGGGGGGGGGGAGAGGAAGTATGTGGAAATGACTTAAATGTTCACAAATTGCAAAGTCTTGCTCGTTTCCAGCAGTCTGCAAGGTTATAAAGGAAATGATAAAAGTCTGATTCCCAAAGAAATGCTGAATCACGCTTCTGAGGCATAGCAGGCAAGTTTTAGGAGGGCAATCCTTGTTTTAAGACCCAACCCAGAACCCTATTTCTTTTTTTTAAAGGAGCATGAGATATCTGAAGGAGCCTAAACATTCCTTCTAAAGACAGATCAGGAACTCAGGCTCACTGGAAGAATACCTGTTTATCAGGAGCGAGGCAGGCACCTATTTTCTTCCCAGGTCTACAGCCTAGGAGTATAATTTAATGGTTTTTTAAAAATATATTTCTGTTGTTGAGCTAGATTCAGGATTGGGACTGAATATCTAGGATCATGCAAACAAAACCAGATTGAATGGAAAATCTTTCCCCCCGTCTTGGAGATGGGTGTTTTAATATTTTTCTTTTGGATAACATTTGAGTTGGCTCCTAAAATGTGTCTATATAAAGGGGTTGGAGAACTGCCATTTGATAAGGCAAAAGGGGAACTTACTTGATCACGGTTCTAATGGCAAGAAACACATTTGCTAATGCTGGTGGTGAAAGACAGGAAGAAAACAGAATAGAGAAAAACAATTTACCTCTCTCTGAATCCCGGAAAAGCATGGAAAAAACAGAGCAGAAAGAGAGAGTTAGAGAACATGCTCACAGACAGCCCCAGCCACTCAATGCTCCTTGCCTGGTTTTCCTTACGAAGATGCACTGAATCTATTCTGCTTCAATCCAGCCATTATTCTAGGATAAATTCTTTTTTTATGGCTGAGTCTGTAAGTATTTTTGGAAACATACAATTGAGGCCAACAGGTATCAGTTGAATTTAGAAGGCCAGCAGCACAGAAATATCAGCTGCGGAGGATAGGCTTAAAATATCACACACAAATAAGGGAAGCAGTTGGCAGAAGTGTCTACGGAAAGTAAGTCACAACTATCCTTGCGCTTGCAGAAGAAGGTTGCATTTAAAGAGACAACATCAAGGAAATAATGGTGTTAACGCTACTGCACAAAGGCTGCTTCAGCATTTTGAACGTCCTACGCTTTTTCAAAATTCTCACCCATTTTTTTGTTATTTGCATTGGTTTATTTTTTGCTTTGGCTTTGGATGATGAAATAGAATGGCTGGGCTTTAAAAAAGATGTAAAATAAAAGATGTAACATTTATTGACATTTGGGATTATTTAAAAAGAAAAAAAAACCCTGCTATTAGCTGTTATAGCCAGTGAAGATGAAACATAAATTTAAGTTAAATGTAGTGAAGTGCAGTAGCTACCGTATTTTCTGGCATATAAGACTACTTTTTACTCCAGGAAAATCTTCTCAAAAGTCGGGCGTCGTCTTATACGCCGGGTGGAGAATCTGCAGTCAAGTACTGTATATCTCAAACTCTATATTTTAACTGGAAAAGTTGGGGGTCGTCTTATACGCCCAGTCGTCTTATATGCCGGAAAATACGGTAATAGTTTCAGCTGGTTCAAATCCCGCTTCTGCCACAAGCTCAGTAATAGGCTAAACAAACCAGGAAGCAGATAGCCTAATGTTGTTGTTCAGTTGTGTCCGACCCTAATGGTACGGGCTCAACCCAGGATTGCAGTTTGTTTTGTTCTAACATGCCAGGGAAGGATTAATGCAGGAAAGTCCACTAGCACACATCTCATACAAGTTTATTGGCTTAATGTTACATGTGGATATGGAAATTCAGGCTCACACAGCATTAAAAAAAACAAAACCTAGTTTTTAACATGGCAAGCATAATGGAATTTAAATTAAAACTGGTTGAGATATTACTGAATGCATGGAGTTCACTATTTGCAGAACTATTGCTTCAGGCTCTTGGTAGCATTTCACACGCGGGTAACTTAATTTCACTGTTTGATAGTTAGGAAGGCAGAGAGGCAGATGTCTGAAAGATAATGCCACACCAACTGTTTCCAGGTACTCTCTGTGTGTGTGTGTGTGTGTGTGTGTGTGTGTGTGTTATATTTATGTTATTTTTCTTTCTTATTATCCTGTGTATGAGCACCACAACCCCACAGTCACCTTGGACTGGACTTAATCGTCCAGGAGTCCTTTTTTTTACCTTATGTGTTGATAATATGATAAACCAGTAAAGCAATTGAATTTTTTTAAAAAAAAGAATTTACATGTTCTTGATTATTAAAGAAAAGTCAGCCTGCAAGAATTTTTTTAGCAGTCTATTAATACATTTATTTGATGAGACCTCTAGGGCAGTTATTCAGTGAAAATTAAGTTACCAGTGTGTGAAATAAATTTGGGGGGGGGAGTTGACTTAACATATCCTACTTAATGAGCATGGCTTGATATTGAAAGGTGGCATACAAATAATAAAATGTTGCCGCTGCTGCGAAAGTCACTTCGGCTATTTTATACATCCTTCACTTGCAATGCTTAAACAATCCGGGAGGATGCTGCAATATCCTTTTCATGCTAAATCCCTACGGATGCTCGAAACCACAGATGGATCTTCCCTGTAGTGGCTAATTAACCTTTAGAACAGTCCTTCTGCTGGCACTTCCAACATTACATGTGCATCACCATGGGCTCTTCTGAGGAAGGGCAAATCATAAACAAACAAACAAACAAATAAATAATTCTTGATTTGCATTAGCTATAAGCCGCAGCTTATTTCCAGAACATGTCAAATGTACAAAACACAGAGTAGAAAGGACACAAGCAAGTTAATGTTATGTAGCACAAAAGCATATGGACAAGAAAAGAAAATCAAAGAGCACAACGACAAACTTGTGTCTCTATAATACTGTATGAAACTCCTCCTATAATCACAATGGTTATTTCTTCCTCTGAACCTTTGGTCACTTCACTCCAATTCTATCAGTACCCAAGCCAAGAACAGTAAGACACGTAAAGAATTTGAAGTATCTGTCATAAATAGCATGCAACGACACGCTTCCTTTTGTCAACTGGCAATATTCCATGACATAATTTAGATCCAGACATAAATTAGATCCATAATTTAGATCTAGTTCAGCCTTCTCCATCAGCCCCAGTCTGTAGTCCAAAACATACGGAGGGAAGGAAGTTGAGAAAGACTGGCCTACACCATTTCTCCAAATGAGAATATTCTATTACTGCTGATACGTAACAGAAAGGGAACAAACTCTGCTCCACTGCTTATAGTGACTGGCTGCCCAACTGCATATGTTTTAACAGTAGTTTGCACTGGAGCCCTCGTGCAAACATGAACCTATTGCTTTCTGCTGTCTTTCCAATAGTAAAGATCTCAAATTCATAACTTCCCTATTTCCTCCGCCATCAGGAGTTGCTGCTTAAAAAAAAAAGGTGCCACATAAGATCACTGAATAACTGCCCTAGAGGTCTAATCAAATAAATTTATTAATAGACTGCTGAAAAAATTCCTGCAGGCTGACTTTTCTTTAATAATCAAGAACATGTAAATTCTTTTTTTAAAAATTCAATTGCTTTACTGTTTTATCATATTATCAACGCATAAGGTAAAAAAGGACTCCCGGACAATTAAGTCCAGTCAAAGGCGACTATGGGGTTGTGAAGCTCATACCCAGGATAATAAGAAAAATAACATAAATATAAGACACACACGCACAAATATTAATGGTAACATAACTTATTCCTCCAATTGATTTGACTCTTATAAATCTTAACTTTTACTCCCCTTCCACTCTTTCTCTGGTTTCCTATCTGCTATCTTTTCAACAGTGTTTTCTTTCTCTACTAAGTTGTTTTCATTACCTTACATCTTCCCACATTGTAACCTCTACTGCTGAGTATTGTCAGTCTGTTACGATTATTTTCTTGCCACAATATTTCCCCACGTAATCTATATATAATGTAAATACTTGTGACACAGGTAGGGCAATGCATTCTGAACAAGGACACCCATCCTGAAAAAATAGGGCAACAGGCTATTTTATAAATGGAAGGCAAGGGCTTGTCCATACAAAAGATTAATGTGGATTTGATGCTACACGTGACCCTAGCATCTTCATCTACATGCCAGCCTATACCTTTTTGGAACCGAATCCAGATTCTTCAAATCCTCCGATAAGGGAGGAAAACCGCCGTAAAAATGCACACTGCCCAACAGTCAATGTAGTGAAGCACATTATGGTGTCGCATTTCTGTGGGCAGCTCTTTACATGTTTGACAGCATTTCCTTGTGTGCTCCCTATGGCCACACCTCCTGTTTCCATTTGCTCCTTGCCTGAAATCAAACCTATACCGTTCTAATGTCACCAGCTCCAATGACGCAGCTTGCCTGTTTCTACCAGTTGCTGCTGAAGGCACGTTCATGGTTCATATAAGTATTTAGAGAAAGGCAATGGGGAAAGAAAATGAAAAAAATGCTTGCTCTCCAAATCCCTCCCAATATTTCTCCTGATCCAAGAGGATTTCGGTATTCTCATCTATCTATCTATCTATCTATCTATCTATCTATCTATCTCGCATTCAAGCAATAAAAAATAGAGATGCTCAGAAAATAACAATAGTAATAGTAGTAGTAGTAATAATAATAATCTTTTATTTGTATCCCGCCCTCCTCAGCCGAGACCGGGCTCAAATATAAACATTGATATAAAATCAAACAATAATTAAATCACCTCTTAAAAACAAATCAGGACAGAATTAAAATCTGGATTAGATGGCTTTCCGCAGGATTTGGGTTGGGAACAGTAAAACAGTAAAGGCCCAACTGAGTACACTGATCTTATATGGGCCTGTGAGAATGCTGGGAGGCCTCTTTCGTACTAGTTCTTATACAAAAAGGGAAGGGGAGTCAGGCTGAGCCCTGACCAAAGACCTGGCAGAACAACTCTTGTTTTACATGCCCTGCAGAAAGATGTCAAATCCCGCAGAACTTCCCCAATGATGCCTCATTCTCTAACAGTGCAACCTTAAATATGTTTACTCAGAGGCAAATCCCACTGCGTGTGCAGGGTTGCAGCCACTGATTGAAATCAAAAGCAAATCCTACTGAACTCATTAAGACTTACTTATGAGTAAATATGCTCTGGATCAGGGTTGAAAAGCTGTTTTGTAACTGCTGGGGATGTTACAGTTTGGAAATTAATCTTATTTCTCTATGTGGTGTCGTGGAATTCTTGCAACTTAATAATTAATTCTGCACAAGATAGAAACCCATTCAGCTGGCATACTTTCACAGCTGGATGATCCAGGCTTGGCTGAATGTCTGTTTTTCAAGAAATTCCCCTCAGGGCTAAAGTTGAATCGTATATTTTATAGAAGGCAAAAAGTGGGGCTTTCAACTCTGCCTTAATCGTAAATGAACCATGGCTTTTTCAAGACTGTGGAAAAAATCCTGAGTGCACTGTGGGAAATGCATTGAAGCTGTTTTTAGCCCCAAAATGAATAAGCCCCTGTAGGGCCAGCAACTGTTCCTTGCATCAAAATATCAAGCTACTAGATCTGAAATGGAAACAGCTGGTGTTGCTGTGGGTGTCTACAGAATCCATGGCTATTTAAAGGACCCTGGTAGGGATAATACTATGGCTTTCATATTTTTATCAGTAATGATTATCTAAAGGAATGTTGGGGAATCTCTGGCCAGATTTTGCTAGGTTACAACCACCATGAGCCCTCACTACTCCCCATGTTGACTGGAGCCGACAGAAATTTCCACAAGTGGAGTTCCCCCTTTCCGCTTAATGGGACCAGAGTTGTGTGGCTGGTCTGAAGAATCCTTAAATCAATGTTTCATAAATAAGTGGCACCTGGAGCTATCGTGCGTGAGACAATCTACACAATTCATCAACAAAAGTGGCAAGTGGTGCCCTCTGTCTCGTTCCGCTTTTCCTGGAATGAGTCAAGGCCGCAGGCCACATAAATCACCGGAGAGAGACTGTTCCAAATCAAAATACACTGGTACCTCGGTTTAAGAATAGCCCTGTTTACGAACTATTCGGTTTACGAACTCTGCAAAACCGGAAGTAGTGTCCCAGTTTGCAAACTTTACCTTGGTCTAAGAATGGAATCCAAATGGTGGAAGGGCACTGGCGGTAGGAGGCCTCATTAGGGAAAACGCGCCTCGGTTTAAGAACGGTTTCGGTTTAAGAACGGACTTCCAGAGGAGATTAAGTTTGTAAACCGAGGTACTACTGTAATGTACAATAAGGAACTGAGTGAATCATTTCCTAATGCTGCCATGGTTTCCTGCTTTCTGCAAGTATGCCAACCCCAACAACAATCCCTTATTAAATTACGGTCAACAACGCTTCCATCAAGGCAGTCCTCACTATCTGTTCTCTCTACAGAATGGGATCTTTTGAGAACAATGTCTTCTGTAATTTCATATCTGAATTTGCAGCCAAGAAGATCAGAAAAGAGGCATTGGCTACAAGAGCCTGGATATACTTTGTTATGTGTGAACACGTTTCGTAACTTTGTATGTGATATTTCATGATGAATTATGAAGAGCTACAGGATACAGGAATGCTAAACACGGCAACCAAAACCATTTGAGGCAAACCTTAACTACTGGCATTTTGTTTGTTTAAAAGAAAAAGCTCTGGCAATTGGAGAAGTTAAACAGAAAAAGGATTTATTTTAAGAACAAAATTGATAAAAGAAAAGATGTGTCAAGAGATGTCTCTCAAAAATTTGTGGATGTTACAAGCTACTAAACAAGGTGGTAAACAAACAGTTTCTTTTCACTTCAGTTTCTTAAGCTTATTGTATAGGTGCTACAGCTTAGGTCTTAATCTTCTTTGGCAATCACTCGCAGCCGAGTAAGATTGTCTTCCATGAACACAATCTTAACAGTGAGTCAGTAAGTGACTGTGGAGGCCAATTCTGGATCCACACGTCCTTCCACAGTGCGGACATAGATTTCCAGGTGGGAGTTGATCACGGTGAGGGTTTGCCGAGCGTGCCTTCCTCTTAGCAAGTTTCTCCCTTTTGTCCTGAGTTCAAGGGTCTTCAAAGCCCATGACACCTTTGGTAAAGGCTGTTCTCCATTTGGAGCGGTCACAGGCCAATGTTTCCCAATTGTCGGTGTTTAAACTACTTTTTAAAAAAGATTTGACTTGAGACAGTTTTTAAACCTCTTTTGTTGCCCGTCAGCATTACGCTTTCCATTTTTTAAGTTGGGAATAGAGTAGTTGCTTTGGAAGACGGGTGGCGCTGTGGGTTAAACCACAGAGCCTAGGGCTTGCTGATCAGAAGGTCGGCGGTTCGAATCCCCGCAACAGGGTGAGCTCCCATTGCTCGGTCCCAGCTCCTGCCCACCTAGCAGTTCGAAAGCATGTCAAAGTGCAAGTAGATACCGGTAAATAGGTACTGCGGGAAGGTAAATGGCGTTTCCGTGCGCTGCTCTGGTTCACCAGAAGCGGCTTAGTCATGCTGGCCACATGACCCGGAAGCTGTACGCCGGCTCCCTCAGCCAGTAACGCAAGATGAGTGCCGCAACCCCAGAGTCAGACACGACTGGATCTAATGGTCAGGGGTCCCTTTACCTTTACTTTTGGAAGATGATAACCGGGCATCCGTAAAACATGTAACAGTCCAACAAAGTTGATGTTGAAGAATCATTGCTTTGACACTGGTGATCTTTGCTTCTGCCAGTACACTGGCATTAGTTCACCTGTCTTCCTAAGTGATGTGTAAAAATTTTCAGAGACACCGTTGATGAAATCTTTTGAGGAGTTGGAGATGGCATTTAGAAGTGGTCCATATTTCACAAGCGTACAGTAAGGTGGGTAGTACAATAGCTTTGTAAACAAGCATTTTGGTTTCCCTGCAAATGTCCCGGTCCTCAAACACTCTGCACCTCAGTCGGGAGAAAGCTGCACTCGCAGAGCTCAGGCAATGCTGGATTTCGGCATCAATGTCGGCCCTTGTAGAAAGATAACTGCCCAGGTAGGAGAAGTAACCAACGTTTTCCAACGTTACACCATTGAGTTGAATTTGTGGCGCTGCAGAGGGGTTGTTTTGTGCTTGTTGGTGCAGCACTTTGGTTTTTGGATTTTGAGCGATAGGCCAAGCTTTTCATAAGCTTCTGCGAAGATATTTAGGTCTTAATACTTGGGTTCTTAAACAAGGTGGTACTTTCTGTCAGTTTCCCTGCCTTCTATAAATCATACTCCTGAACCTTCTCTAGTATTATAACAGACCAGGGGTTCACCACACCCCTTCCTAACTGGCTTGGGATCCTTTTCTTTCCAGAAGTTCTATCCCTTTCTTATTGAGACCCAAGCAGAGTTTTCCCTACTAACTCTACTTCTCCTGTCCCTAATTCAGCTTCCCAGTTTTTCTCTTGCCTGTATATTCCAAAAAAGACACTAATTACTGCATTTCAGACTAAGGTCAGAGACTTCCTTATCTGGCTATATTTTCCTCAGACTGGATTTTACACACACACACACACAGAGAGAGAGAGAGAGAGAGAGAGAGAGAGAGAGAGAGAGAGAGAGAGAACAGGAGCTATATCTTATCCAGCTGAACACCCAACTCTGCTTTTCTTTTTTCCTTCCCAAAGTGCTGCCTCCACTCCACTCTGGCTAGCTGCACCCGCAGCCAAGGAGAGAGAGGCTCCAGTCCAGCACTGCATCGCCAAACTCTGGTCTAGCTATATTCTACTTTTGTGTAGAGTGTGTGTGTGTGTGTGTGTGTGTGTGTGTGTGTGTGTTCTATTTTGGAGACTAAGTCTTAACACCCTGCTTTTGATGTCAAGTATAAATGGTTGTTGAAAGGATATTACACATTGCCCCCCCCCCCAGCTGAGGTGCAGTCAGAAGCAAGAGGGGGCTCCAATGAACAGTCTGGCCCTCTCCATCTTTAAAAAGGGCCTTGGACAATAAACTACATTTGATGGAAATTAGGGGCCTTTTGAAGAATGACAACTCTTTTGAAGATTTATCAGATCAGGTCTGCAGGCAGTGGGTTATGTCTTGGCCACAGTGAAGATGGTCAAGGAGGCCACAGACCCTTTGGCTCTGATATATTGAAATTATTTATACAATTTTTTATATGCTACTTATTCAGTGCTGAATAGGGCTCCTAGAAAGCAGCTTACAATCAAATGTTAAAAATGCTAAGCAGTTTATCTATCTATCTGATTTATATCACAAGCTTCCCCAAAAGGATCTCAATAGTATATGGGAGAGGCAGTAATATTACACACACGCACACACACACACACACACACACAACTTTTTTCAATTATTTGGCTCATTTACATATAAAACAAGCCACAAGGGGTCTGGAACAAGCCTTTAAAACTAAAATGGGACAATTTATTCAGCCCATGATATAGGTATAGTAAATCTGGTTCACTGCCTCTATCAATAACTTAAAATTAGCACCATGGCCCAGGATATTCAGCATTTTATCCAACATAAATTGTAGCTTTCATTTTATTACCACACCCGGACTGGAATAAAATTCAATTCAATGGAATTAAAAACAATCTGTACCAGTCCCATAATGGGTTTTAAGATCTAACTGAAATATCCACTGTGCCCAAACATTAATTTATGTTACAAGTTTTAAACGTCCGTTTGGCAATTTTCATTAAATCTTGCCTGGTTGCAATATTAAAATGGTTCTAGAGTTGGGGTTATTGTTGACCATAAATTGCATGTACAGTTTTTCACACCAATGTGCACGTTCCACAAATACAGCACGGGGATTAAGTTAGGGAAAGGAAAGTACATTCCCTTTCCAGAGTAAATAATTTATTATTATTTCGCCTCCCAAGAAATGCTTCAGGAATGAATAATAAAAAAGCCCATCTTCTTCCAGTTGTTAAAATTATGTTAATGTTGAAGTAACAACTATAAATACGTAATTAAAGCCATTGCTCTAAGATATGCCGTTTGCTGTGGGTTTTATTGCAGTAGAACAAAAACTCAGCAGCACTTAATATTCTTTTATGCCCAGAAAACAAATATCTAAGCAGAGACAATAGGCAATCCAAATAGCTTTCCCCCAACAAATGTCACACTCCAAGTTGAAGAATGAACATGCTGAGTGATTAGAAAGAAAAGCAAAAGATTGATGGGTTTTTCCTATCTTCCATTCCCTTTCCAACAGCTTAATAAAGATTCCTAGTAGCTATACATCAGCTAATAAGTCAATAAACTCCCTTGTTACACATTCTTCAGCAGATACAGAAAGGATTAAGAAAGCAGAAATTTCTCACTGATCAAAATGAATAAAAAAAAATTCAATCATGAACTTTCTCGTGTCGAAGGAAAGCTGCTCTGTTTACATATGCATAAACATAAGTATCTAAATACTAAAGCTGATAATCCTCATTATTAAATGTACATTAGAAATATAAATTGAAGGAACAATAAAGTTATTCCACCTCTTGAAAGAGCAAGTTGTCTTACATGCTTATCAAGTAAGAGATGATTATGAATGAAAAATAATCAGTAAATCTCTAATGGTAAAGATAGGTTTCATCCCAACAATTATATCTGCCGTGATCACAAGTAGCTGCCCATTTGCACTATCACCAGAAAGTCATTGTGAACTTGGCAATTTATTGCATTTTCTCCCCCCATGACATCCACAGTTGCGATCGAGAACAAATTATGTCCGAGCTTACAAAACTGCCAATTTAGGCAAGTCGATATAAGAGAGCTTAGTAATTGCAGCCAACGAACGGCAGGTATTTGGGCGACTTGAACAGTGAACAATAAGAGCAGCTGAACATCAGGCGAGTCTCATCGCCAGCTACAGTCAGTTTACAGCCAGCTCCTGAAAGCAGAAACGGCGAATGGACTGTACTTACAGGGCAAGTCCCATCTGGCCATTACAGCTGCGATTCTGATATTAAGTGTCGTTCTTGGAAAACAAGAGGCTCAACCTGCCCTTATTGCTGCTTGCCTGCCCTCAATCTTTAACCTAAAGAATCTCTGCCCTGAATTTACACAGAGAAGACAAGCGCTACTGAAGACAAAAGGCTACTTGCTCCTGCTTATACTGTATGCATCTCCTAGTAATCAGATGGGGTGGGGAGCGGTCCTCTTTTTAAGTTCCTTACCTTATTCCTTCTTGCAGCAGAGAGGGCTTTTTAATGCCTTGCACGTCAGGCAGTCCCCAACACTCCCCGCTTCCCCATTTGCACAGGCATTGGCAGGGCAAAGTGCTCTCTCAGCTCAGCCGTATGCATGCTCCTGCTTCGGCGACATGCGTTGAATACCCGTGGGGGGGCAGCAGCTCATTCATTTTGCATCAAGTTGGACCAGACCCTCTCAGCTGCAACCCTCCTCCACGAGATGCCCTCCCTCGTTCCTTCTTTCCTGTCCTCGCTCAGCCAGCCCAGCTGTGTGATTGGATGCAGCTGTGAAGGGGGGGGTGCTGCTCTCCTCTCAGCCTTGCTTCCCCACCCACCCCGTTTTTGAGTACTTTTTTTTAATATTCTGTGCAATGAGAATCCCTGAGCCCCTCCCGTCACCTCCCTAACAGATCTATGCTACTACAGATGATCCTCCTTTCGGCAGCCAAATGGACTGCCAAGCCTCCGATACCGATGTCAAAAGTGCGCAGAAGAAATTGTACTGGAAGTCGTACACCTGCTGCACAATAAACGGGAAATAGTGCAGAAAAACAACAACAGGCCCTCTGTTCTTACTGCTGGAGCCAATGCCGGACGTTTTGCTAATGTTTCTGTTGTTAAGGGCTTGCCTCAAAAGGTAGGGGAGAAAGGTTCAGTCGGCAGAGCGTGAGGCTCTCAATCTCAGGGCCATGAGTTCGAGCCCCACATTGGTCAAGATTCCTGCACTGCAGATGGTTGGACTAGATGAGCCTTTTGGTCCCTTCCTACTCTATGATTCTATGAAATAAAGATGACTCAAACTGTTCGCACCTCACTTTTCAGAAGAGAATATACTTAAAGTGGGTTACAAAAAGGTATACCTAAGATTGCATAAAGTACACACCTGCAGTTTGTTTGATTTCTAAAGTATTAGTTCTCTCCTTTCAGCGCTATACTACAACATGATTTCGAAGACACAAATGGTTCACTACTGTTCAGGGCCAAAGCCTAGTAACCCCCCTATGATGAATTGCCTGGCTTAAGATAATATGTGTGCTCTGAGAAACAATCTTTCTGGAGGAGAGATTCTTATTGAATTGTTTCTCTTCATTTCTGTCACCGTTAAAACAGATCTACTGTTTAACAAACAAGAGCCTGCCTTTCTGCTGCTGAAAAAAACAAACCTTTATTAATGTACAGTTATGTGGATTTCTGACCTGAATGCGCTATAAATAAACATTATTTGCAATCCCAGACACTGCAATCCAACAAACAAAAGAGCCCCACTGCAAGAATGGCTGTTATTATAAGAATTTAGTATTCAGTATGAGATGCCCATCTCATGCCAAATAGGGCTTTTGTTTCCAACTGTAAACTTTCACTTCCATTGCCTATCCTACTGCCACAGTCCTTTACTAGAGTTGGCTTTAGAGATGCTCCTAAAGTCCTTCACAAATCTTGAATCCCCTCCAAGTCTTACAAGGCTGCTAAGCAGGCTTGTTAATATTCCTCGTGTTTCTTCCCTTAAGCCAGAAAGCAACAGTGACATGTGTTAAACATACTAATTTTAACTCTCAAACTAGCTGGGCAGGGACACCACTGACTCAAGAGGAATCCCATTTCTTTCTCAGGATACAGTGGTACCCTGGAAGTTGAACGGAATCCATTCCGGAACTTCCAAAACGTTTGGAAACCAAGGCTTCCTGCAGCCAATTGGAAGCCACGTCGGACTTTCGGCTTCCAAAAAACATTCACAAACCGGAACACTCACTTCCAGGTTTGTGGCGTTCGAGGAGCCAAAATGTTTGACTCGCAAGGCGTTTGGGATCCAAGGTACGACTGTATTAGACTGGGTAGTATTACATGCAAACATCAGCGGCCAGCTATGGCCTATTGATCTGATTGGGACATGTGCCTGGGCCTAAGCACCTATTCTTGGGATGGAAAAGCAAATGTGGGCCACAGACATAATGTAATTGTGACATACTGTAAGTGCACCAAGCGGTTACCTGCATCTATGGAAGACCACCTTCTTCAACTAAAAGGTGATATGGCCTTCTTTGTACACAGCCTTTTGTGTGGAACAGCCATGTTGCATTAGGAACATATAAGAGGAGCATGCTCCCACTCCATGGAAACATGAACCCCAACTTAAGTAAGAATCAATCCCTGTCCATGGCTATTAGCTAGCAATAAAATTCAAATGCCAGCGTGATCCATGGCCCCGGAGCCACAGGTGTTGCAGGGCGATGAATGGATGCACAGTTATCTTGGTAACTTGTAATAAAAAGAATGGCTTGAAAACCAAGCAAAAAGACCCCATGAGGGTATGTATGTATGTATGTATGTATGTATTTCAAAAAAAGAAAAACACCAACTGAAGTTTCTTTTTTATTGCATTCCCCAACAAAAGCAATCTTCAGCAAAAATTGGGAAATATGTCTTGTACCTATAAAACATCAAAACCTATTATGTACAGTGGTACCTGGGGTTAAGAACTTAATTCGTTCTGGAGGTCCATTCTTAACCTGAAACTGTTCTTCCCACTGCCACCGCCGCGTGATTTCTGTTCTCATCCTGAAGCAAAGTTCTTAACCCGAGGTATTACTTCAGGGTTAGCGGAGTCTGTAACTCAAGGTACCACTGTATTATAATCCTACTCATGTAAACCACACGCCGGGCCTTTCCCCAAGGGTCCTCTGACTCCTCTGGAGGGGCTTTTCAGGAGGCATGGAGGCTGTAGTGAGAGAAGGAAGCAAGGAACTCACTGCGTAACTGGCTTCTTCTTGCACAGTCCCTGGATCCAAGCTGCTTGGGGCAGAGAAATAGGCAAGTATTGTTCTTTTATTAATTAGCCAAGGGCCTATGAGTATGGTGGGCTGTGAATACTGAACCTCCAACATTTCTAACCTCCCACTCCTCTGCCTCTATTCAGTCTCCTCGTCCTGCCTATCATCCAATAGATCTCATCAAGTCTGAAATCTACAAAACGGAGACAAAGGAAAAAGGGAATCGTGTCTTTGCATCTGACTGTGTGATCACACGAAACTTTCAACAGTGATACCTGACTTTTTCTGTTCAGTAGTTCAAAACACTGCGCTCCTTACATGGTGTGTTTAGGTTTAGAGATGAATTAAGGTAGAAAAGGCCACTGTTTCCCTTTTGATAAGCTTCCACATGTTTCTCCAGTATCACAGTGGGTCTTTGTTACTCTTGCAAGTGAGCTGACTACCCAAGTGTCAGTTCTGGCTGCCACTGGCTCACCGGTAGTTGTCACAGCCTGCACTGTCAAGAAAGGAAGACATAGGCCATGCAGTTGGCTCACTGGGGGAAACTGTAAAATCTCCATGGTCAGAAGCAGAGGCCAAGAACCAAAAAAAGCGGCTGATCACTGATGGGAAAGGAGACATGGCCGGATGGAAGCTTTTAATTTTTAATCTTTGTTGGAAGCCGCCCAGTGTGGCTGTGGAAACCTAGCCAGGTGGGCAGGGTACAAATAAATTATTATTATTATTATTTTCTGATCCCAGTGCTTTTCTTGAATGGAAATACTATGTTTTGACTCAAAGCTTGAGTGAAGGGATTTGTTTTGCATCAATAAAATAACTTGAGGATTGAACACAGCAGGTGAACCCCCTACTGAAATTATCCTTCAGACCATGTTTACTGTACCATTTAAATAGTCAGATGAGTGTATGTGTTTTAAGCGACTCTGATGCATAAAGATGGATGGTATTTCATTAGGCAATCTTGTATGAGATATATAATGCAGGCCATTTTTTCAGGTTCACTAAAACGCAACATTATTCATGCAGAAATCATTTGTGACTCATAGAATTATTATTTTTTAAACCATCTTACTAATGCATCAACTTAAGACATTTGAATTTTTATGTTTAGAAATTAAAAACTGAAACGAGTCTTTAAGCACACGCACGCAGACAACTCCTGTCATCAAATGCAATTCAAGAAAGAGATTTGTTGCCAGAGGGCACATCGCGTTCAATAGCATGAAGCATCAAAAGTCCCTCCCCTTGTGGAAGCTCAGTTATGGAAATGGGCCAGCACATAATCCTCACGATTATGAGCCTGGAGTTAGAAAATGTACCTATCTTCCAAAAACGTAGCACTAGAAAACAATTTTCTAACAATAATCCAGATCTACTGTACGCATTCATCATATAAATGCTGTAAACATCTAAAGCATAACAGACATTCAAAGGAATTCAAGGGCATCCATTATTTAAATATATCAATACATAAAAAGAAGACTGAAGTATCATGCTCTTGTTATATGTATGTGTTTCATATGTGTGGCCAAACTGGGTGGCTTCCAGCACATATAGATGCATTATAAAACATCAAACATTAAAAACTTCCCTTAACAGGACTGCGATCAGGTGTCTTCTAAAAGTCAGATAGTTGTTTATTTCCTTGACATCTGATGGGAGGGCCCTCTGCCTGGTTCCCTATAACCTCACTTCACGCAGTGAGGGAACCACCAGAAGGCCCTCGGAGCTGGACCTCAGTGTCTGGGCTGAATGATGGGGGTGGAGAAGCTCCTTCAGGTATACTGAGCTGATGCCGTTTAGGGCTTTAAAGGTCAGCACCAACCCTCTGAATTGTGCTCGGAAATGTAGTGGGAGCCAGTGTAAATCCCTTTATACTGGTGTTATATGGTCCCGGCAGCCACTCCCAGTCACCAGTCTAGCTGCCGCATTCTGGATTAGCTGCAGTTTCCAAGTCACCTTCAAAGGTAGCCCCACGTAGAGCATCTTGCAGTAGTCCAAGCAGGGAATTAGCAGCGCACTCTGGTGAGACAGTGCACGGGCAGGTAGAGTCACAGCCGGTGAACCAAATTGAGCTGCTAGACAGCCGCCCTACCCTGGATACAGAATTGACCTGCACCTCCATAGACAGCTGCGCGTCCAAAATGACACTTAGGCTGTGCACCTGGTCCTTCAGGGGCACAGTTACCCCATTCAGGACCAGGGGACCCCCCCACACCTGGATGTATTTTGATACTGTGTTTCTAGCAACACCATTATGTATTAACTCATACTTTTCATTAGTGTTTGAAATCCAGGGTGTACATTATTTTCTCACCCCACTGTCTTTTATTGTTTACCGTTGTTTTCAAATTATTGTATAGTGTGTTTTTAATATTTTGTTGCAATCTACCCAGGGAATGTTTACTTTTGAGCGGTTGCATGAATCTAACAAGTGACTATGAAGATGTATGGCAAGACACAGAAAAACTAACCAAGCCTAGGGAATCATTAAAAATTGGGATAATCATAATTTTGGAGAGAGAAAGGAACCCCCCCCCCCGAGATTAACACACTCACCTAGTCATCTGTGGTGTGTAAGAATTATCCATAGGTGAATAAGCAAGAAAGCACTCATAAAAGTGGAGATGTATATTTTTTACTTTATCTCAGCTTTCTTAAGTGCCATAAATCCTATATATCCTATACCCTTTTAAAACGTGGCTCTTTTCCGGTGTTGTTTTTGTTGTTTTTATTCTGATTATATATGTTGTGATTTTTTTCTGGGAACCACCCTGAGACCTCTGGGTATAGGGCAGTATATAAACTCAATAAAATTAATAATAATAATAATAATAATAATAATAAATGGCTACATAGGTACAGACATGGACATGACACTTCGTGAAAGCTTTTCCTAGGCTTCTTATTGCTGCAGCTCAAATACCAGATTATAAGAACAACAGAAAGCATGTTTCAGGTATAGTAGGTTCAAATAATGGAGATTCTGCAGCTGGGAAAAGAGAGTGAAGTCCAGAGCTAGCCATGCTATGTGGTCTTTTTAAGCAATATATCCCACCGTTATGCAAGGGACAGATAAAGGCAGGAATTGGCACTGCACAGTAAAATTTCTTGACGTAACGGCCCTAGCAGTGGGGAAACAACTCTTGGACCTGCTTCAGGCTGCAAATGTCTTAGGCCTGTCCTGGTGACGATGTGAATCATGGCAGCAGAAGACCAGCTTCCCTTCAAATTACATGATTATTGGAAATGCAGGCCGGTGTTGGACAGACTCCAAACGGAATGCCATATGCGGCTTATTTGATATCCGTAGGCATATTAATGTGAACGACAACCAAGTGAGCCATAAACAAATTACAAAGTGCTAAGTTTTTATTATTCTCTATAAAAACCCAGGTTATAGTTCATGAATGTTTTGACTTGCTTGATTACTATTCGATAATAAGTTTAATATTCAGAATGCATTAGGATTCAAACCAAATTAGGTTACAGGTGGTATTTGCACTAAACCGCAGGGCATTCTGGCAAACAGTTTAAATAATTATCTAGGGGCCTCTAAGCTAGCCAATTAGTGTAGCCCATTGAATTGAAATAAATTTCTAACTTAATTTATGTAGTTTGGTTGAATGGCAGTGTTAAAGTAGCAGTATATTCTAAGCTTTGGACAGAAATTATTGATTATTATTTTGTTATTAAACTTACGCTAATCTGCTTTTAGTGCACTGGGTGCAGGAAGTCACTTAGGTACAGCAAATTATGCTGGTCGATACTAGTTTAACAGCAGGGCCAAAATCTTGCCTATGTCAGTCGGGCAACCAGACAATCGCTGCTCCTTGCCACCTCTGAAATGGATGCATGCAACTCACGTGGTCACATCATCCAAAACTCATTTTGCCACTGTATGGCAGCCAGATGGTACCGTACACTATAGCAGGAGGAATGTGGCCCAGCCGTCGTTGGCTGTTGCTTACTAACATATGGGAACCCTGCAGATTAAGTTTTCCATATAAAGAAATGGGGAAGGCTGCCAACAAAACCAACACCCCCTAAATCCAACCCATCATTATGCTATGTTCTGAATTATTTATATCAATGTTGCAGAATGCTTTACTATCAGTGGGCATTCAATATGGAGACCCAGTTCAAAAGTTAATGGGAAACTATGGCTTAATAATCTATGCAAAAATGGGCAGGCACAAGGCTTGCCTTCAGTCTAACCAATCACGGTGTAATAAACCAAATCGGTACGTGCAAATTTGTCTCTTCTTCTGCAGGTGAGGTGGAGGGCTCAATCCACATACTAGCCACAGAAAATCCTATGAGCACTGTTGTTGGCTAAACATGGATGCTATAAAATGGGACAGCTGTCCCCCAAAGAGCCCAGAACATCCACTTTCTACTGACATCATGGGCTCTAAGGGCATTTTGCACTTCTGGGGGAGATTATAGTGGCATTTTAACATTTGGGACTTAAATTACTAGCCACCTTATATTGAGGAAAGAAAAATGTTGCATGATTCTGAATTTTCTCATTGTTTTTGCTTGTTTGATTTCCCCCGTTTTTCCCTTGCTGTATTTTCTTGCCTGGCTTTCTCCTTCAACAGAAGCCTAGTGCTAGGCTTTGGTTTCTTACAGTTATTCACTGTCATTCCCTATTATTTTAATTCCGCTGAGTTATTTTTCTTAGCTGCTTTTCTGTCGCTTCTTTCCTCTGCTGGGTTTTCTAGCGTTCTAGAAAACCCACTTTCATGGTATGTCTTTTATGCTGTACCCTCCTTTTCCTTCCTGGGACCATCTTTTTATTCTCTAGGTCTCCCCAGCTGTGTACAATGAAGGGCACACAGCAAGAACAAACAAAATCACTTCAAATTAGGAGTGCAAAAAATAAAACTATAAAATTGGAACCAGGGAGAACTGTATTTCAGCTCTATGCACCATGTGGCAAGAACTATGGAATGAATGAATGCAAGATAGATAGATAGATAGATAGATAGACAGACAGACAGACAGACAGATAAAATGCAATATAGCTACATGGCACTTAAATATATTTAATGGCTTGAGTACTGTTTTGCTAAGCCATAATTGTTCCAATAATACTTAACATTGCTATAAAGCTTTTTAAGTGATTAGAAACGCTTCATATGCCTGAGCTTCTTGAAATACATGCAACCACATTGTAAGGCAAGTATTTTTATTCCCATACTGCGATTAATTGCAATCAGGGAGGTGTAAAAAAAAAAGTCCTCTCTATTTAGCACTCCAGTCCATCCCTAGTTTCCTCTTATGCGATCAAGTTCTGTGTTAATTTCCAGGTAAGATTTATTCCCAGTATTCAAACGCCTCTGTCTCAGACAGACCTATGGAGTTGGCGCCTACAGGTACACAAAAGAGAATACATAGGACGTGCACAATGAACCTCTGGGAATACAACTTTTTAGAAACTGTCCAGGAGTCAGCTTGACAGGAAGGATTATGGGGAAAGGGAAGCAGCAGCCAGAGAACTTATACATTAAAGGAAAAGCCAAGCCCCATGAGGCAAGCAGGAAGGCAAAGTGAGGGCTGCACTGTCACTTTTTTAACAGAAAGCCCCAGTGGGATAAAGCAAACCATCAAGGCCTATAGTGGACTATGACCTAGTTTTCAAGTGCATGAGAAGCAAAAGATAGAGTGGGGGGGGGGAGAGAAGGTGGTTGGATTAATGTGCACATGACATCTATTTTGGGGGATGCAAATTTTCCACTTGTGCTCTCAGCACAGAGGAGAAAGATGAAGAAACAGTGTGTGAGTATGGTAGATCTTAGCTCTGCCACATCCCCTTGCTAATACCCACCCGCCAATTTTATATTCCAAAATATTTTGCTGCACGTGTGGAAGCTGGGTGAGAAAAAGCGGCCACGATAGATAAGTGAACGAGTGCTACGCAATCAACAAAAATAGAAACCAAAGTTGGAAAGAGAATAAACGTTTTGTCGCTTTCAAGTAGAGTCTGCTCACTCCTTCATGACTGGGATGGATGACGGGTCATTTCAGCTGAAGGAAAATGCACAACCAAGTATAGTAGCCTTTTCTTAACCAGTGGCAGTTGCAGATAGAACAGATCTGACAAAATGTAACTCATAACCCTGATTGTCTCTTAGGGCACAATTCTGTCAAAGGTCTTCTTTAAGGTCTGCTGCAAATGTAGTAGTGCTCCCTTCCCACAAAATGCGGTGTGCAAATTAGGATGATTCACTCTCTCAAAGCCTCTCCTCACCTTTCTTTTAATCTTCTGCTTCAAAATCCCTCCTCCCTCCCCTGCTTGATTTCAGGGGCGCCAGTTATAGGGAGTGGAAGGTGTTTCAGCCCCATCACTGCAAGATGCTGGGGTGGAAGCGCCTCAGCTGAAGCAGTCTCACCTGGGGCCTGCGTCGCAGGCTGGGGCCAATGCAGCTCTTTTCAACATTGCGGTGTATGGCCAAACTGTGAGGTCTGGCTAGTGATATCCTGCAATATTGAAAACCTAATATCGCCCAGCCCTAATCAGGATTAAAACCAAGCCATGGAAGGTAAGATTCAGAGAGACCATGTGAAACATCGGCAATGCTAAAACGTGGTAAAAGTCAACACTAAGGAAGAGGGCATTTTAAACATGATGCATGATTACACGTAAGCACATATTAACTTATGTATATTAACTCAAATTTAAATTTACAGTAGAGCTGGTATTGCACGTGCAAGATATATAAATTGTTTTTACCCACTATGGCTTTGAGATAGACTATGAGTTTTCTTAACGTTAGGCAGTTCCAGCAATATATTGTCTTCATGGAGTGATTAACAATAGCAAAGGCACACCTCTTACAACTGTCTAAAATAATCACAGTTTAAGTCAGCAAAACAGTTGAGTAAATCAGTGTTTCCCGACCTTTTTCCGACCTTGTTTCCTTCCTGTTGACTTCCCTGTTCTACCAGTAGAAAGGTAGCTATTTAAATGTTTTGTTTGTAAACAGATGTTTTATTTATAATTTTTAAAATTTATACAAAATACAATTACATAAAATGATAGGAAAATAATGAAATATTGTTGAAGCAGAAAAACAGAGAACCACAGAACTGGAAAGGACCTCAAGGGTCATCTTTCTAGTGGAACCCCCTGCAGTCCTATTCCATAATAATAATTTTACTCTTTATACCCCGCACATCTGACTGGGTTGCCCCAGCCACTCAGGGTGGCTTCCAACATATATGAAAACATAATAAAACATTAAACATTAAAAAACCCTTCCTTATACAGTACTGCCTTCAGATGGCTCAGGGGTCAGATAACTCCATACCCTCCAACATTTCTCGGGTGAAAACAGGGACGTCCTAAGGAAAAGTGGGACATTCCAGGATCAAATCAGAAACTGGGACGACTTCTGTAAGTCTGGGACTGTCCCTGGAAAATAGGGACACTAGGAGGGTCTGAAAAAGGCGCACAGGCAGTTCTGTATATATAGGAGAATTTTAAATAGCAAGTGGTCCTCACTGACCTGTTGCAAAAAGATCTTGTCATCCGGAGGAGCCTTTGCTGCCTAGATAAAACACTCTAGCCTGCCCCCCACCTTTACCTGGGAGTAAGGCCCACTGAACTCAGTGCAGGTTTCTTCTGAGTAGACACTTAGTTATTTACTAGATGCAAATCAGCAGCAACGGACAATCCTGGTCTGCTAGGTGCTGGGGTGGATTATGCCCTGCGCCTTGCAGAGCCTCAGCGATTGCCCTCTCCGGCTGGAAACAAACCAGGACAGCTCCAAGAAAATGCACATGGCCAAAAGAAGTGCCTACCCACCTCCTGGTGGTCTGCTCCCTTACCTGCTTGTGATTGGCCAAACAGATAGCCAGCCAATCAGGATTTTTAAAAAATAAAAATGATTTCCCCCCTTTTCTTCTCACTTCCCTCAGGGGTCCCCATGCCTTGTGCTGCCCCCCCCCCGGCCTTATGTAATTTTTACCTGTGTCCTCCTTGGAATATCCTGGGGGGGGGCAGTTGGGAAACACTGGAGTAAATCACGAAGCCTTTTCTTAACAAGCTACTGTGGTAAAAAGAAGTTAATGCTGGAGTCCAAGATAACAGCTTAGTGTGTGCCGAGAGAATTATTAATCTCCCAGAAGGCTTTTCTGCCTCGTGCTCTAGCAGACATGCCCTTAGATTAAACTCCCATCAGTAGATCTCTGTTTTTCATCAATCTTTCATTAGCACAAGGCTTAGAAAATCATCTGGTCAGGTACCATTAAAAGGCTTTTCATCTTCCAAAGAGAAATCCAACCAAATAAATTACTACAAGGAAGGAGTCTGATAAAAAAAAAAATCAAAAAAATAATAATCCAAGGACCTCAAGATAGCAATGACTTTCAAATAACTTGATATTCAAGAGCTAGGAGCTGCTGCATTAGTCATCATAATTATTGTCCACCTGACAATGAACAGGAGAGAACCCTTTCGCTAGCAAGGACCATGTGAGATGTTCAAAAATGACTCTTTGCTGTTCAAGGCAGTAGGCAGGAGAAAGACTAAGTGCATTCCCCCCCCCCCAGCACTTCGCTGATGCAATTTGTCTCTCTTGTTCTGCCACGTTGCAGCTGCTCATGGCAGAAGCTCCTGTTCCCATACCCGGGGGGCCTTGCTATCTATCTGTCATGCTTCTGTCCCTGATCACCAAATATCTAACTTGCCAGAAAGAGTCATGTGCGCAGCTATATTCGCATAAGTGGGAGTCCACAAAATATAATGGAAAGGCTTATTCTAATTGGTTAATTCTAAATTTAGCCTTCCTAGTCTCCCTCTGCCTCTTCCTATATACAGCATATCCACGCATGTTAAACCACTCTCTCAAACACAACTCTTCTCCTTGTACTAATACCCCGAGGCAACAAGCAGGCACCAGAAGTTCCCACCCCTTACCTTCCTCTATTTGCTGGACACCTGTCTTTAAGTTTCAGGCCAGAGACTTTAAGGAATCAGTCATGGCTCCAGGCTATGCTTGCGGGCCTATTCAAGCAACTCTCCTTAGTAAACTCTGGTGAATCTGGAGGCTCATCTTCAGGCAAAAAGCAGGAGACATTTCAAATGAAAGCCAAAATAATTCAACAAGACTTAACAGCAACAAAAAGTAGGGGTCATTTGCACTACTCTAAATATTTTACAGGGAGAGCATCTGTAAAAGGTAAAGAACCAATGGACAGTTAAGTCCAGTCAAAGGCGACCATGGGGTTGCAGTGCTCATCTTGCTTTCAGGCTGAGGGGACCACCGTTTGTCCACAGACAGCTTCTGGCACACGGGAACACTGTGATGGAAACCAGAGTGCACGGAAACACCATTTACTTTCCATACCTATTTATCTACTTGCACAGGTGTGCTTTAGAACTGCTAGGTTGGCAGGAGCTGGGACAGAGCAATGGGAGCTCACCCCATGGTGGGGATTCGAACCTCCGACCTTCTGATCGGCAAGCCCAAGAGGCTCAGTGGTTTAGACCACAGTGCCACCCACGTCCCTCAGTCTAATATAAGACCTGTAGCTCAGTGGTAGTGCATAGGCTTAGCATGCAGAGGGTCCCAAGTTCAATCCCTGGCACCAGCAAGTAGCAATGGGAATGTCCTCCATTTGAAACCCTGGAGACCCATTGCTAGTCTGTGTAGACAACATTGAGCTAGATAGACCCCTGACAGTAGAAGACAGCTTCCTATATAATGTCAGCCCCAAACACTTTGAGAAGAAATGGTCATCTGTCATGGGTGCTCTAGCTGAGATTCTTGCATTGCAGGGGGTTGCTCTAGATGACCCTTGGGTCCCTTCCCACTCCAAGATTGTATGATTCTATGAAATACAGTTGTGCCTGTAAACACCACCACATAAAATGCAGTATGGAATAGTGTTATGAAATGATCATCAATTATGCCATGTATTGTAATAACAACCAATTTGTATTGTTTGCAAAGGTTTTAGCAAGTCTGCTTATTCTGCATGACTATGCCGCTAGGAAACATTCCCTTTTAAATTCATGCTTACTTTCCCATGTTAAAAAAATCCAGGAAGTAATTTGGCATGTTCGGTAGTCATTGGCCAAACAGACACAGTGGTACCTTGGTTCTTGAACTTAATCCGTTCCAGAAGACCGTTCAACTCCCAAAACCGTTCGAAAACCCAAGGCGTGGCTTCCGAATGGCTGCAGGAGCTTCCTGCACTCAAGCGGAAGCCGCATCAGACATTCGGCTTTGGAAAAACGTTCGCAAACTGGAACACTTAGTTCCGGGTTTGCGGTGTCCGGGAGCCAAGGCGTTCGAGAACCAAGGTACCACTGTATACTTATTTCTTCTGAAACTCACCTCTCTACCCCAAGCTGCTTTCCCACCAACTAATGTTCTAAGCCCATGTCTACCTCAAACGCAAACTGGAACAAACACAAATCCATACGGGGTACGAACAGCTGCTGGAAAGGGGCAGGGAGAGAAGAGTTTCAAAACGAAAGTGAATGACAGGAAAGGGTTAAGCACCCTCTAATACAAATTATGACCACTCTGGGTATTTTGCAGGCGAATGGAAGTAAAAAGGCAGCTGTGACAAATGGAGTTTCCAAAGTCCGAATGGTCAGATGACTGACGGAGTTTCAGAAGCACTGTACACCTGGTTTCTATAAGCGCTGACACTCAGCTGATGAGTGGTCCCAAGCACTGAGCTTCCTAAGTGGAAGACTGCTGATGGTCAGGGCTTCAAAGCACTGCATCACCAGACACCATTGTCATGTTTGGGGATTGACAGGTGGGCCATATCAAAATTTGGCCCATGGGGAGTTGGGGAAGTAAGGATCCAGTTCCCATCCTTGACATAGGAGATGGAGAAACGGGGACTCCATTGCACACAACTGTTGTATTAACACATGGCTTTTAAATAATTTTAAAATATATTTCTAGTGCTGTTGATGGAAGACACAAATTTTGAGAACTTCCCTTTATCGAGCTCCACAGTGACCATCTCTCTTTCTGGGATGTAAATCTCTGATTGTGGTGTTGTTTTTAAAAAAGACCTACATGCTACAAAAATGATTTTACAAGATGAATTGTCACTGTCAGGGAAAAAAAACAACCTTTTGTGGTATCTAACTGTTGGGAGATGCAATAGGGATAATGCTTCTCCAAAACATCATTTTTTCATTGTCCTTTATTGAAAGATTTTTGGCAGAAGGTAACTGAAAGTATCAACAGAACTCTACGGAACAACCTCACATTTGCAGAGCAAAATATCCTCTTGAATTATATACCCAACACATGGAACCTTACAAAAGGACAATACGAGTGGACTCTCCATGCTCTTACCACAGCAAAAAGACTGATACTGATGAATTGGAAAAATAAAAATGCGGCTCCTTTCTACGATCGGACTGAAGCCTTATGCGAATTCACAACATATGAACAACTTGCATATAAACGCAGACTTGCAATGGACAAATTCAATAATATTTGGAATCCATTCTTACAAATACTGTAATAGGTTAAGATCTGGTGAAGTACAATAACAACCTTGTAAAGTATACAGTTTTGGGTTTTCCACCCTTCCCTCTTTACTTTCCCTTCTACACGGGTCCTGTTTCTCTTTTTCTTTCTCTCTCTTTTATTTACATCTCACCATGTTTAGTGCATGTATAATTATGTACTTTTTGAACTTTCAATAAAGATGTTAAAAAAGAAAAAAAAACCTTTTTGTGAGCTATATGATAGAAGCGATAAAAGACAACATTTATTACTAGGATGCTGTGTTTCATCTAGAATGCAAGCAATTCTACAGAAGCAGATTTTAACATCATATAATAAATGTATTCCAAACTCACCGGCCATTGTCACGGCCTACACCCCAGACTCGGATGCTTACGATGGGCTGTGAATGAAGAATACTGCGATCCATGGGGTCAACCAAATTTAGCATGTCATTCTCCAGGATAAGATACATGTCCTTTCCCTAATCAAGAGAAGAGCAAAAACAGCTATAATCTCTTACTCACTCAAACAAGCGTTTGCCCCTATGCAATGCTAATTCAGATGGCTGTGCCCCACCACGCAAGATGCTACTAGGAAAGACATTTGCGGGATGCTTAAACCTTCCTCCACCCACTTAAGTCTCTTCCACCCTTCCATATAATATGAAAACGGAGGGCTAAAGAAAGCACCATCTCATGCAATGCATACTTAATTTATACATTATTATCATGGCTGCTAATGCGGCTGGCTTTAAAAGAGTTAAGCAAAATCGGGGGTGGGGGGGTGGGGAGGATCGGCTGTTGCTGTGATAGCTATAGGGCCTCCAAGTTCATAAGCAGTTTATCTCTGGATAACATGCTTGAAATGAGCAACAAGGGTGAACTTACACCCTCAGACTACAAGGGATGCTTGTAATTCTTGCGTTTTTATAAAGGGGAAGCACCCATATTACCTTTTTAACTCAAAAGGCCAGATACTGAGCCCCCCTGTAACCATACTGGCCTCTGATTACCGGGGGACACGACCAAAGAGGCCCTTCCAAGCACTTAACTTGTCCTGCACTTTGGGCAAGGAAAGAGCTGCCATTGCTGACTCAGATACACATTCTTTTTCTTTGCCAGAGCAAACAAAGCCATTGCTCCAAACTAGCTGTTTTACTTCCTTGTTCTTACTTGACAGTGGCTGCTTTTGCCAAAATATGAAAGAAGAGGAAAAAGCGGGTGCCACTAGAGAACTGGGAAGTACGATAAGACAAGAGAGATTTCTTACCTCTCCCCATATGCCAACTGTGTCCCGTATATCGTTTTTACAATAAGAGAGCTGTCGGATGCAATTGTTCACAGCAACGCTGCTTTTCCCAGGAGCCAAATCTTCCTCTGCCATTTCTACCCATCCCAAAGAACGAACTGCAAAGCACTGTAAAGGAATAATGAAAAGGAGTGTTAACGTTTTAGGTCTTAATGGCCTCCACATAATTTTTTATTTTATGTAAACCCACATTTATGTTGAGGACAGCAGGTCAAGCCTTTATACTGTTGCCATCTTTTGCTCAACAAGGCAATTCTAGAGTAAAGGTAAAGGTAAAGGGACCCCTGACTGTTAGGTCCAGTCACGGACAACTCTGGGGTTGCGCCGCTCATCTCGCTTTATTGGCCAAGGGAGCTGGCGTACAGCTTCCGGGTCATGTGGCCAGCATGACTAAGCCGCTTCTGGCGAACCAGAGCAGCGCACATAAATGCCGTTTACCTTTCTGCCAGAGCGGTACCTATTTATCTGCACAGAATTGTAGAATTGGAAGGTACCCTGAGGGTCATCTTTTCCAGTTCCTCTTGCAATTTAGGAATTTCAACACACGGCCCCCATCAATTTGAAGCCATTCTGGACTCTGCTTAGCTTTGCAAACGTGCTAGCAGTTTTATTGCTGAACCACTAGAACAAAAAAAATGTAACTTTTGAGCAGTTTGGCCTCAAAATGACAACTAAGCATTCCGTTTTGGTGGCTGCAACCATTGTTTCAGGAGCCATTTGGTGCCAAGCTTATATATCAGAGTTTGGGAAACCAGCGTCAGGACAGCAAAAAGCCCTACCCACCTTAGATGGCAATGACAATCTGGGATTGGGAGCAGTGTTCGGAACTCTCATTGTTCTAGGCATATTTTGCGACAGGGAATTTCATTAGAGCGAGCAGTTTCTGAGTTCTGGGCGCAGTACTGCATTGAAGATTTCAGATTAAAACTGCAGAGTAGAAGGAAAGGAGGACCTTTTTCTGCCTCCCCATTTCCAGCTACTCTCTGGAGAATGGAGAAGAGACCTCTTAAGAATATTAAGAGGATGGGCAGGGGAAGGACTAGATCATGTGAAAAATGAACATAATATTTTAGCTGTAGTTCATTCATTTTCAGCTTTGTATTCTAGTTATAAAAAAGCACGCCCAGACATTCTGGTTGCACCCATCACCTAGGTTTAAGGTGCCATTTAGCTCCTAGCTTTCATATCTCGGTTCCTAACACTGATTGGGAGAGATCTCACATCTGTGTTTTAAAGAAACATATGAGCAGTACAATCAGGGAGAGAGACCCAAAGGTGGGGAAACCATCTTTTCCACTGCGTTGCCAAGCTCACCCTGGCAGAGTAGAAGAGGTGTTTTTCTATCCTTTTGCCCTTTCTGGGATGTTTCCCTTTTGTGGTTTCCAATGCATACACCAGCTCCAGCCTGGTAAATGCCTCTCCCTGTTTCAGGTGCATGTTTGAAAGGTTAAGAATCCTTTGAATCCATGCTTCTTCTCCCCTGCCTTTACCAAAGAACTCTGACAGGGTGATCTAAAATAATCCTATGGCCCTGAGACACCCACCCAGGGACTCCAGGATTGCAAACCTTGCTTTCCATATGAAAACTTAACATTTTATAATGCACTTTACAAGGACGGCAGGACAAAGAAATACAAATTGCAAATGAAATTGCGTTTGAGAGAACCAGACTTATATGAGACACCTGTCACAATCTTTTGCAACTCATGACAGTTGATTATAAATGATAAAAAAGGAAGGAAGCCGAACTAATGCAGTTGCTGCAGCTTGGGAAAACTGAAGACATATGGCTCCTTTGGTAAGTGAGAGAAAAATGCTGGAGTATATTATTAGTAACTATGGTTTACCGTATATACGTGAGTATAAGCCGACTTTTCCAGCCCATTTTTTGGGCTGAAAAAGCCGCCCTCGGCTTATACTCAGGTGAAGCGGGCGGCTGCAAAGGGACAAGCGGCAAGAAAGGGATCCTTTCTTGCTGCTTCTCTCCCCTGCCCTGCCGATCCCCCATCTGTGCCTGCTCTCTGATCCCTCCTCCTGTGCCTGCTCTGCGCGAGGATCGCCTCCTCCTCCTCCTCCTCCCGTCCCTTCTCCCCGAAGGGGAACAGAGGTAGCGACGGGGGCAGCGGGAGCAGGACAAGTATCGAGCAGGCGCGCGAGCCGGCTCAGCCCCAGAGAGCCTGTTGCTTTTGCCCCCATCCCATCCCAGCTCAGTCCGCCATAGAAACTGCCCACCCTGAAACTACCCACCCCTGAAACCTTCCCAGAATCTGCTCCCTTAATTCCTCCCTGAATATGCCCCCTCCCCCTGAGCCCTCCCTGTAAAGAGACCCTTTCTTTCCAAGCCTTCCCTCTTAACCCCTGCCCATCCCAGCTCTGCCCACTGTAGAAACTGCGCTGAGACTCTGTGATCCTGTGCCTGCTCTACCCCTGCCCATCCCAGCTCTGCCCACTGTAGAAACTGCGCTGAGACTCTATGATCCTGTGCCTGCTCTACCCCTGCCCATCCCAGCTCTGCCCACTGTAGAAACTGCGCTGAGACTCTATGATCCTGTGCCTGCTCTGCGCAACGCATCGGGGAGGGAAAAGTGGGGAGAAAGTGCTCCTCGATGCTTTTCCTCTCCTATGCCTTGCACAGAGCAGTCACTGCTCTGTGCGAGGATCGCCTCCTCCTCCTCCTCCCGTCCCTTCTCCCCGAAGGGGAACAGAGGTAGCGATGGGGGCAGCGGGAGCAGGAGGAGGACAAGTATCGAGCAGGCGCGCGAGCCGGCTCAGCCCCAGAGAGCCTGTTGCTTTTGCCCCCATCCCATCCCAGCTCAGTCCGCCATAGAAACTGCCCACCCTGAAACTATCAACCCCATAAACCTTCCCAGAATCTGCTCCCTTAATTCCTCCCTGAATATGCCCCCTCCCCCTGAGCCCTCCCTGTAAAGAGACCCTTTCTTTCCAAGCCTTCCCTCTTAACCCCTTCCCCCATCCCAGCTCTGCCCACCCTAGAAACTACCCACCCTGAAACTTTCCCAGAATATGCCCCCTTGCCCTTGATGCCCTCCCTAAATATGCCCCAACCACCCCTGAAACCTTCCCAGAATCAACCCCCTTCCCCCTTAATCCATTCCAGAATCTCCCCCCTTAATTCCTCCCTGAATATGCCCCCTCCCCCTGAGCCCTCCCTGTAAAGAGACCCTTTCTTTCCAAGCCTTCCCTCTTAACCCCTGCCCATCCCAGCTCTGCCCACCCTAGAAACTGCCCCCATCCCAGCTCTGCCCACCCTAGAAACTGCCCCCATCCCAGCTCTGCCCACCCTAGAAACTGCCCACCCTGAAACTTTCCCAGAATATGCCCCCTTGCCTCTCATGCCCTCCCTAAATATGCCCCACCCACCCTGAAACCTTCCCAGAATCTGCCCCCTTCCCCCTTAATCCATTCCAGAATCCCCCCTTAATTCCTCCCTGAATATGCCCCCTCCCCCTGAGCCCTCCCTGTAAAGAGACCCTTTCTTTCCAAGCCTTCCCTCTTAACCCCTGCCCATCCCAGCTCTGCCCACCCTAGAAACTGCCCACCCTGAAGCTTTCCCAGAATATGCCCCCTTGCCTCTCATGCCCTCCCTAAATATGCCCCACCCACCCTGAAACCTTCCCAGAATCTGCCCCCTTCCCCCTTAATCCATTCCAGAATATTCCCCTTGCCCCCTGAAATGTACCCACAATATGCCCCCTTACCCCCTGAGCCCTCCCTGTAAGAGACCCTTTCTTTCCAAGCCTTTTATTGGTATTTATTTTTATTTTTGAAATTTACCAGTAGCTGCTGCATTTCCCACCCTCGGCTTATACTTAAGTCAATAAGTTTTCCCAGTTTTTTGTGGTCAAATTAGGTGCCTCGGCTTATATTTGCGTCGGCTTATACTCGCGTATATACGGTAATATAAAGAGTCTTATGGCAGGTAGGCAACTAAACAAAATTATTACATCATAAGCTTTTGTGGACTAATAAATAAATCACTTGGTCTTTAAGGACTCTTAATAGTTTGTTGCAGCAAAAACAGAAAACTCATATATGGTTTATGACAAAACTGGTTATTTCTTCAAACTATAAAATTCAATGAAATTATACATGTATAGGTGGAGCATAGACTGAGAGAATAAAGGGAAATATGGATAATATAAAGAAGCATTTTGAAGAAATTAAAACCCTTTCAATCCACTCCTATTTTCTTGCCCCTACTTGCCTAGGGGCAAAGTAGCCCATGTAGGAGAAGGAAAATTCTGATCCTAAACCTCTGCTGCCTTGTGGGACATCTTTGGGAGAGGAAGAGGTTAAGGAGTAAACCCTACAAAACCCGAAGTGGCATCCCTAAGGTCTTGTACACCTCCTTCCAGCAATTCCTGCAGCTAAACTGGTGTCAGAACATATTGCTCTGCTTTCCTTTGGACCACATCAGCTAGGTCAAGGGTCTTGTCATCTGGGCAGCCCAGAACTTCCATGCCCACTGCCTAGGCTTGCACCCCGGGGAGTTCACTTTGGTGGTGCTAACGCAGCAAAAACAACAACGACAACGACAACAACAACAACAGACTGGTTACAAGTTACCGGTCTCTGCAGCCACAGCAGGCACTGCGATTCTCCAGCGGTTTAACTTAACTCCTAGTGGCGCACTCCATTGTCTCTCGAGACAGATGGTTATAACTCCTTCCTTACCTTCAGCTCTCAAATAAATTTTAAAAACCCACCAGGGTGGGGAGATAGTAGCTGCTTCCATTAGGCAGCATTCAACTGGATTGAAGTTGTCTTTTGGAAGCTTTAAATCAGTGGTTCCCAACCTTTTTTTTGCCATGCCCCACCTAAGCATCTCTAAAATTCTGGTGCCCCCACCCCATGACATATAATTCTTATTATTCAAAAAGTGAACTCCTATTCACGTGGAGGAAGCCTAAAAGGCCATTCACTGTTAACAACTCATTCTCGAATTTCCCCCCTTAAAAATCAAATTGCCCCCTGTGGGATGTGTGCCCCACGTAGGGAACTACGGCTTTAAACGATAGTATACACGTTATTGCTTACAATATATTTTGTTTGTCTGGCTCTTTGATGTGAGGAGATGAGGGCAAAGGTGCCCATATCGGTGTAAATTGCAATGCTCAGATACTCTCACTGCAATAGAAAGCTGGCTCAGTGGTGGAGTAATAAAAATAAATATTTGGAGGACAATGAGCAGATTATCTGACATGCAGAAGCCATTAGGAATAATGCAGAAAGCTTGTTCCTTTAGGCGCCTCCTGCAATCCCATCTGCTAATGGTGCGCTGGAATGAGAAGCATAGGACAGAATATGGAAATAATTTTCCATGTGCTAAAGTTGCCTGACAGCACCGCCTATGATTTCCTTGCAAGCATATGGGTCAATCAGGTAATGGTGGGAAGCTGAGAATCAGCACAGAGAATGTCATTGGTTGTCATGACAAATATCTGCAGCATTCTGAAGGGTAGTCGGTTTTGTTATTTACTTTTTCGCAACCATTATTTTCACAAATCGTTGGTATTAATTTTGGTTATTGTACTTTGGAGGAAAGACTGGCAATGAAGTTACCTTGTGTTTATTCGTGTAGGGAAGGGTCTGTCATCCCGCCCCCAGCTCCTGACAGTGAGGTGTCGGTTGTAGGAATCTTAGTGGTGTTTCACTGCTGCGATATGTTAGTAACAAGGCATGACTGCGGATTTGCCCAGCATGCCTACACTGTCACTTCCGGTGGCAGCTGCTTCCACACAGCCCGGTGAAGATGTGAATCACGCCCTTAGAGGTCAATTTTATTTAAATGTGTAGATTTTCCAACATATCGACCGGTTCTAGTATACCAGCAAGATCCACAAAAATATTGTATTTTTAAAATGTAAACACTCTGTGCATTGTCAATATTACCAGAAGCATCCCTAACTATCCATTCAGAAGCCAGTGTGCCGTAACAGTTAAGAATGTTGGACTAGGACCTGGGAGATGGGGGTTCAAATCCCCGTTCGGTCACGGAGCTCACTGACCTTGTGCGAGTCACTCTCTCTCAGCCTAACGTACTTCACAGGGTTGTTGTGAGGCTAAATGGGGAGCAGAACCATGTATACCACCTTGAGAGAAAAGGTGGTATATGAATGTTAATAAATAAATATAAATAACATTCATAAACAGAGTTCTAAAATACTGGAAACCCCCCCCCCACCAATTTTTTTTCCTTGGGCAGCATAGGATTGAGCGGTTTGGTTCTCAGACTTCTACGGAATAATAAATATCTATCCATTTTGCATGACTGTCGTGAATCATGTAAAATACAGAGAATATTCTTAATTATTCACTACTGCTGCCCCCATGTGACTAACAAGCTGTACTGTTGCCAGTATCTAGCATGCACTATGAATTCAGCAATCCTGCAGGGACCCTGAGTGATTTTAGCTGGAATTTTGGCTACAGATGCCTGCTCACATTGCATAGCTTTGCGATAGGTACGTACATTTCTGCCATTGGGTGGTGGGCTGGAACGCAAGGAAAGGAACCCTCTAAACATTTCCAGACCCAGAATACTTGAAGACAGATGGCTAGCAAGCCTAGGGAATTCCCAGTACTGCTGAACTGAAGGTTAGTGTTTTAGCTTTACATCTTTAAAGTGTTCCATTTTAAATTTAAAATAGAGCCCTGCAGCTGATAATCTGGCCGATTTTTTCAAATCACTGTGTGTGGTTCTTCACTTTTTTAACTGGCCACCTGCAACCTTCCTTCCCTAGGCATTTGGGGTGGGGTGGGGTGGGCTTTGCTTCTTTAGAAGTCAAGCAGTTCAGCCAATGGCAGGGAGGGAGACCCTTGGGATCAAGCAGTTTAGCCAATGGCAATCAAAAACACATCTACCTGTGGCATCAGGGTAGCTCACATGATCACTCCCAGAACTTCTTCTTCCATTACCATTACTGCAATGCAATACAGATATAAGCCCTTGATTTCTTGGTAACGTTTATTTATCTACCTGGTAAAGTATCCTGCATGCAGTTCTACTGAACAGAAATATTGGTTTTCATTTGCCCAGATAGCTTTGAGCTTGAGGGGGGAAAGTAATAAGACTTTTCAGTATTGGCTGAGATAATGGGGACTGGTTGCAGGAGATGCGTAGCTGCAACGGGAAACTGCAGCTCTTTGTCTCCCTCCTCAATCACCCCCAGGAAGAGGAAACAGGGCCAAACCTGACAAGAATTCTACTCATACTGATGCAGAGCAGAACTCCAATGTATGGTTAGCGGAGTAAAAAAGACTTCGCACGTTGCAGGATTCTCCCAAAAAAGATCAGATGCAACTGTATTTCATCCAGCAGAGTTTACTACTGCTACTGAAGGCAAATGAGCATAATGGTCACAAATCCAATACATACATACATACATGCATTTTAAAAAAAAAATCTATACCGCTTTATATTTCTAAGAAAAATCTCAAAGCGGTTTACAACATTCAGGATTTGCACTGTCCATAAGAAATCCAGTTGCAGCAGTCCTAACCTAAATTTACCATAACTTACAATAAGATTAAAACTTTAACACTAAGCATACTTTGTACAGAAGACTACACCAGAAGAAAGACAGAAAGTTGGAACTCCTGCTCCTTCTGGCCTTATTATTATAGTCAGCAATACCTTGACAGAAAGAGATAACTGAACCAGTCCAAAGCAGCTGTTCAGCTTCTCCGAAGGAATAACCCAAACAATCAGGGACCTCCTGCCTGTTTTCTAGGCAGAATAGAAACTTGCTTGTCGGCTAAAAACCTCCAGCTTGCACTAGCTTGTATCACACAGAGAAACTTCGAGAAAGCTCCTGAATCAATTACCTGTAGAATGTGAAAGATCTCTGCGCATCATATTGATACATTCTTCACCAAAAAAATGCCAACTAATAAAACCAATTTATTGAAACAATTGGCTCCAGTGGTGGGTACAGCAAGGAGTTGGAAGGGACACCCTGGGTCATCTAAGTTCAGCTCCCTGCAATGCAGGAATGCTAAGCAAAGCATCCATGACTGATGGCCAGGACAGGCAACAAACCACCTCTCGGGGGGCGTCTATTCCACTGTCGAACAGCTCTTACGATCAGAAGTAAGAGTATTTAGTCGGAAGAAAAAGATAGAGAGATGCTATTTACTGTGAAATGTCTGTCGTGATGTGCATTTCTTCCCAAAGCTGTGAGCCACAAAGTCACAAATTCAAATCTCGCCTCTGAACCTGCCGTGAATTTATAAGGGGACCTTAGGCAAGCAACACATTCTCAGCCTTAGCAGCCAACCATCAATATAGGTTATTGAAGCTGTCCTCCATAATATGGGGGCAGCATCGATAATGTATAGGCGTTGGAAGGACTACAATTTTGTAAAATGTTTTGAACACTTTGAAGAATTACATAAATGGGAAGTATTTGTTACTACTGTTACATAAACAATGTGCTACCTGCACATATATTTTTTTCATCCCTTACCATGCAACCACTGCTCTGGAAAACCCTTGGTAGGTCCTGATCTCCCATTTGGAACTAAATACTATATATTTTAGAAAAACGCCCTTTATTTCACATGGAAAAGGGTGGTTCCTTGTATCTACACTCTACGCAAGCCATTGCATTATTTAAGAAGTCCTTTTATTATAGAATGCTGAACAGATGTATCTGAGGAGCTGCATTTAGGTCAGAAAATTAACTACTCAGGCATCACAATCTAGAGGACTCCTCAATCTGGGAGCAGAAGATTAAGCAATTTCCCTGCCGCAAGAAAATGTATATACCAGCTAGACTGAACAATATTTAGAACAGGTTCCCTTGGCACTGATACGGAGATTAAAAACTAGAAAATGTCAAACAGATGGCACATGCAAAAGGGGAGTGGGAAGGGAAGAGGTGATCCTTTACTTCTGTGGAGAACCAAAAAGATATTCATTTACTTGATTGGACCAGATTTAAATGTAGCTCTTATCTTCGAGATGTCCTTGGACTCTTTTATCTCATTAAAATTCTAAATCACTTAATCTAAAGGTCCAAACATATTTTATTTTATTTTTTACCATTTTACCATTTCCACTGAAGACTATCACAAATTAACATTATTATTATTATTATTATTATTATTATTATTATTACATCCACCATACAGAATCAAAGCAGATGTTTAGAAAACATCTGCACAATAAAAGGGAAGGCAGAATCAAAGAAGCTATGGCACAGAGGGCCAAATCTCTAGTGGTATTGCAGGTATTATTAAAACAGAAACAAAAAACCTGCTTTCATGAATAGCGTGCATCTACTTGCAGTTAAATATGTAATATTCCCTCTGCATTTTAACTGCGATGCTCTAAGGACTTTGAAACATCCCCTATTCCTTCCTGATCTGCATGAAGGTGCTTTGTAGGTTGAATGATATCTGAAGTGGCATTTTATTGTTGCTGGCTTTAAAAAAAAAGCCAGTGTAGGCCCTGAGCCACATATTTACACACAGAGAAAACTGGGCTGTCCAAAGGTGCATAACAGCAGACATACCCTGTTTCTCCTAAAATAAGACATAGCCATAAAATAAGCCATAGCAGGATTTCTATGCATTTGCGAAATATAAGCCGTTCCCCAAAAATAAGCCATACCCCGAAAATAAGCCATAGTGACGTGGTACCTCCCATTAAAACAGCTTGGGGAGGCGTGGCTATGCAGCGTACCGATGCGACACAGTTAAAATAAGACATCCCCTGAAAATAAGCCATACTGTGTTTTTTTGAGCAAAAAAATATATAAGACGGTGTCTTATTTTAGGAGAAACACGGTATTTATTAAGCTGGGTTAATTGAACCACATAGATCTCTTAAATAACATTTCAAAAGGCTATGCATTTGCTGCATGTTTTAAATTTAAAAGCATGTCTCATATTTACCAACATTTTTATTTTAAAAAGAGATTTTTAAAATAAAAACCACTAGCTACACACCTTCACAGAATCAGCCACAGGGTATCAGATTTCCCAAATCATGTTTTAAGACAGAGGGCTAATTTAAATACAGTCGTACCTTGGGTTACGTACTTAATTGGTTCCGGGTCGCTGTATGTAACCCAAAACGTACATAACCCGAAAAACACGCTTCGCGCATGCGCGAAGCACGCAGAACGCTTCTGCGCATGTGCATACCACTTCTGCACATGCGCGGATCGCACACACGGCAGGTTACACTTCCGAGTTACAGGAGTTCGTAACCCGAAAAGTACGCAACCTGAAGCGTACGTAACCCAAGGTACGACTGTACAGCATTACAACTCACACTGCAGCCCAAACTCTTCAACACTCAAACCTGTTATTGATGTTGCTAGCAAACTGGTCTAGCAACATTTCATACAGACAGAAAACCGTCAACAACAAAGTCACAAAATGTACCAGCATCAGGGGCGTTCTTAGCCCCTTGGCTGCCAGGGGCGGGAAGCCAAGAGACACCCCTGGGGGGCGTGCGTGCGTCCTGAAGAAGCCTCCGCCCGGCGGCAGCACCCCTTCTTGCCACGGCTGCTTGTGCCTGTGTGAGCAGCCGCTGCAAGAAGGGGTGCTGGGCGGCGGATTCGGGAGTCTTTGCGGGCTGCAAAGACTCCCAAATCTGCCGCCCGGGCTCCCTTGGTGGAGCGCAAGTCGGGGCAGGGAGAGGGATGGGCCACCTCGCTGGCCCACCCCTTGCCTCCATGCCGAGCTGCGCCGCTGGAAGGGGGGGCTATTTTCGGCGCTGCTGGGGCAGAGCCGCAGGGGCGGCCAGCGAGGGGGGGTGATACCCCTCCTCGCTGGCCGCCCCTGCGGCTCCCCCCCGGCAGTGCCAAAAATAACCTACATTTTTTTAAAAAAAAAAAATTTAAAGCCCAACAGGGGCGCTGCCCGGGGCCCCCCGCCCCCTCCGCCCCCCCTGCGATGCCCCTGACCAGCATAACCCTTACCTCCACCTTCATAATGTTTGTATAATAGTCAATACTTGTCTCCCCCCCAAAAAAAATTACAACTCCAAAAGATGTGTATTAAAGCCCATGTTAATTCCGTTATACTTATAACAATGCATGTTTCAGCCAAAATGTTTACTAATTCTGTCTTTTACTTTCAGTTCCTTTGCTAATGATCCCTAGCATGGAATTCGCCTTTTTCACAGCTGCCACACACTGACTGCTAGATATTTTATGGTACCACGAACGGTAAATATGTACTTTTTTTAGTGAGTAACAATCTCCTCCTAGTTGCCAGGCAAAGATTAACAAAAGGTGGATTTTTACCTACTGGATAACAAATAATTTACATAAATACATGTAGGCAGGGGGGCACAACCACTGTAAAACACTCTATAATTAGTATCTGACCCAGCATAAATTGGATAAAATATACGGAGATAATATTCATACATGTTAGCAATCTAATAGAGTTTTTCCACACGTTATGTTCCAACCAAATACCGGTAATAAAGTCTAATTGGATTCAGATTTTTAAAAACCAACAACTAATGACCAGGGGTCAGCAACCTTTTTCAGCCATGGGCCGGTCCACCGTCCCTCAGACCATGTGGTGTGCTGGACTATTTTTTTTGGGGGGGGAGAACAAGTTCCTATGCCCCACAAATAACCCAGAGATGCATTTTAAATAAAAGGACACATTCTACTCATGTAAAAATACGCTGATTCCCGGACTGTCTGTGGGCCGGATTGAGAAGGCGACTCTGGCCGATGGGCCTTAGGTTGCCTACCCCTGACTAATGACAGTGCACAGAGTGTCATTGTATCCTTTTGTTGCTATCACTGGACTTACAAGATGAAGCGGTTAGAGTTTTTCTGACAGCAGCCCAAATGAAAACTGCAAAACAACAACAACAACCCAAAACCGGTGCAAGATTGAAGTCTCTAAAATGAAACAACAGATCACTAAAGTAAGGCACATTGCAAAGATCCAATCCAATTTGGTAATAAATAGGCCGAGTAAGATGAAAGAATATCAATACCTAAAGAGGAATCTGCATCTGAAAAAGTGAGTTCTGGGCTAGGAAAGCTTGTTGGCACCATTTATCCTTAAGGTGTCGCAGTACTGATAGACTTCTTCAACAAATGCTCAAATTCACTAATAAGATTGCATGTTCAATTGTAAAACAGCACTATGAACCCACTCCGTATGTTTTCTCTGTCTTTTCCCTTCAAAACGTTGTCCAGAAAGCCTAACTCTGGTGTTAACAATCTCCCTAAAAATTAAGACACCACACTACTGAAGCTTTGGGTGGCATCCAAAGCATATATTTACTTTGCTTTGCATGTCGCTACGCTACAGCAATGGGCAAGTCCAAGCAGAGAGGTTGGCGAAATATTTGATGTTATACACTGGTGACTTTTATGGATTTGGCGAGATCCACATTTGTGGTCTTGGAGTCGGCGATGTTTAGTTTGCCTTGGGAGCTAATAGAGCCAACATGGCTATATATTCCGTTAGGACAGAAAACGTACAACAAAATAATGCACATATTGTTCAAAATGCCACTACCAATGTGGAGTCAGTCCAAAGCACAGATCTGAGATGCATTAACTCTGGCAGCACATGTAGAAGCCTGTCATGCTCAAACTGCTCCCAAAATTGAATCTGACAGAGATGCTGTCAGGATTTTGTCTTTCCAATTTCCCCCACCCCACCTCCCAGGTATAAGTGTACAGGATTGCATCATATTTAAAATCCAAATCCTGCAGCAATGTGGATAACATTTAATTAGCTATATCCTGCTCTAAGTTTCTTCTTCTTCTGCATCAATATTTATGTAAGGTTGCACACACAGTGTTATTTTCAAAAGTAAAATAGTCTTTGTATTCTGTGAAGATGTCTTGCAGGTGTCCACAAGGTGGCAGCAACACCCATTTGCCAAAAAAAACACTTTCTCTAAAATTCCTACATTAACTAGAACTTCCTCACCTCTCCCACCCCTCCTCTGCCCATGCTGCTAGATCAGTTGAAGTCTGCCCTGTGGTTAGAATGGCAGAAGCCAACAATAAAAGCACAGGCTGTTCCCCTGAGTAAGCTGGCCCACCTCTTCTCTATAGGTCCAAACTAGAAACCTTTCCACTGGGTTAACCTCAGAGCCTTTGGCTTTTAGAAAATCTCCTGCGGCAGGCATGGCCAGCTGCTGTGGAGAGTATCCCATTGCGCCCTCAAAGTTGGGCAGGCCAAGGCTCACATCTGGGCTCCCTTGTCTCGAGCCCTCCTCCAGTTCACCTCCAGGCAAAAATCAATTAAAACTCAATTTAGATCTGCGGAGGTCCGGAGATGGTTGGCTGACCTGTGGCCATCTTAACCTCAGAGTCAGTTTTATCAGAAGTACAAAAGACAATGGAGTGTGCCTCCAGGGGTGAAGTCAAACAGCTGAGGAATCACAGTACCTGCTGCAGCTGCAGAGACTGGTAACTCATAACCTCTGCCTCCTGTGTTGGTTTTGCTATGTTAGTAGCACCCAAGTGATCTCTATGGGGCACAAGCCTGGGCAGTGTGTAGGGAGGTCCTGGGTTGCCCTGAGAAGAAGCCCCCTCTTGGCCTTGCTGATGTACGTCAAAGGAAAGCAGAGCAATATGTATGGCACCAACTTGGCTGCAACAGTTGCCGGAAAGAGATGTACAAGGCCTTAGGGACTCCACTCCGGATTTGTGCAGGGTCCTTAAGCCTTTTCTTCTCCTCAAGATGTCGTGCAAGTACTACCCTAAGTACTATACAAATTATGCTGGCAGGACCTAAAGGACCAAAGGCAGTAAACGCATAGTGCATACTGGGGCTTTTCTGCCCCGCTCCCAATGCATCCCCACCCAAGCTGCTCTCTCTCACACACCACAACTGAGAATTGACAAACTGCAAGGAAATAAGTCCAATTCCCTGTATGGAGCATCTCCAACCTTTAGGTGCAGTTTGGCTTCAGGTGGGGCTGCAGTAGGAATGGGGTGCAGAAAAGCCCCAGTGCACATGTGGGGAGAGCGAGAACCACCCTTAGCAGAAGCAGGTGGGATTCCTTAGATATGTCCTAATGTGCATAGGGCTCTTTGCAATTAATTGCAGTACTGTATTTGGTTTGTGAAATTTTAGATGTCACGCTGATGTTATGCTTTCAATATTTTTCTCAATTAAGCAGAATATTTTTATTATTTATTAGATTTGTATACCGCCCTCCATCAGCAGATCCCAGGGCAGTAACAAAACAAAACAAAACAAAACAAAACAAAACAAAACAAAACAAAACAAAAAACAAAGATTAAAAAAAATACACAAAGCAAACCAATAACCCAACCCCATTTGCCAAACTAGTTCATAATTCCATTTGCAATGCTTTTAGTTTGCAAAATGCTGTCTATGGAAAAGGTCAAGGGACACCTGACCATTAGGTCCAGTCGTGTCCGACTCTGGGGTTGTGGCGCTCATCTCGTTTTATTGGCCGAGGGAGCCGGCGTACATCTTCCGGGTCATGTGGCCAGCATGACTAAGCCACTTCTGGGGAAACAGAGCAGCGCACGGAAACGCCGTTTACCTTCCACCGGAGTGGTACCTATTTATCTACCGTGTTTCTCCTAAAATAAGACACCGTCTTATATTTTTTTCACCCAACAAAACACAGTATGGCTTATTTTCAGGGGATGTCTTATTTTAACCGCGTCACATTGGTACGCTGCATAGCCACGCCTCTCCAGGCTGTTTTAATGGGAGGTACCACGTCACTATGGCTTATTTTCGGGGTATGGCTTATTTTTGGGGAACGGCTTATATTTCGCAAATGCATAGAAATCCTGCTATGGCTTATTTTATGGCCATGTCTTATTTTAGGAGAAACAGGGTACTTGCACTTTGACGTGCTTTCAAACTGCTAGGTGAGCAGGAGCTGGGACCGAGCAACAGGAGCTCACCCTGTTGTGGGGATTTGAACCGCCGACCTTCTGATCGGCAAGCCCTAGGCTCTGTGGTTTAGACCGTAGGGCCACCCACATCTATGGGTACCAGGTCTTAAAACTGAAATACGACTGCTGCATTTATTGTCCATCTAGATCAGTGACTTTTTTGAAAGGTTATTTTGCTTACAGACCTTGGCTTCTGGATCACTGTTGATGCTACAGGAATCATCTTCATCGCATTGTGGGGCATTTCTGTTGTGGGGAGGAAATGATATTGTTAGGGTAGGGGTCAAATAGAATGGACAACTCAAAGACAATATTTCAGCATGATGAGTGGTGGACACCTGTCAAACGTTGGCTGAATTCACATGAGCAGAGAATAGTAGGCTCCAGGATTTTGAGGAGGGCCTGGAGGTGCCCTTCAGATCCTAATGGACTACAACTCCCATCATCCTTAGCTGTTGTCTGTGCTGATCAGAGTTGGGAATCCCACAACATTTGGAGGGTCACAAGTGTCCCACCCTTGTCGTATGTCATTGCATATAAGGAAGAAGGCACTATTTCAGTTCCTCCATATCCAGGCTTTATAGGGCTTTAGCACCAGCCCAGAAATACATTAAAAGTCAATGTGGTTCCTTCCAGACTTTTCCAAAGCTAAAAGACTATTTGTGTTATAGAAATGTCAATAAGCGGCATATAAATGTCTTAAATAAACGTGGGCATGTTTAAGGGACACCTTTCATGGTTGCCATAGGAGGAACTGATGGGCACTCTGGCACCATGTTGGCAACCCTGGAGCTAAAGCATTTGGGTACCAGACTTAAGAATATAATTAGTAATAATAATGTATTATTTATACCCCACCCATCTGGCTGGGTTTCCCCAGCCACTCTGGGCGGCTCCCAACAGAGTATTAAATACATGATAAAGCTTCAAACATTAAAAACTTCCCTAAACAGGGCTGCCTTCAGATGTCTTCTAAAAGTCAGGTAGTTGTTTATTTCCTTGACATCTGATAGGAGGGCGTTCCACAGGGCGGGCGCTACTACCAAGAAGGCCCTCTGCCTGGCCAGCTCTGTTTTCCAGTTATTTCAATAGGATTACAAAAAAGAGAGAACAGTAATCTACAGCTGCAATCCAAAACACGTTTACTTAAAGGAAAATACCTTAGAAACCAATGAGACCTATGTGAGAGCAAATGCATCTAGGACTGAGGAGTAAAGATGATTAACAGATAAGCTGTTCAAACCTGAGCTTCAAAGAGGCATAGCGCAATGTTGCTCCTTCAAACTCTTTCAAACTGGGGTCTGGATTTACCGTGGCTGCATGGAGATCCTGCAAGAGGGGGAAACAGCTTGTTATACAGGAAGCGAGGCATTTTTTCTATGGATTTACTTTTATTTTCAAATAATATTCTTCCCACAAAGCAGCAGCACTGTGTTTTTAGCGAATATGTATAAAGGCATGCACATATTTTGAATACTACAGTTTGTTAGGTGCAGGCATGATTCTGTTATGGGTGAGGATCTGCCCTGCTGACTTGAACTGCACTGTGCGTGGAAAATACCAGAATGAGGTAGCAAGTTAAGGATCTAGACCAAAATTCCTCTTCTCTCTGGCTGATTTGATGTCATGAGTGATATTTTTGGGAGGATAAATACAATAAATACAGCCATGGCCATGCAAAATGATTTTTTTAAAGGTTAAAAAAGCATTAAAGTGTTCTAAAATCTGACAATATACTTGCCTTCCAAATGTCACTATTAATCTTTCCCCCATTCAGTACAGCAAAATCACTCCATGGCTGTTTCTAGATATATAATTATTCACACAGGAAGAAACACATTGATAAAAAAATAAAAGAAAGAAAGGAGGGTGGGAGAGAGGGAGGGAAGAAAGAAAGAAAAGGGAGGGGGACACAAAAACACTGTTGTTAGCATTGATATTTGCAGGTTGGGTTAGGGAACAGGTCACCTCAAGTTTCAACTCATTCAATTTGCTGTAGAATCTGGGCTGGCTCAACGTTTGATGCTGAATAAGCAAATTAAAAATTAAAATTAAAATTTTCCACCCCAAATTTGCACTTATGCCTCCTTATAATATACATTAAGTAAGAGCTGGTTGGGATGTTATTTTATCGTTTTTAGATTTATATGCCCTAACCTCCTTTACAAACTGTGACTATCCCTTCAGTAACCAGCAGAGATCAATTCTCCAATTCCCTGGAACACATAAATTTTCCTCTTCTGATTGGAGCTGCTAAACTGCTCCTGTGCACCTGTAGACTGGGTCCCTCTCAAAGGCATTTACTTAACTGAAGCAGGTGCCCCTGAATTATTTGCCTCTTATTCTTTGTCTCTTATTGTTGAGCCGGCTCTGAGTACAGAGGTATTTGGAAGCAGTAGAAGTGAGGACCACTTCTAACATTACTTACCAAGACAAGTAACTGGGACAAGGGAAAGTTCATACAAATTAGAGACAGACACAACACACAATGTGCTTGCATTATCATTAGGATATTTGAATGAAAGGAAGCAAATTGTGGAGCTTGACCAGATTGTCTTGGCCTACTCTGAAATATGAAAAGAAAAGAAAAGAAAAGAAAAGAAAAGAAAAGAAAAGAAAAGAAAAGAAAAGAAAAGAAAAGAAAAGAAAAGAAAACTATTTCCATCTCCCGGTGTTTGATCAGTTAGTATTTTCAAACTGCTAGAACAGACAATATAAAATGTTAGTGGGAACATAAAAAGGAGAGGGAGGGGAAAGGAACAATAGAATAAGAAATACACACAGGCTTCTTGTTGCAATGAAAATTACGACTTTGTAAAAAAAATACAGAGGCTAGGGGCTTGCTGATCAGAAGGTCGGTGGTTCGAATCCCCGCGATGGGGTGAGCTCCCGTTGCTTGGTCCCTGCTCCTGCCCACCTAGCAGTTTGAAAGCCCGTCAAAGTGCAAGTAGATAAATAGGTACCGCTCCAGCAGGAAGGTAAATGGCGTTTCTCTGCGCTGCTCTGGTTTGCCAGAAGCGGCTTTGTCATGTTGGCCACATGACCTTCAAGCTGTACGCCAGCTCCCTCGGCCAATAAAGCGAGATGAGCGCCGCAACCCCAGTCGGACACGACTGAACCTAACGGTCAGGGGTCCCTTTACCTTTACAGTATTAAGAGTCTTGCTGGCTCAGATCATAGGCCTATTTAATGCTGGGAAGAGGGACTGATTGAGAAACCACTCTAAGAATTGTAGTTCTGTGATAGTAATAGGGGTCTCCCAACAACTCTCAGCACTCTTAATGAACTACGATTCCCATGGTTCTTTGGGGGAAGCCATGACTGTTTAATAAGTGCAGATGGGAACACAACAGCACAGAATGCTATACTGTATTCAGTTTTCTTGTTTACAATCTTCTCACAATCTGTTACCTCCGAGGATGTGGACAGGCTGCTTGGATTAGTGAAACCGACCACCTGTCTCCTTTATCCTTGCCCATCCCGGCTCGTAAAAGTGATGGGCTCTGCGGGGTGGTGAATGTTTCCCTCTGTGAGGGAGCCTTCCCAGACCCGCTGAACCCCTTCCTGCCCGGAGACTGTCTCGCCAGAGTGATGCATGCTGTAGTTATCTCCAGTTTGGACTACTGCAATGTGTTCTACGTGGGGCTACCTTTGAAGGTGACCCGGAAACTACAACTAATCCAGAATGTGGCAGCTAGACTGGTGAAGGAGCAGCCGCTGAGACCACGTAACACTGGTCCTGAAAGACCTACATTGGCTTCCAGTACGTTTCCGAGCACAATTCAAAGTGTTGGTGCTGACCTTTAAAGCCCTAAACAGCCTCGGCCCAGTATAGCTGAAGGAGCGTCTCCACCTCCATCGTTCAGCCCAGACACAAGGTTCAGCGCCAAGGGCCTTCTGCTGGTTCCCTCACTGTGAGAAGTAAGGTTATAGGGAACCAGGCAGAGGGCCTTCTTGGTAGTGGCGCCTGCCCTGTGGAACGCCCTCCCATCAGATGTCAAGGAAATAAACAACTACCTGACTTTCAGAAGACATCTGAAGGCAGCCCCGTTTAGGGAAGTTTTTAATGTTTGATGTTTTATTGTGTTTGATGTTTTATCATGTTTTTAGAGTGGCTGGGGAAACCCAGCCAAATGGGCAGGGTATAAATAATAACATTATTATTGCATTGAAAATATATGAAAACTAAATTGCTTTCCACTCAAGCCAGATTGCTGCTTTTTAAAGCAAGATTTCATATGAAAAGGCACAGAAGGAAAATAATAAGAGACAGACTATATCTAATAATAAGCAAAATGAAAAATTGCTCAGTTATAAAACATTCCCGAGCATGTTTCTGAGATATTTAAGAGGTTCAAACATCTTCATCTCAGACTAAGTATATCAATACCAGATGCTTCTAACAGGGGCTGAATAGTAAATATGAAGAAAATATTTTTTAATGAAGAGTAAATTGGAACTCATCTGAAATTCTTTATTCTAAATACTCCTGAGGTGGCCCAAGACATCCTGGTGCCAAAGGCAGAAAAGCCAAATGATGTTCCACTATGGTGGTAAAAATATAATAATGAACTTAGTATGTGACAATCTGTTGCCCTTTCAAAACTACTCCACAATCTGTCACTTGAGGCAGTCTACCTCACCCCTCCTGCCTTTTATACTTAACAGTATCCACACACAAACTGTCCAACAATTTTTCCATGGTGGATTGGGAAACACCAACTCAATTTTGATTCAAAGCATTCTCTGATGAGTCTAGGCAACCATCAAGCTACACATATTAATGTGTGGAGGGGCAGGATATAAATCTAAATAATAAATACATAAATATAAAGGAGGAATATAATGTGTTGTGGATGGTACCTACTGTGTGTGTTTGGATTTATTGGTTTTCATTTCCCCTAGCTGAGGGACAATCATTTTTTTTACTCTAGAGGATGTAAGCAGAACCAGCTGAAACACAAAAGATTCCCCCCTATGTTTTACTTGCCAGCTTCAAACAATTGCTACTGCCAGGACATCTTACTCAAAAGTGGTCTGTGGTGTCATATTGCCCAATTAGGTGTTTTACTGCCTGCTTTTTGGGTCATTTCCTTCTACTGGTAAGAAGTTTTGCACTAACATTTAAAACAAATTTGAAAAGAACGGCAGTTTCAGCTCTTTAACATGGCATATGAAAAAAAATCAAAAGTTCAGATTAATGAGGTTAATGTACTGAGAGCCCCCACTCACGTGTTAAACGAAAGTGGCAGTAACTTTAAAATTGTATTTGAGACAAAAGCAACAATTCTGGGGTCTACACACTAGAGTTCTAGATCGGCAATTGAATTTTTCCTAGCAGATATTCATTGCACAACTCTTACAACTGAGCTGAAAAAGACAGACCACTTTTTAATGCTCTGCGGGGAAGCACACTTGGGGATTGGGGGTGGGGAGTTTGTAGCTTCTCTCAAATACTATAAGGGTTGATGCCTACAACATTTCATTTGTTGTGTGGTTGTCACTACAAACTGCTTTGCCATGGCAGCTTCTCCTGTGGGCAATGGCAACGAATGGCTGCTCTGATCCTCTTGGGAACAGAGATCACTTCCAGCACTTCCCAACCCATCAGGTCCACTTATAGTGGTATGACAAGTCCTTAAACTCAACGCAGCCGTATGCTACCTACGTAGTATGAAGCATGGCTCTGGAGGAACAGCTTTGTGAGATTACTAGGGCTTCTTCTTGCTTCTGGTGTTTCTCTTCAAGGGCTTCTCTGCAGGCCTAACAGGTTCTACTTTTCTTTTTGATGTACCGCTGAACTCAAGACAAGTGTGTATGTGGACCAGCTGATCCACCATTTAGTTTGGCTCTAATCCATGTGGATTGCAACACTCCTCCATTTGTTGTTGCATGTAGCAGTAATCTGGAGAAGTGGCAATACCATGCAGGATTAAAGCAACTAACTGGCACGACTGCCGCAACCACTAGTTTGCATGAAGCAAGAGGAAAGATATGCTAATATTCTTGGTTTTTGTTGTGTCAAGTCTTTTTTTTTAAAGTTAAAATGGTTCCCCACCGGTCCACGGACTCAAAGCGGACAAACAAATGTTACCTCCGTTTCTGGAGTGGGAGACGGTGTGATCGAACTAAGGGAGCCTTTTCTTGAGCCTTGAAGTTCTGTTGGTATGGATATGGGACGTTCCCACTGGGTTGTTCCTGTCGGTATGTGCCAATAATAGACGCCCGCTATGTCACTGATCTTTTTCCAGCCTGGAGGCAAGTCAGGATCTGTCTGAAATGAGTGATCGCTCCATATATCTGCAGGAAACAAAAACCCCAAAACACTGTTAACATGTAAAACAAGTTCAAAACCACCCAAAATCAAGTGTTGCAGAAACACTATAGTTCTGTCATCGGTGAAGCAAGTTTAAAGAGAAAGATATCTGTAAGACACAATTTTGCTTCTGAAGACAACAAGACAGCAATCACTGGCACGTGGCCCCCAAACAATTATCCCTGAGCATATGTGGCCCAGGACAAAAACATGGCTGCCCATGCTTGGTGTAGACAATGCTGAGCTAGACAGACCAATGATCTGACTTGGCATAAGGCAGCTTCCTGTATTCCAGGGGTATTCAGGTATAATGGACCTACAAACAGACAAAGGAGTCAGCAAAGAAGCCAGAATCTCTTGTAATGACTAACACACCTAACCATTTGATTTGATTGTTTTACTGAAGATTATTTTCTAATACTCAGAACATGTCGGGTCATGCAGTAACTTAAATAATAACCTATTATTGGCATTAAGGCTGCCAGAATCACTCTACCTTTTGTGTGCTGATTGCGATTCTGCCACATGACTTGCAAGGCTCATTATGTTGTACATAGCTTTCAGATGTGCTTCATAATCCTAAACCAACAATGAAGATCTGCCGAGAACTAAAGGTTTTAATTATTCTATACACACACTGTCTGTTTTAAAAGGTGAAATGTGAAAATTGTTTCTGGAAACAAGCCAGTTTCCAAACACCCTTGATTGTTTGCCACAAAGCATTTCTCCCCTTAATACAGTATAGTACTGCAGATGCAGTACCTTTTGCAGGAAAAGGTTGATGGTTGTAGTAGCTGGAATTCAAATCATGGTAAGTACACAAAGGCAAAAATGTACAATGTTGCTCACAATGAGCGACTTCTTCCAAACCAACCAACCAACAAAAGATGAAAGGAAAATTACATGTAATTATTCATGACTACAGCATAGTATGCCGTAAAAGTTTGAGAACAAATATGAATGTCTTTGAAGTTTAGAAGCCTCCAGCAGTGTTTTGACTTGGAAATAAAAAAAAGCAAAACAGATTTCAATAAGATCTTCAATAAGGACAATATAACTAAACAAGCAAAAGAATACACACTGCAAGATTATTACAGAAAGCGCTGCAATCAAGACAAGATAATATTTTAAGTGAGGAGCCTCACCAAATTAAAAAGAAATTTATTAAATATAATTTTAAGGCTTGTGTCCCATTCTCTGAATACTTTTCTTTTAAATATAACAAGGCTATTTTGTACTATAAACATTATATGTCTGCTAATTATAGTGTGTAGCACTTCATTCTGCTCTAGTTGCTTCTGAGACTAATTACAAATATACTGGGTGATATCCAGCATTAATCATACTCAATGGACAAGTCAATTAATTTCAATGGATCTACTCTGAGGAGGACTTAATTGGATATCAACTGTAATTATTATTATACACAGAGAAAAAATGTTTATAGGAATCACACTGAGAAACAATATCTTTCTATTAATCCAGGCAGCTATAGATTGCTGTATATCAAAAGACAATATAATCTGCAAGCCTTCTGAGAGAATAAAGGCCCTTTCTGAATTAGGATAAACATTTCATGGACCCATTATTTCCATGAGTCACAGAAATCCTCAATTGGTAAACTGAACGAAGGGCTTCTGAGCACTGAAGTGTTGTATTATCCAGGGTTTCCTTGAAAATGTTGTTCTTTAATGAGAAAGAATTTTGCCTCACTTGCTAGAAAGACTATGTAAAGCACCACAGAATTTATATACTGTCAGTTTTGCTCCAAATAGCAGCTTGCAAGTGAACAAAGATGCTTATGGGAAGCCCAGGGAAGTAATAAACAATAAGAATTCACTATATCTTGTTGGCTACGAACATCAGATTCACACAAGTCAGAATGAGCCTGATGATTCTACCTTCAGGCTAATTCTTCTCTTTCCTCTGAAAACCAAGTCTGGTTTACTTAGGTCTTGAGGACAGAGCCAGCATCAGACTGGTTTCATTGCCTAGTTGCCTGGAGGTGATTATTATTTACCATAGGCGCATAGCTGTCAACTTTTCCCTTTTCTTGCGAGGAATCCTATTCGGAATAAGGGAATTTCTCTTTAAAAAGGGGGAAAGTTGACAGCTATGCATAGGCTACCAGGTGAGTGGCTTTCTACAAGTGTAGTCTATGAAGTCTCCATCTTAATTAATATTGAGATGTGGGGACCAACGACCGAATTATTAGCACTGAGAGTTTGTTCTTATTTTTTTCATAACAAAACACTTGGAAATAGCAAAACAGTATTACAGTTATTAACAAAATGTGTTTGTTTAGGCTGCAATCCCATGGCCCCTGGGAGGACAGCTGAGGAGCCAGATCTCTATTCCAAAGGTGCAGCAGATACACCCTGGGATGCCTTTTTGTCATACAGTCGTACCTTGGAAGTCAAAAAGCTTAGTTCCTAAACGTTTTGCCTCCCAAAAGTCGCAAACCCCGAAGTGACTGTTCCAGTTTGCAAACTATTTTTGGAAGCCAAACATCCGACTGGGCTTCCAATTGGCTGCAGGAGCTTCCTGCAGCCAATCAGAAGCCGTGCTTTGGTTTTCAAAGTCGAATGGACTTCTGGAACGGATTCCGTTCAACTTCCAAGGTACGACTGTACTTACAGCACTCACCCTTCCATCAGCTGTGCCCCAATGGTGCAAGTGAAGGAGCATGCCAGAGGAAGATCAATGAAGATCTTGGACATGCAGGATCCAAATTCCCCTCCTTCTCCCAACTCACCCACCCCCAGATCAGCAAGAAAACTATGTCAGTCCTGGAGCTGCTATAACACATTTCCCTCTCACAGGAACCAACAGGAGGGGTGAAATGTGAAGGAATCCACACCAACCCTGAAACTTTCTGGTTAGAAGCACTCTCCCAACATCCTGGCCTGGCTGGCACAAAACTGCAGTGTTTTGCATATGGCAATTCCTCCACCTTCAATCTTCCCTCCCCATTCACCCTTTGGGACTGCTGTTGGGAATGCTGAAAAGGTGATCCCAAGCATTAAACAACTACTTGTCTTATGACCCTTTCCCATGAGTTCTAGCCAGACATGCATGTTGATGTCTGAAATTTTGAATGATCAACTCGAAAAGGAAGTTTGCTATAGAAAGACAAACTCTGCTTACCTTACCTGGGGACCTACATCCTCCCAGATCAGAGTGGTCCAACTTTTCATACCAAGTGGGCCACAAGAGTACCTGCGGGCCACAGACTGCATTACTGAACAAAGGGGTGAGCGAGGCCAAAATCTGATGCCTCCCACCCTCACTCTGCTTTCCCAAAGCCAGTTAAGTGAGGAGTCAGGCTTTGGGAAGGGGGCACAAGGCTCTGGCAGGGTCCTAGAGGCCTCCCACCTCCTTCCCAAAGCTGGGAAAGCACTAAATAGGCTTTGGGAAGGAGGAGGGAGGACTCTAGGACCCTGCCAGAGCCCTCATGTCTCCTTCCTAAAGCCCAGTGCCTCACTTATGTGGGGTTGTGTGTATGTGGTCAAATGTTGCCAAGGGCTGCCAAAAATGCCTTGAGGGCCACATGCAGTCCTTGGACGATGAATTGGGAGCCCAGATATTGCTGGACTCCAGCTTCCATCATCCTTGACCATTGATGGTTCTTCCCAAGGCTGCCTGGAGATTGAATCCAACATAATCTGGAGGGCCATCGGCTCTCCAAACTAGCCTTAAATCATCAGTATGAAAGATGACAGAATGTGGTACAAGCGCCATGTATGCCCTATGGTTCTAAATACTGTTTCTGTTGCAATATTATTCTTGTTTCAACATAACAGTATTTAGAACCATAGGGCACACACTTAGTTAGAGGGTTAGGGATGAGTTTGAAAAAAAATGTAAGGTGCAATAAAATCTGACTATAATAATATATTGCTGTTTTATAACTCTCTCCTCCAGCTGTCACAGTCTACCACAGAGCTGATTTATTGCTACAATAAACTCCATTCCATATGATATGCTCCAATTCAGATGCTGAATTTGGCAAGGTGATGAAAGCAAATTTGGGAATTCAATTTGTGTTTCAAGTTGTGATGGTTTTACTGCACTGTACTAAAATATTACTACGACTTCCTAAAACAAGATGGAAATCAACTGCTACTACAACTTGACAGTGCCGTAAACAATACATCGGATCTGGTGGTCATTAGTGTTTGGAATAATAGTACATTTTAACAGTTTTTCTTTTACTGCTTTTGCTCCAAAGGAAAAAGATAGCAAATCAAAAAGTACCGTAACATGAATCATTGCTTGGCCTCAATTCAATTAGACAGAGATAAAAATTGCAGTAGGCAGCAGTATCTCCGTATGGCATGACTGACCTGAAGGTGCAGTAAAATGGAGCCAATTTTCTCTTCCATTATTTTGCAACTTCATGAAGATATCTTTTCTAGTATGGCAGGCATCCCAAGGCTGTTTTACAAGGTCAACAGTCACAAAACAGAAATAGTCTCATAGATGCAACAACAACAAAAGGTTTGGGTATCCCTGTTTTTTCTTAGCGAATTGACATCACTGTTCCTTATATAACATTTATCAGTATTGTACTGTATATTCTTCCATGGTTCAAGGCAGCAGAGAATCATGTTGCTTTTTTATAGATATATAAAATGTACCATTCAGATTGCAGGTATTACATGCTTGAATATGATGATACAATATGATACAATACAATACAGTATAATATGAAGTATCAAAAACTAGGGTTTTTTTATCCCATCCCATAAAATATGAACTGATTATATATTCTGTCAGTAAAAGAGGCTATATTTATGCAATCCGAATTTCCTCAAAAATGAGGATTGTTTCTAGAACTCAAGACAGAATATGCAAGCAGAAACAAATATTTCACTTATATAACAATTTAAAAACACATCTTAATCCAGTGTAGAAGTTGCCTGTTTTGTTAATAGCTTCTTGAGATTTCCCCTCCAGGTTCTTATAAAGTGGGAAAAGGCACAGTATGAACAAGTCTAAAATGGTTTTACAGTAGGAATACAAGAAAGGAAAGGATAATGTAATATTGAGTGCAACGGAATATAACTTTGCATACTATAGTGTCTAAAATTAGAAGGCATACAATTAAACCCTGGTTTAAGGAGATTTCTCCTCACCAAGATTCCCTACAAATTACTTTTATAAAAAGCATGGAACTTTCAATAGCTGATTCCTACAAAAGAGAGGCAAAACTCAGTCAATTGTTCTAGAGTGAGAACCTCTATTTTCTACATCAGTGTTTCCCAACTGGGGGACATACCCTCCCCCCCCGAATATTCTAAGATGGCCACAGGTGATACAGAACAGAGATACAGAATAGTGTTTCCAACCTTTTCCCAACTGTAGTCCCCTTTTGACCTTGTTTCCTTCCTATGCCCCCCATTATGTGTATTTAACACATAATAAAGTTCTGAACATAAGTAAAACTCAGTAGCTCTAGGGAGACATAACAGGCCAAAAGAGATACACGCAGACATGAAGGAAGCATGCAGATTTAAAATATAAACAGAAGAATCTTGATGTGTTGTTTCAAATAGGATTCAAATGAAGATGCTATGTAATAGCTGTAGATTGCAACTCCACTTTTGCAAATGTCCATACTTTGCATGCAAGTGATTATCACAGTTCAATGCCAAACAATATTATTTTAAAAATTCTTCCTCTACTCTGCATGCGCTGCAGCAGAACACCCTATCCTCATAGTTCACAATGACAGCCAGCAGATAGGTCCTTCGAAAACTCATGGCAAGAAACCTGAGTGCCACCCTAAAATTAAAATGTGGTGAAAAGCAACATTCGACAGGACAAATAACTGCATCGCAAGCCGGACAAGCATGTCTAATTTTGGCAGCATTACTCAACAAGAAACTGAGATATAAACAGCCAAAAGCTGGCCATTTGGAACAGTCCTCCTTCACAGCGTGCAACTGGTTGTCAAGACAACAGGATCCTCTTCCTTGCAAAAAAACCTTCAAGAAGTCCAATGATGGTTCGAAAAAGGAAAAAAAAAATCTAGTTCCAACAGTTAGAGCCAGCTCAATGAAACCTGCAGAAGTTTAGTCATCAAACTGAACTGAAGACACCTTAATTAACTTTTTCCACTTTGTAGAACTCACAGTTGTCTTTCTTTGCTGTAGTAGCATTTAAAACTATAGCAATATTTGTTTTTTCAACTATACTTGATAGAGATTAATTATTGTGTGATTTTTGCTGTGTCTTGACTTGAGTTTTATTAATGTCCTGAACTTTATTATGTGTTAAATTCTATACTTTGTATGTTTCTATGGATTACATTAATAAAAAAGGGGGAAATCAGAAATGACTTCACAGATGATTCAGGAACCTGCAACATGAGCATTTCCTTTATCCGACAATTATTTTCAAACTTGTATTTTGTATGCTGTCCACCAGGTGGCATCGAGCGCTACACTTTTTTAAAAGGGTACTGCGGTTCATGTCAAACTCTTTCAAAAACCTTCCTTTGCATCTGCAACAAGTTTTGCTCCACAAATAACACTACAGTGGTACCTCTGGTTACATACTTAATTCGTTCTGGAGGTCCGTTCTTAACCTGAAACTGTTCTTAACCTGAAGCACCTCTTTAGCTAATGGGAACTCCCGCTGCGCCGCCAGAGCACGATTTCTGTTCTTATCCTGAAGCAAAGTTCTTAACCTGAAGCATTATTTCTGGGTTAGCAGAGTATGTAACCTAAAGCGTATGTAACCTGAACCATATGTAACCCGAGGTACCACTGTATTTATATACAGCTGTACCTTGGAAGTCAAACAGAATCCGTTCCGGAAGTCCGTTCGACTTCCTAAACGTTCGAAAACCAACGTTTGACTTCCTAAATGTTCGAAAACCAAAGCGCAGCTTCTGATTGGCTGCAGGAAGGTCCTGCAGCCAATTGGAAGCCGCAGAAGCCTCATTGGACGTTTGGCTTCCAAAAGTAGTTCACAAACCAAAACAGTCACTTCCAGGTTTGCAGCGTTCGGGAGCCAAAACGTTTGTGAACTAAGCTGTTCCAAACCAGATCTCAAAGTAGCTGTCTTAATACAAAGGAATTTCAGAAACAGACTGGAAAGAGAAGTTGCTGAATTGCAACTCATTACCAAACTTACAACCATGGAGAGACCTGGTCTGAACAAAGACATTGGTTTCTTATCTCATTATACAGGACAAAGCTATCTTTAGCCATCTCACCCCTTGCGTTTTCCTTTAAGACTAATTGCAGTTGTTAACAGTCGTCAACAGGTTTTCCACACCCATCAGCCAATCACCCTTTCCCTCCACCCTTCTGAGTAATACCCCTCCTCACTCTCTCACTATATATAAGGGTCTGGTGACTTCTGTTTCAATGTATCTGAAGAAGTGTGCATGCACATGAAAGCTCACACCAAGAACAAACTTAGTTGGTCTCTAAGGTGCTACTGAAAGGATTCTTTTATTTTTTATTTTGCAAGGTACTAATGTACAGGGAAAGTGACTTCTAGAATGATCAATGATTCATCAACAGTGCTCCTTCGTTGGACAATATTGTATTTATGTGCTCAAAAAGTCTTACTATTTTACACATAGAAATGTATTAGTCAAGCCTGTATGACTCTGAGTCAGTATAGATCAGGGGAAGGGAACCTCTTCCAGTCTGAGGGCCACATGAAAGTGATGGACAGGGCCACCCACACACCCACACCCCTCTAACCCAGGCATGCAACAGACATTTTCACAGTTCAAGGACACATTCAGAAGCAAAAGTACTTGAAGTTGCGTTGAGCAGGGGAGGTCAGGGGTGTCCTGGGGTAAGTCCCAAATGCCAGATAGAGAGGTTCCCCTGGTATAAGAAATACTGGACTGCAGCTGTGACAACCTCCTGTGTTCCTACAAGTGATGAATACTGGTTGGATCAAACCTACGTTTTCTTTACAAAAATAAAGAGTGTTAGGAACTCGTTTGCGAGAGTGATTCTGACCACTCTTTTGCACAGGGCTCCGCAAGCTCAGACTAAAATCTCTGGGATTTATCAGAGGAAAAAGCATACTACTGTTTACTACTCAGAGGTAGGAAGGAATTGGCCTTGGGAAGAGAGAGTGTACAAAAGGCTCTGCTTTAGAGTTTGGGTGTATCTCCCCCGGCTGCCTTGCTAGGTGAATGGTCATCCCAACACAGGTAGGTAAAGGTAAAGGACCTCTGGAAGGTTTAAGTCCAGTCAAAGGCGACTATGGGGTTGCGGCGCTCATCTCCGCTTTCAGGCATTTCTGGGACATGTGGCCAGCATGGCTAAACCACTTCTGGCGCACAGAACACTGTGGTGAGGGCTAGAGGGCACAGAAATGCTGTTTACCTTCCCGCCGCTGCGGTACCTACTTATCTACTGTGCTCGAGCTGGTATGCTTTCAAACTGCTAGGCTGGCACAGAATGTCCACACAGCGATATTTGAGCATCTGGCCATGTGGGGTTTTTATCATGCTTGCACAAAAACAGGACTTTAAAGTATTTAAACTAAAAGGGTAGCTTTATTAGTAAATATCAAGAAATAAAAGCTTTGATGCAACTGATAAATGAATCCACAAAATTAATTGTAGGTGGTATTCAACTAAGTTTTACTCAGAGTAGATCCAATGAAATTAAAGAGCACGACTAACTTAGGTTCATTACTTTCAAGAGGTTAAGCTTTGTTGAATACCACCCATTGTGGTATTTAGACCAAACTCTTCAGTCTGGCTTTCCCATTTGTGGAAGTTTTAATCAGCTGCACTTATGATTTTAGAAAATTACTAGGCTAAAAAGAGAAGACTCCCTGGAAAAGACCCTGATATTGGGAAAGATGGAGGGCACAAGGAGAAGGGGACAACAGAGGATGAGATGGTTGGACAGTGTTCTTAAGCGACTGGCATGAGTTTGGCCAAACTGCGGGAGGCAGTGGAGGATGGGGTGCCTGGCGTGCTCTGGTCCATGGGGTCACGAAGAGTCGGACACGACTGAACAACAACAAGGCTAAAAATCAGCATCCACATACTGTATTAACATCTGGATCAGAACCTTAATGGGAAGCAATTCCCTAGGCTGCATTAATTATGACCCACACCTTAATGGGGAAAAGCCCCTCTTTTCCAAAATGATGGTCCCATACATAGGCTTTTTCTTTGGAACCCCTAGGCTGCAATCCTAACCCCACTTACTTGGGAGTATGTTCCACTGGATTCAACCAGACTTCATTTGGAGTAGACATGGTTAGGCTTGTGCCATTAGTCAATCAAGCCTAGAGCTTGTAGCTTGTTGTCCCTTGCAGATTTGGGATCAGCCAGTTGGGGAAACTGGTCTTGAAGCATGTCTTTATAGGTGTTGGATTCATTAATCCATGTCTTTATAGGTGTTGGATTCATTAATAAAAGGCAAATTGGGGAGGAAAGGAATAACTACTTACTAAGACAAGTTGTTTCTTACAACTACCACTTAACTGGGCACTGTGCTGGATGACGGAGCCCTGTGGCAGTTCACTTGCTTTTTCCTGGAAGCTAACTAATTCAGCATGCTATCAAAGCATTTTTGAGGCTAGTTTTAATTTATAGAAACAAACGCATCAAAATTTAATCTAAAAGGGAGGCTCTGAATTTGCTGTTCAAGGTAGGATGCAATAAATTATTTGAAAACTGTTCTAAAAAACAACTTTAGCCACCATGGTGCTTGCAGGCTAGATATCTACCACGCACTCTAACCTAGGTATGCGCTTCAGGAAATAGTAGGGATCATCAGCTCACAGCCAGCCAAGCAAATATTATGCAGCCATCAAATGGCAATTCCCCATGCTCCAAATGAAGCCTGGCTTTGTAACCAAATAAGTAATAGGGAAGGAAGGAAAGGTAATGGGGAAACAGTATATCATCATAAAACCAAATATGAAGAAGCAACAGTTTTATAAAGTGAAAGTGCGCAACAGAGCAATTGCTGCATTGTTGACAAACCCCTAGATTTTTGCAAACAGGTTTTTTTTTTTAATTAACCGATCCATTCCGCTAATTAAAGCCTGCTGTTGCTGGGCAAACAAAAGTGGTGCCAAGATGTAATCTGGCTGATGGATGAAAAATAAAACCGGACTGCTTGGACAGTCCATTTACAGTAATGTGCAGAGACATTAGAAAAGTCGCCCTCCTGTCGCTTCTATCCTATGATTCACTCAAATTTCAACATCAAGTTTAGTTACCACTAATAAAGCATTTGAATATTCCCATTTTAAAAAGAATTTATTATTTTTGGTTGGTGTTTTGCTGCCTCGGCAGTGTCTGCTCTACATTACAAAGTGCTGACAAACTGAAGATTTAGAAATTCCAAACCTGCACTCCCTACGTCTTAGTGACAAAACCGCCTGTTCTGAACCACTGAATATCCAAGTGCTTTATTAACTAACATGCATGCATAATCAGCCAACCCATTTGCCAAAACTGCAGGTCCTGATCCAATAATGCCTCTCTGTCCCATCTTGCCATAAACAAGGTACAATATTAAGATAAGTAAGCCTGCCACTATATATCACAATTTCACAACAAATATTGTATTCAGAGAACAAGCAGTAGAGTGCCTCTGTGATACTTTCATTTCAGTACTTTATAATGTCATCAGTGGTGTGCAATACTTACAAAATTATCTACTCAATGTAAAATTGTCACAGTTACACATTGATCAAATGAACCCATTCGGTCCATGATCCGCATGTTGACATTCCTGCATTTTAGGGGGCAGGACTAGATGACCCTCGTGGTCCCTTCCAACTCTACAATTCTATTATTCTAACCAATAATTCCATCATCTCAGATTGGGGCTTAATTGGGATTGTGAGCCCTCTTTATGCACAAAAGGGAAGGGAATCTAACCGTTAGATCACTCTCTTCCAACTTGGTTCCCTCCTAAATGTTTCCATTGTGCCTGACCATTGGCCAGGCTGGGGCTAAAGATAGTTGCAATCCAAAACATCTGTAAGGTACCAGGTTTGGGAAAGCTGCAGTAGTAGATGATTATCCGTTCCTATTCATTGGCTGGCTGTATAAACCTTAAAACTACTGAGGCTAATATTGTAATGTAAAAACATATTTGGCTATTGTCATTAAAAATCTATGTATTCTAGCAGCAAAATTTTGGTTCTTTTAAAAAAGAAGCCTCCCATTTCTCTCCACCACCCCCACAAAAAAAGTTGATTGCTTTGGAATTTAATTAAGCAAGACAATGCTCTTCATCAATTGTCTGTGGAATGACAATACATGAGACAGCCTGAAGCTTTAAGTTGCAGGCACCAGATTTCTATGCTAATGCACTATGAATGCAATTATACCTACTGGTCAACCCTGAATAAGAGATATTCTCAAATTGATAGTAAATAATGTTGTATTGCACCTTCCACATTTTAACAGTATATTGTTGACTTTTTTCTGAATATCACACAACCATGTGAGCCAAGTGAAGTCACTAAGCTTTGCAAAATATCTTTTAAAAAATATTTATATTCTAGCTGAATAAAAATATGTAACTGATTTATAAATCAGTTTCTGTTCACTGAATTAACAATGACTTCTAACTTTGATTTATTTAACTGTCCTGGTGATTAACCCACAGTGTGAAACAATAGTGACCCCTCTAAAAATAAGCTGAAAATGATCCCCCGTTAACTGCCAAATTTATCTGCCAGAAACCAATCAGACACTGCCAAACAAATGAGTATTAGTTCAAAACCAACCTTCCATTATAGAAAAAAAGTTGCTTTACCCTCAAGTTGAAGAACATGATTAGAGAAGACCAAGACTGTGTTTCAAGAGAAGTAGATACAGGGAAGAGATTAGGAGCATGTAAAGGAAAACTAGGGCAACGAGGAGTCCAAGGGAATCTGGAATCCAGAACCAGTGTGAAAATGTTCAGGCTCGGCAGATCACAGCTTTCAAACTTAATCACTGGATTCGCCAGAGCTAACACAGAGGTGCTAACAGCAGAACACAAAGTTCATACTGTGATGATTACTCCAGCCCTGGTGGATAAGCTCTCTCTGCAATTGGTACAGGCAACATGCAAACAGGACTTAAAAAGTACCCCCACGTTCCCCAATGACAACAGCTGCTAAACATCTATATACAGAAATAGGCAGCTTGCATAGACAAGCTGGAAAAAAGTAACATATATGATATCTCGCTACTCACATTTGCTCGCTCCTCCTCCTCCTCTGCAGTTCAGCCTTAGCTGATCTGCCACCAGCATCCTTTAAGTTTGTTCTGCACATGTTCTAACAGCTTCATGTTCGCTCGTGCTCGCCCTATTTGCAAAGCCTCCAGATCTGTCTGCCAGCTGAATGGGGCTCGGCTGGGGGACCTACCACTACGTAGGCGACATTTATTTAATTAGTCTAACAAGGAATGAAGTTTGGGGTGGGTGAAAGGAAGGCCACCTGACAGCCTGTAGATTTCAGAGTGGAAATGCCACATGTTGCCCATATAAATGACTACCTTCCCCAAGACGGCAGAAAAACCAAGACAGCTGTAAAGGAATTATAGCGGTGGGTGCATACAATGCATTTGCTACTGAACTGATTCCAGATTGCCAGACGCTCAAGTATTTCTTGACTGATTTTGTTCAAAGTGACAAGCTTTCGAGACCCCACAGCCTACAGGCATCAATCACATCGCGATTTAATCAGCTCATCTGCGCACAGATGCCAGAACCCTCCTTCCACCTCCAAAAATTCATTAAAATGTCTTGTTCCTGGCTGCTTTTACAAACATGAAAGCCACAAAAAAGGGAAGAGTTCAGTAAAATTTATTGCAAAGATCCACTCCTTGAAGGCAAAAAAGAAATTCTTGTTGAAGCTCCTAACCTTCAACTCCCCAAAGGTGCATTGCAGCAATGGTAGAAATTGATTTAGTGAGAGGCTTCTATTAGGGAGAGTGCTGCTCTCATCAGGAAGTCCCTCCCCCCTGCTGTAATCAATAATTTAAGCAAAGCCAAGAATCATGTCAGCCAAAATGACCAGGGAAATGGCTTTAAAAAAAAAAAAGATATCCCTGTGGAATAGTAGTAAAATCCAATTAAAAACTGAATGGGAAATTTCTTTTTTTAAAAATAACTCTGGGTATCTTTGCTTGCATACTGAAATGAGGCATCTTTTTTCTGTTCCCCCCAATTAATGGAATGATAAAAATGTTGTTACACAGAATATCTTAAATCTATAGGCTGAGCATTTTGCCCACTATTCCCATCGCTGCCCCAATTTTTCTCAAAACAACACTACATTTCAAGGCTGCAATCCTGTTAAAGGTTTCAGAAAAGTCAGTCTCGCTGAAGTCACTGAAATACATATGTTCAGTAACACTGATTGACGCTCTAGTCTATACTGCCTCCAGGACGTTCATGTCCAACTGATTTTAGTACAGAATTCTAAGCCTTTTAAAACTTCTTAGATGGAGTCATGGGATGGATTCCATAACGTGGAAGCTTTTACAAGGCTTCAAAAGCCCTGACCCAGCCCATATCACTGTCTTTTAATACTCAGGCCCCCTTGCTATGGGCTGACACCCCTCTGACACATCAACCTCTCTATGATATTAAAACAGCTAAGACAACGGCTGCAAGAGGGGCATTACACTCCTGACTGTAAAGTCCTAAGACTTTACCCTGGCCTTTGACACTTAAGATGCATGTATTTAGGGAGCCACCTTATTCCTGTGATTGTAATTTTGGATTTTAATCAAAACAAAATAGAGAATTCTTTTCAGTAGCACCTTAGAGACCAATGCACACGAAAGCTCATACCAAGAACAAACACAGTTGGTCTCCAAGGTGCTACTGAAAATAATTTTCTATTTTGTTTCGACTATGGCAGACCAACACGGCTACCCACCTGTAACTGGATTTTAATGTTCTGTTTTGAAAGGTTGTTCACCTTGGGGTGAGCAGTTAATAATAAAGTGATTTATTAATATTAATATTATTAATAATAATCCATCAGACTAAATTAGCCAATAGCTTCAAGCAAGACAAAACTTTAGGATAACCAGTCTCAAATAACCAAAATGCTTAAGTCTAATTAACACATGAAGGAGTTAATACCATAGAGTAAACTGTCCTGCCAGGCTTAGGTAAGTCTACTTCCCCTCACAGACATGGGTGGCGCTGTGGTCTAAACCACTGCACCTCTTGGGCTTGCTGATCGGAAGGTCAGCGGTTTTAATCTTCATGACAAGGTGAGCTTCCGTTGCGCTCTCCCAGCTTCAAAAGCACACCAGGGTCATTCCATATCAAGTCATCCAACTTTTTTACCTCATGTCATCCAATTTTCTTAATATTTTGTACACTTGCTGAATGATCAAAACTAAGTTATTTTTTTAATTATTTACGGTATCTCATTCCGTTTATGAGTTATGAGGGTTTGAATATATTTTTTAATGACAATTTTAGCTGTGCCGTACTACACAAAGACCTTAATAGCTCAGGCCAGAACTGAGATACGTCAAAACTAAAAACACCAATCTCTTCAGAACTTCAAGGGCTTTAATATGATATGTCACATGATGGACTTACTTTAACATTTAAGTTACTAAATTGAAAAAAAATTAAGTGATAAAAATTAATATGATAAAAAGTTTTCAAAAATGTATTGATTATTTAATATTTTATAAGAGCTACCTGCTAAATTTCATATTGGGATCTCAATGGGATCACATTAAAAAAATATAGTTTGTACATACATGTCTGCCTTACTGGGTTCTATTTAGGATAAATGGGTTTTCTTGGAGTAAAATGTAACGGAATTAAAAAGACTTAACTATAATATCAGTTACTTCAGACTTTTCTTTAGAAAGTTATTCAATTAAAAGATTTCTGAAAAGCTAGTCAGCTAGTTGCTCCAGCTCAAACCGCATGGCTCCCACCAGTCGCTCGAGTTCCTATACCAATCATTTAGGAACTTTCACCACTAAGCTCAGTTCTACTGCCTGTGAAACCTTTTCTGAAGCATATGAATCTGGCCTTTGAACAGTTTGTAAGTAAGCCATTTTTAACTTACCAAAGGTGTGGTCTTCTCCTATGATGGGGAAGAGGGAAATTTTGGAAAGCAACATTCTAAGGGGACATTTTTGGAACTCACTTAGAAGGACCTATTTTAAAGGTCAAACACAGGGGTCAGCAAACTTTTTCAGCAGGGGGCCGGTCCACTGTCCCTCAGACCTTGTGGTGGGCCAGACTATATTTTGAAGAAAATAATAATAATGAACGAATTCCTATGCCCCACAAATAACTCAGAGATGCATTTTAAATAAAAGGACACATTCTACTCATGTAAAAACATGCTGATTCCCGGAGTGTCCGCAGGCTGGATTTAGAAGACGATTGGGACGGATCCAGCCCCTGGGCCTTAATTTGCCTACCCATGGTCTAACAGCTTATATTTCCATGCTTTACTTTGCTGCATATTTTGTGACTTTAAATCTCTGCTGGGATTCTCTCACCAAAGAGTACTTGTCCCCAGTTTGGATTTTGGCATCCAGGAATTCTCCTTTAAATATATATTGCACCGACAAAAACAAGCAGGTCAAGGAAGAGACTAGTAAAATGAAAAGGGTGAGGAAGGGAGCTCAGGATATTCTAGGGAACATTAAAAGGTACTCAGGTAATGCTTTGACATATGCCACCTCATATAAACTATTCTGCAGTGTCACCTGACTTTTAAGATGTGACAGTTGCATCATTTCTTTGTTCTCTTTCCTTTGCTTTGTACCTCCCACCTGGGGCCTTTTAATCTATTGACCTCATATTTATTAGTTATACTAAAGCTTGGGGCCAACTCCTGTTTATGACCACATTTGCCATTATTTGTTTTTTGCTGTTCATTAATCTTTTCGCCCAGGCTTTTGGCGGCCGGGGGGGGGGTGAGTAAATTATCTACTGGCTACTGCTGAAGAGCTGCTGTAATCTTATCCGCACAATACATTTAAACCACTCTTGTACCACTCTAACTGTCATGCAGAATCCTGGGAACTGTAGCTTGTTAAGGATGCTCAGCTAACATTCCCAGCCCCCTTAACAAACTACAGTTCCTAGAAACCTCTGAGATTGTCGAAGTGGCATAATAGTGCTTTATAAACATACGGTGTGTGCATGTGACCATTCTATTGGTATTTGCTGTATGCTAGGGGATAGCAGTTATTTACATTTTATTGTATAAAATGTGTGCTAAGATGTAACCAGTTCTGCAATCAAAGGAACAACTAAATTAAACAAATAAACACAATAAACACAACCACTAGACAATATAGATGTCTGCATCACAGCACTTGTTCCAAGGATGCTTTGTTCTAGGGGCAAACTTGTCAAGCGATCAATTTATCATCTGATAATGACTCTGTCAACAGTTTAGTTTCCTACAATGCCTTCTGCAAGGACACAGGTGCAAGGAGAACAGAACACACAGGTGCCTCATGCTTCTTGTCCCCACATTTCATTATTTCATCTGAACTATATATTTTGTGATATATTTCAGTTGGAGTTCATGGGGGGTGGGGTGGAAATCTATTTGGGATAAGGCAGAGGCTTGCAAAAACAAGGCAATCGCAATCAGAGCTCTATCTCACTAGGAATGACACTTGTAATTCCAGTTTCCCTCACATGTGCGTCGATTTTGAGGCTACTTACCTGATGGACTGTCATAGCTTTATCCTTTATGTGCCTAACACTGCTATTCAGGAAAGGAAATAAGGCTATGGGTTTGCCCCAGCATCGGGCATCCTCTTTGCATACAGTCATTGGAATTAGATCACTTGTGCATTAATGCAACATTATGCAGAAGCACAGTTTTAAACACACTGAAGCACTCTAAATTTGCTAGATAGTCTAGCAGCTGCTGGATTCCATTCCACTGGGAGGAATGGCAGCCCCTTCCCTTCTTTTTACAGATTTAAGTATCCACTTAGGAGCATATATCAAGTAGACAATTTTGGCAGGAATTCTATGCTGCTTTAAAAAAAATGCTGAAGCATAGATTTATCAGGCCAAATTCACTCATATTTCAATGTCTTGTTTCATAGCTTTGGGGAAACCTGAAAACCATGTTTTTAAAAGTGTGGTCTGAATTATGATTGCCTTTTCTTTCTTCTCTTTTTCCTTAGCAACAGATACTTGGGCTGGGGCAAGAGCCCAGCACCTCTGGGACATACCGGTAGAGGCGCAGCAGAGGATTTAAGAGAAGGGATGCAAAAGATTTGGAAGAGTGAGTGGAGAGGGAAGAAAGGGAGAAGCAGGGCATGAGTAGCAACAGTGGGTGATTTGGGCAAGACCTGATAAATAACCGGGTTAATAGCAGGCAGCAACACTAAGATATGGGGGTATGGAGAGGAGACAAAAAGGTGGAATAAGGAGAAAACAGCCCAAGAAGGGAAGGCTTTCGCTGGATCGCCCTCTGGGCTTGGAGTCAATCCTGCAGCTGCTTATACTTCACCTAAGCAGAACAAACGCCAAGGGCCGAATCAATGAGATGGGCATCGTTTGATACATAACTATGCAGGAGCATTATCATACACCAAGCTGTTGAGACCCTGTTCCCCCAAATGCAGCTGTTGTCATTTGAATCACACCAACATAACTCAATTGGGGGAAATGGGAGCATGTTGGCATACCCAAAATTGCCACCATCATGTTGGGAAGGCTTTTCAGCCAATAGCTTGCTGTGTGGACGTGCCATCACATGGGTTACAAACAAACCATAAAACTGAAAGTATCACTTGTCCCTGCGATACCTATTTGTGTGGTTCCATCACTACAAAAACATTCACGAGTTTGACAAGCTTGGGGAGGGGGAACTGGGCCGTTTTCTATTGTCTATAATTCACTATCTGCACATGTTATAGACAGGAAAGCTAACAGCGTAACTTTAAAATGTATAAATAGACTAGCAGATTCTAAACAACCCCCACACCCCGATCAACTGCAGAAGCCCTTTATGCCATATCCCAGGCACATCCAACAGGTAGATCGTGATCTACTGGTACATTACTAGACATCTGTGGTAGATCACTGGCTCCCCTTAAAGAAGCTCAACAACTTTGACTCCCCTAAAAAAGCTCAACAACTTTGACCTGAACCCCTAAAAAATGGGCTTTCCTCCCTAAAAAAAGCTCTACAACCTGAACCCAAAAAAATGGGGTAGATCACTGCCTGTTTTTAACTCTGTGAGTAGATCGCAGTCTCTTGGGAGTTGGCCACCCCTGCCATATCCCATTCTGTCCCAGAGGATCCCACAATCCTCAAGAGATAGAAGTCTGCACAGTAGGACTTTACAAATATCAGATACCCCATCTTGCAGAAGTGTTTCCATTAGCAGAAAGCCAGAATTGGATGCAATCCTATGTATTACTGCAGCACCGCTTTGCCTATTGAAGATTATTGATTGTAAATTCTGTAACAGTTCAAAGCTCCACCCCAAAAATACTTATCAGGAAACAAAGTCCCACAGAACTCAAAGGCACATTTTGAAAATAAATGTGATTAGGACTGAGCTGCCACGATTTAAATTTAAATGCAAAGCAGAAAGTACCAGGAAAAAAAGCTCTGAGATTTAAAACAACAATTTTGTGTAGCAACTGGACAGAATCAGTAACGCTGTCATTTGATCATTATTAACAGGCTAGCTGAACTTTCTTTGGTTTTATCACAGCCATTTATATGACCAAAAGAATTAAACTTTTCTTAAGGTGAGTTATTGCATCGCTAAAGGGTAGACAGTCCCACTATAAAGATAAAACTTAAGCTCGGCAAAATTTGCAATCTCAGCTGCATTCCTTGAAGCCAACTGATATAGTGGCCTAAACTTCACTCTTTGCAAGGATTTACTCAAGCACATACCATTTTGCCTTCCCGCACACCCCCAACATACAAAAGAAGCATCTGTACCTGTTTCATCTGGGGAACTCGGAGATGCACTGTCCTGAGACAGCGTTGTCCAACTAGAGTCTTCGTCGCTCGGAGCCAGGTTCTGAATCCTATGTAGCGCACAGTCTGTTTTGGCACCAGTTTTAGGATGATCCTTTTTTGTTTCCGGGCTTGACGATATGGTCGCTACCTGTCCGTCTTCCGGACTCGCTGGCTTGTTTTGTTTCCGAAGCAAGGCGTCCCCGTTAACAATCACTGTGGATGCCTGGCTATTGCACTGTGAGGACAGTTTCTCCTCCCCTGCCACTTGGCTGTTCCCCAAATTCTGCTCAACGTCCCTTGCCGATGTCTCGAGATCTGCATAGTAATTTAGGAAGCTCTTGGTTCTCCGGCGTTGTGTGGGTAGTATTTCGCTGCCTGAGGAATCCTCCTGGTTTGGCTCTTTCCCCTCCAACTTCTCAGAAGTTACGTTGATGCCTGCGGTAGTCGTAGGAGCGGTCAGGTTCTTGTTAGGATCCTGCTGCCCCTGCTCCGCTGCTTTCCTAAGCTGGTTTTCCCCATTCTTCACCAGCTTTATGTTGGAAGAATTGTTGCCCAGCAGGGGCTGTGCAGCAGGATCAGAAAGGCCCATGGCTGTCTGGATGTTAGTCAGTGCATATTTTTTCCTGCATTTTGGAGGGGTGCTGTTCTTGACTTCTGTGTGCTTGATTTCGGCATTCAGCAGCTCGTTGTGAGAGGAGCGCAGGTGGAGCGTGTTGGGCGGAGTGGCAGGACCGTTCCGATTCACAATGTCCGTCGCGCTGTTGCTTGCCATAAACCCTGCCAAGGTTTCCACACCGGAGTCAACTAGGGAAGTAGCAGAAACAAACACTCATGAGGTATCCTTAAGCAGAATAATAACCTGGTGTTAAGTGTGCTTGGAAACAGGATTGAAAAGCCTGCATCCATATCCACCCATGAAATAAGCAGCAACGTCTTGAATTTAATGGCAGGTTGCAGATAACTGGAGGAGGGATAAGGGTTTTCGTGCCCTCATTCAATACAGCTCTCCTTCATGGTCGCTAGGCGCAACCAGGTATGCCAATCTCCCCAAAGGTTCATACAACTGAGCAGGGAAATTGAAAGGTTTATGCCAGGGGTGGGAAACTTGTGGTTCCAGATGTTGTTTGGACAATAGCTCTCTTCATCCTTGACCATTGGCCATGCTGGCTGGGATTGATGGGAGTTGGATTCCTGGCCCACCACATCTGGAGGCCCAGAAGTTTCCCTCCCCTGGTTCATGCATTCTACATAGGGGAAGAACATGGCAAAATCTCACCATAGCCTTTTTGATTACTGCTTTTTCATCCAGTTTTGCAGCGTAACAATACTAAAATAAGAGTGCATTGGTGCCGACTGATAAGGCACTGCCCTGGGTAAGGTGTATTTAAGAACAATATATGGCCTTTTATATTGGGGAGAGTGGGTATTTATTTTGTCTGTTACTATGGTATGTATTTTTGTGTTTTTATATTGTAAACCACCCTGTGATCCTCTGATGAAGGGCAGAACAGAAAGAGGGTTCTGGGTGGGCCCTCAGAACTTTTCCTTTATCATTATTTATTAAAGGAAAGGCTTTGCTCAATCAGATTGAGTGCCCATTGAGAACCCTCCTTCCAAGAGTGGATGACCAGAGAAACCTATAAGCAGGGCATGAAAAGAAGTGTCTTCTCTCATTGTTTATCCCCAGACATTCAGAAGTATAACTTCCAGGACTGTGGAAGGCTGCATATAACATTCATGGTTCAAGAGCTGTTAATAGACCCATCCTCCACAAATTTCCCTTTAAAGGCACATAAACCACCACCACAGAGTGGTAATGCTTTGGCCAGCAGATTGCATGCAGAGGGGGACTGCTTTTCCTCACTCCAGTCCCTATCATTTTTTAAAATTAACAGTTGTCCCCCCACCCCAATTCATCACAAATAAGGAAAAAAGAGGTGGGAACTCTATAAAAATAGGAGTAACGTTTGTAAAGTGGGGTGGGGGAGATACTAAGAAGGAAAGGAGAAGAAAGTGGGTTGTGGTGTTTCAGGAACATGAAATGGAAGAAGTGATGTACGCTAAATTGACAACTTCTGAGCATCAGTCATCAGAAAAAAAATAACCGAATGTCTTCATATTCATCCTCTTAACACTCTCCAGGTGCTATTTTGACTTTTCAGTTAAGGTAAAAAAATCAAGACTGCCACTGACACGTTTAATAGGATAGGAGCTTCAGCGGGATTTTGGTATCACCAAAGAACAAAACGGGGCATAATTGTTTTTCACATGGCACTGCAGATACACCATTGGTTTCACTTGAGTTTCCTACAGCAAACACGAAGGGCTAAATCCTGTGTGAGACTTCAGGCTTTAGGAAACGTGAATGGCAAACGTGAATCTCTATCACATAACGGCCATGTGCCATGAATTCAGAACCAATACTAGCTCTCTCCAGTAGGTGTTTACGACATATCCCCAAGTATTGTGAGACGCGTGCTCTTCTTTCATACTTTGCTTGTCATGGCAAAACAGTAATAAACCCCGGGTGCCATGCAAACATATGAAGCAGTTTTGGTTCTTGGGCTTCTGTTTGCTGAATAAGGAAAGAGATACCTATGTGATTATAGAAATGTTTAATTAAAACAGGGGCAGGGATGGGCAAACACATCCAGCTGAATAAATAGTCTGGTGCTGGTCAGTCTGCAGATCATAGCTAGCACTCTCCTGTTTGTCAAAACAGATTTGCATGAACCAGATGGCTCATTCATTTTAGGGTTATGCAATGTTGAAAACAAGCGGCGGGAGGGGGGGTGTAGCAAGAAAAATGCTAGATTGTCTGATCTGGTTGACAAAGTTTCTGGTTTCATGGACCTCCCCTTTGAAAAACCTTTGAGAATCACTTCAGCTGTCTACCCCTTTGTTTTCTCTTTCATTACAGCTTTGATACTGGGAACACAAATTCAGCATTAAGACACCCTCCAGTTGTCAAAGCCAATAATGGGGATGCTGTCTATATTCTCCTCCTCTCTACTTTGATTTCTCTGTTCCTCACTCTTTATCAGTTAACACACACACACACACACCTTATTTAGCAAATAAATTGTGACAGAATATTATGTCCTGCTGCACCGAGGAAATCACTGTATAATATACCAGGCTTCTATTCTTTAACACATCCTTTGGATTTATTATGTTAAAAGGCACTGATGCGTGAATGTTGTCAAAACTAACAAACTAAAATTTCAGGCATTTAGGAACATAGGAACCTGCCTTTTACTGAGTCTGACCACTGATCTGTATAGCTAGTATTGTTCACACTGACTGACAGGAGTATTTCCCAGGTGTATCAGAGATGCCAGGGCTTGAATCCAGGACAATCTGCATGCAAAGTATGTGGTCTACCACAGAGCTATGTCCCTTCCCAAGTTCCACTGTGTAGCCGCAATTGGACTTCACTTGATCTAATGTACCAATTCAGCCCTATAAGGCTTCTTACACCTTTTTCTACTTTGACTTCTTCCTTCTGGCATTACTGTTTACCTGAAAATGTACGTGGTGCCTGAAATGGATTTGTGCCAGTGGAATTAGTACCTCAAATGATAATTTAAGAACTGCCCTGTCTGTACATGTTTGCCACGTTGTTGGTTTTAGCCTTTCTGCATACATCCTACCACACTGTCCTTATTTTCATCTGTAGAATACTGGAAAGCATGTTGGAAGGCTACAGTACACGGTGGGGCCAATGAGGCAGGACTTTGGGGGAGAAGTCCAGGACCCCCAAACAAACGACAGCTGCCTACAACATTTTAAAAAATGTGAAGTGATACATATCGCCATCTAAAGACACACACACACTCTGAAAGACCATGAAGTCCAGAGTCTAATATCACCCAACTTCACCAATGTTAGGGCTGTTAATTTTCTTACCGCCTTGCACAGCTTAATAAAAAGATGGAAGCTTATATTTCTGTGTAACAGTGCCGCTAGGGGTTCAAGATAATCGAGATTTATGGCCCGGAAAGACACTGTATCAGTCAAGGGCTTTCACCTCAGCACCGTACTGTAGTCCACTTTCCAATTTTCTAATCCATTATTAACAAAAGAAAGCAATGACAAAACCCCATGTGCCCCTGAAAGACAAAGGTAGAGAAGGAAAAGAAAAATGGAAAAGTTTGGTGAGTTAAGGAGAAATCACCTGAGGCTGAACTCCGTTAAATCGACCCTATCTGTGCTGTGTAGCCCAAATCATATTCTAAAATTGATGGTTAGAGACACTGCTTTTTTTCCACAGCAGAATTTCTCATCTTCCTTGCTCACTTCTGATTCAGCTGCAACGAGAGCTGAGTGGACCACATGGAAACACAAAGAATCAAACCAGGGAGATGGCTCTCTTACCAAAGCTTAAAACCTAGCAAGCCTGAGGTGTACATCGTGCCTGACTCCTGCACATTCTTATTGATCCAAATTATGCTCCCAGGGCAGTGATCTTGCGAACCTCCTGATAGCATCCTCAAAATAAATGCCACATAAATTTGTGCTTCAAGGAGAATAATTCTGAGTGCCCTGACAGGAACTTTAGAGAGAGGTAGACAGGCCATTACTTACTCTCTCAGTACTGCTAATGAAAAACTAAAAAAAATGAACAAATCAATCTTATTAAGTTAATAAGGACAATATAGGTACAACTAGACTATAATTAGCCATGCCTAGGAAGCATTCTCTTTGGATGAAGGCAGACTTATTGTACAATTGTAGTGTGGCAAAGGACCCTGAGGGCCATCTAGTCCAACCCCCTGCAATGCAGGAATCTCAACTATATCATACATGACCATCCAACCTCTGCTTAAAAACCTCCAAGGAAGTAGAGTCCACCACTTCTTGTGGCAGTCTGTTCCATTGTCGAACAACTCTTATTCCATTGTCGAACAGCTCTTACTGTCAGAATGTTCTTCCTAATGTTTACTTACTTAGAATCTCTTTTCTGACTAAGTGCCAAGACCAGATGATGGAGCAAATGTCCCATCTTTCGAAAAAAATCAAGAGAGTGGGGAATAAGCAGGAACTTGATCTAATGTACTGCTTCAGCCCTATAAAGCTTGTAGAATTGGAAGAGACCACAAGGGTCATCTAGGCCAACCCCCTGCAATGCAGGAATCTTTTGCCCAATGTGGGGCTCAAGCCCATGACCCTGAGATTAAGAGCGTTGTGCTCTACCGACTGAAATATCACTTCATCCTCCATTGTGCTGAATATTTATATCTCACTGTGGAACATTCAAGACACTCCTATACATGACAACTCTACAGTATTATCTCAGCATGGAAGATTGTAGGCTGGAGGAGAGGGAGAGGGAGAGGGAGAAGAAGAAAAAGGGCACCCAATGAGTTCATGTCAGAGGTGAGATTTGGACCAGGGTCCTAGCCACTAACACCACAACAATGCTTTATGCAGCACCACTTCACTGGAGTATTACTGAATTTCCAAGCTTTGAGAGAAACATGATGCAACAAAGATGCAGAAGGGGATAGGGACACAGTTCTTCTGGTGCCTGCTGATCCTTCATTCTCACTCCAGCCCACCAGCTGCCGCCCTATAAATGCCCATTCTGGCCTTGTACTCAAGTTATCTTGATATATATGGGCTTGGAAACACGCTTTTGTCGAGTTAAATGCATAGTTCCATCTACAGTTAACTGTTAACATCAGCCGCACGGTTAACTGTAGTTGGGCCAAGCTGAGTGCTGAGAAGGGGAAGTCTCTGCCTGATCCCGCAACCTGCTCCCAATTCTTTTAAACAATGGATAAGAAATTGGCAAGTATTGGCTTGTACTGGCTTTGAAAAACTGGTTGCGTTGTTTTAAAGAAGAGAAAACACCAGAAGAAAGAGCAACAGAAAGGGAAAGAGAAAGAATGAATGTATTTTTAAAATCGTAAATGCAAGACCGTGAGCCCAGAAGGAGAGAAAGAAATTCTATGCGTACAGTATTAAAATATCTGAAAGGGCATCTGACCTGGAGGTACTTCTGACATGGATCACTGGGCTTCAGCAATGGATCAGGAAATAGATTATTATTTGAAATCTGAAAAGAGGGATCATTTTAAGAAATTAAAAACAAAGAAAGCCACAAAACAAAGCCAATGCAGCACAGCACTGGACAAATTATTCAGTAAAAGTAATTAATGCAAATACAGAAGCAGGGGGCAGAATCTATATCACTAGTAACGTTTAAAAGGAAAAAAATTCTCCATGTACATTTCAGAAAGGTGGAATTTCCCAGAGTTAACTCCCAGTTGTATTTCATATTTTTAAACAAAATTTACTGTAACAACAGTGTCAAAATATTGAGTTGCGCTAGTGGAGAATAAGTCATGATTTTCGGCTGCTAGATGCCTTCTCTGAAGCAGAAGCGTTCTCAGTCTTGCTCTTTTATGTTGCAAAGCATCTCTCTCTAATGCCAATTCTTAAAATGAATTATATTTGCCAAGCAAACGAAAACGTAAAGCATTCTTGGTGGCCCTTTAAGCTCAGTTCTTCACAAACAAATTGAAGGGAGAGAAATCTTAACACAAGCAAAGTGGATTTCCTGATGTGCAGAATTTGCTGAAGTTGGACTAAATTAGAGAAAGCACAAAGCCTGCTCATAGCAGACATCTAAGAAGAAGAGAATTTATTAGGTCTTCTATTTGAAACTCTCTCAAGCTTCAAGTTCTCGGTACATCAGAATATTTTTCACCAATCCCCTCCTGGAAAGCAACATACCCTGCAGCCAGCTATAAAAAGATGAGAGGGCATTATCACACCGAACAGAAGAAAGGTTACAGCTTGTGAAGTATAACCAATATATATTACTGCTGGTTGATGCCAACAACCTTACTTACTACACGAGCTAAAATTCAAAAACTTCAGCTCTTTCCCTTCCACTGGAAAGCCTATGAAGCCGAGGTTTTGTTTTATTTTGAACATTTAGGTTTTCTGCACAGGTAGCAGATTTAAAAGACACCGAGAGGTTCTTACAATCAGGTGGCAGAAGCAGATATTCTTTTATTTGACTTTTTTACATGGTAACCTGCAACTGTGACATGAACAAAGTACCACTGCAAGGCTCCAGTCCTCATAACGCCCTCTGACTACTGCCATTCAGGTTTCTTACACCCCCTTCCGCAGGTTCCAGTGTTTGGCTCATCTTCCACTGCCGTTTCTACTTCCACTGTGGTGGCACCCGACCACGGAGTGGTAAGCAAAGTCCGAAGGGAGACTGACTTTGACCCAGAATTGCCCACCAGCGGCAAACAGGTAGCAGACTCTGAGTAGCTGGTTTCGAACATAGAGCAACTTTCCTTTACTGCTGCCATACTACTAGAGAGAGCCAGTGTGGTGTAGTGGTTAAGAGCGGTAGATTCGTAATCTGGTGAACCGGGTTCGCTTCCCCGCTCCTCCACATGCAGCTGCTGGGTGACCTTGGGCTAGTCACACTTCTCTGAAGTCTCTCAGCCTCACTCACCTCACAGAGCATTTGTTGTGGGGGAGGAAGGGAAAGGAGATTGTTAGCTGCTTTGAGACTCCTTAGGGTAGTGATAAAGCGGGATATCAAATCCCAACTCTTCTCTTCTCTTCTTCTAGACCTGAAGCAGAATTGGCATTACTGTAACAGTGTAAATGTAATGGAGAAGAAGCCTTGCTACAGCAAAAAGAAAAACTTTGCTAAGTTTCCCTACCTGCACCTGCTTCTACTCCCCCCCCCATTCAAATCACAGTAATAATTAAATTGCCTGCATCCAAGGATTTAGATTTCATCTACACAAGAATACAAAATTAAAACTCTGAACATACAGAAGAGATGAATTCTGAAATAAGAGCTGATTGACAATGGAACAGACTTCCTCAGAAGGTGGTAGATTCTCCTTCCTTGGAGGTTTTTAAGCAGAAATTGAATGCCCACCGGTCCTGTATGCTTTAGTTGAGATTCCTGCATTGCAACAGGCTCAACTAAATGACCCTCACAGCCCCTTCCAACTCTACAGTTCTATGAATCTATGATTCCATGATCCTAAGAACACTATGCAGTAAAAGAAAGAAAAGGTAGATGGCATTATCTTAGTAGCCTAGGGCATAAACAAAAAAATACCAAGACTTAACACAAGAGAGGCTTTTTCAGGGAGGGGGGAAGTCGCAATGAACTTTTCATGTACTGCCTCTTGAGAAGATTATTTGACATAGTTTGGAATATAGCAAGCCTTAAGGCTCAAGGATTACCACTGGCAGTTAAGTAGCCACAGGGATAGCCACTTGGCACCTGCCATTTCAAGGAGATGAAACTTTAAAGGGGTCTTAGAACCTTTTACGGAAAACTGACCTTGACGCGAGACCAAGGTCAGCTGCGGTGGTATTACCTGAACTGCCTTTCAGCAAGACAGGCACAAGAAATAAGAAAGCAATGAGTTTAGCAATGACTAAAGGGGTAACTAAACACAAAATATGTCTCAGCTAGAACAGGGGCACGGCTTATGGAGAACAGGGGTTATGTGGGTGTATCTTAGATGTGTTCTTTCAACATGCCTGATTTTGCAACTCACTATGTGCTGATATTTCATCTGTCCATATAGCAAGGACAAGAACTCATGGACAACACAGAAAAGCAGCACAGCATCATGTAGGGGAAGAAGCAATGTTACCTCTGTCAGGAGCTTACACGTCTCATTATGTGGGAGATGCATGAGCTTTGGCTCCAGACATTTAATAGGAAGTACAAAAAGAAGTGGCCAGAAATTCTTGAGCCTCTCTTTTGCTTCTGTAAGATCTAAAGCTGTCCTCTGTTAGAGCCAGACTTTAAGACCTAATCCTAGAGTCCCACAGACTGAGGTGGGGCAAAAAATGCCAGAGACAACAGCACATGATGGCAAAGAGAGGTGGTAGTTCAGCAAGAAGCAGATGCTCTAGCACCGCCAGCTTGCATAGGCATACTGGGGCAGACATGAGCCACCACAACACCCATTCTCTTTTTGTTGCTTTTTAACAGGTGGAAGGTTGGATGGACACATGGATGAAGCATTAGCCATCTCCATTTGCCAAGAGGGCTGTCTGGATGAATATGGAGGTGGTGATAATGATGATTCAGCAGGGTAGCATGGGGAGTGGAGGGATAAAAAAGAGCAGCCAGGGTAACACAAGAGGGACCAGCACCTCCTCAAACCTAGCAGGACTCCTTTGTGTGTATGCCTGCATGGTGTGTGTGTGTGTATGTGTGTGTGTGTACACTGCCAGCTCCAGGATTTTAGAGAATCTCAGCAAGGCAAATTCAGTTGCCCCCTCTTCATGGGAGAGGCAGGGTGTGCAACCTTAAGAATTCTCCTGCTGCCTTTGAGCTTCTCGTGCTTAATGAGAAATGATCATCTCAGTGATGTTAGGGGTATAGTGGACATTTTGCTGGGCTCGGGGCCTCCGGAACCGCCTGCCTCTCCCAAGCTGCAGAGCCAAACCTGCTTAGGCAAGGGTATGGACAGATTGACGTATGCCACAGCATGCAAGAGAAAACATGGCGTGAAAATTTAGCGCACCTGATTCCAACCGTGCCCTCTTATCAAAGTTACCTGAGAAATTCAAATGGTGATATTGGCAACTAGTACACGGCAAGCGCTTTGCTCTCCCATTGGCAGAGATTATAAAACCTACCCGCTTTGCACTTTTAAACTTGGAAAATTTGGCCCCAAAAATTCACTAAGGCTATAGCAACAGCGGGTGGGCAGTGCAATCACAAAAGCAGAAAGTCAGCCAAGAGATGCTACCAGGTTTTGCTTTGCTTTCAAATGTACAGGTAAGTTAAGAGCCTTTGCCGATGACCTAGTGTTGACACTACAAGACCCTGAACACAGTGCTGTAAAAGCACTGGAGATTATACAAGAATTTGGGCTAGTAGCAGGCTTCAAATTGAATAAAGCAAAAACCAAAGTTTTAGCAAAAAAAAAAAATCTGTCATTGGAAGAAAAAGATAGATTACAAATAGCTACAGGGCTAAGCTTTGCAAAAAAAGTGAAATACCTGGGTGTCAATATGACGGCAAAAAATTTGAATCTATATAAAGACAACTATGATAAAATATGGAATGAGATAAAAAGAGATTTAGAAATCTGGACAAATTTGAAGTTATCTATGTTAGGTCGAATTTCAGTGATAAAGATGAATGTATTGCCAAAAATGTTATTTTTATTTCAAACTTTACCAATTATTGACAAGATGGAGCGTTTCAAAAGGTGGCAAAAGGATTTGTCAAAATTTATCTGGCAGGGGAAGAAACCAAAAATTAAATATAAAATATTAACGGATTCAAAGGAAAGAGGTGGATTCTCGCTGCCAGATTTAAGGATTTATTATGAAGCAGTTGCCTTTTGTTGGTTGAAAGATTGGTTTTTGTTAGAAAATACAGATGTATTAGATTTGGAAGGACATGACAATGTTTTTGGTTGGCATGCATATCTTTGGTATGATAAGATTAAGGCACATAAAGGTTTCAAATCTTTTCAAATTAGAAACGTTTTGTTTAAGGTATGGATGAAATATAAAGATTTACTTGAAAGGAAAACACCCAGATGGTTATAACCTCTAGAAGCAAAAGCCCATAAAAGAGCAAATATGGATAGACAATGGCCAAAATATAGTGACATTTTGATACAAGAAGAAGAAATTTAAAATTAAAATCATATGAGCGATTGAAAGGAAATGTAACGGATTGGTTACAATATTATCAGATTAATGAGCTATTTAAGTTAGATAAAAAAACTGGTTTTCAGTCTGAAAAATCTAAGTTGGAGACGGAACTGTTAGAGCCAAGGACAAAAAAATTATCCAGAATGTATAATTTATTGCTTGAGTGGCATACAAAAGATGAAATGGTTAAATCAACAATGATAGATTGGGCAAAGGATGTGGGGCACAATATTATGTTGGAAGATTGGGAAAGATTGGGAAATAAAATTTTCAGCGTGTAATATACTTAGAGAGAATATCATGAAGATGATGTACAGATGGTATTTGACACCAGTTAAATTGGCAAAAATATATCATGGACAAAGTAATAAATGCTGGAAATGCAAACAGGTAGAAGGAACTTTTTTCCATATGTGGTGGACGTGCCCAAAGGTAAAAGACTTCTGGGGAAAGATTTATAATGAAATGAAAAAGGTGTTGAAAAACACATTTAAAAAGAAACCAGAAGCCTTTTTGCTAGGCATCCTAGGCCAGGAAATCCCAAAATGTGATAGAACTGTGTTTATGTATGCCACAACAGCAGCTAGAATTTTGATAGCTAAAAACTGGAAGACAGAGGAATTACCAACGATTGAAGAATGGCAGATGAAAATGATGGACTATATGGAACTTGCTGAGATGACCAGGAAGCTCCGTGACCAGAGGGACGACGCGGTGGGAGAAGAATGGAAGAAATTTAAATTGTATTTAAAAAATTATAGTAAGATTGAAATGTAGATGTAACCTGGAAGATAAGTCAGACTGCAGATAAGTGTTAAGGAATTTAGAGATAAGGAATCAAGATAATAGTTAGGGGGGAAAATAATAGGATTTGTAAAATAAGGTTTATTCAATGTAAAAGAAATTACTAAAGATGTGAGACAATGAACGCAGGAAGGGTGGACAAGTCAAGTTACAATGTTAAGGAAAGTAGCAGTTTATATGAATAAGTTTTTGTTTTTTATTGTAGTTTGTTTGTAATTGTTGTATTGTGGTGTATTTGTATGTTGTTTGTATTTTGTTGATGTTTTGAAAAAGTTAATAAATATATTTAAAAAAACAAAAAACAAATGTACAGGTAGGGAGAAATTTCACATACATACATGAATTGCTCTGACGATAGTGAGTCCCTGGGTATCGCCTGCCCATAGTGCCACTCAGCACATTATCCAGTGTTGTCAGCTATTTCCAAAGCGCTCAGCAGAATTGCTTTACTGGAGGAAGAGAAGGAAAGAGAAGAAGAAACAGAAGGCAAAGGATTTAGTACAAGGCATGTATTGTTCTCATTAAAATGCTAATGACCCTCTCCACCGGGGTTTTTTTTTATATAATGTGTTTATAAATTATTCATTGTTGCACCAGCAGCAGAGACGAACTGTTGGGCTACCCATGCAGAGCAAGTTTACTGTTTGCGCTCATCCTCCGCCAATCGGCATAAATAATTTCAAGGCAAACACAGTACCTGATACACTAGCTCTTCTGGGATTTCACAGCCTCAACGCACAGGCTGTGTTTCTTTGGGCACTGACTTTGGTTGTAAGCAAAGCTCAGCACTGGGTAAATAACCTCCATTTTCAGGTGCAGTGAACAACCAGTGTAAAATCACTGTAGATGTTAGAAAATCCATTTGCTTCCCCTGTAGGAATCCGATAGCTGTGGACGGCTCAAGAAAGAGAGCCAAGCCCCACAAAGCCAAGAGAAGCCCTAACAAGGAAGCAAGAAAAGGAAACAAACAAAACCCCACTAACTCAATGCTTCCCCAAGTTTTTACTGGTTAAAAGCGGAGAAACGCTGTATTCTTTCACCAGGGGTGGGGTGAGAGTACATTTTAATGCTGTGAATGAGTACCACCTGTATTCTATGAAGTTTGCTGAGTGACCTGGGGGCAGTCCCTACTTGTCAGCCTAGCCGGATGACACAAGGATGTTGTACGGATAAAAGGGCCCCTCTGAGCTTCTTGAAGCTTCTTTGATGGAGTACAGTTTTAAGGAGGTGGGACTGGGAAATCAATCTACAGTATTAATATGAACCCATTGCCCAAGTCAAGATCTCCACTCAGTAGCTGAAAGTGACTCAAATTTGGCATAAAGTGTCACGAAATGATAAGGATTACTATATTTTAAATATATAGATGATATATATGGGCAAAGTTAAATCACATGGCAATGAAGTTATCGCCATAACCTGAATAAAGGAAACTCCTAGTCATCCTATACCACAGACCCTCTTAGCACATTCTAGCCTTGCCTTCTCCTTGGCATGCTAGGGAGAGAGAAAAAATAGGGGCAAGGCACACTTTTGACCCACAAGCTGAAACGTGTGAAAGTTTTGCTGAGCCTTACTTATTTTTATACAGGGTAGCAAGTCATTCAAGCTGGATCACTACTCCCCAGCTGCCAATAACCCCTTTGGGGGCAAGGTGCTTCAGAAAGAAGTGGCGGAACAGCTTCAAGCATTCTTGGATGGAACCATCTAGAGCCATTCCAATGTGCAAATATATATGTATAAATATATACATATACATATACATATACATATATATATATAGAGAGAGAGAAAGAGAGAGAGAGAATGTGTCCCATATAGAGCTATGGATGAAATAGAATATACTAGCACTCTGTATAGGAGTGAGATTATAAAAGAAAACCACAGTGCACTTTAAAAATAGCCAACTACTGCAGTATTCTAAACAAAAATGTTGAGAAGGAGCTACATGCCAGCCATGATTTTGCAGGCGCACAGAAAAGCCACAGAATGTGGTAATGGTTGCAGAATCCAATTTGATTGCACAAAGGTATATTTGAAAATGTGTGGTCCTTGCCTCTCCCCGAGAAGCTGAATCATTTGAGCAAAACAGTAAAAACCACTGCATAAAATAGTAAATAACAAATGTGTTCTTAATCAGCACAATGTATAGAATTCTGGGTTTTTGCAGAATTCTGGGTTTTTGTTTTTTAAGTGCAGAGAGGACACAGCTCTGAATAATTTCATACCAGATGTAAGCACAGATGGCGTTACCAGCAGCCAACTTTACACACACACACACTCTTCTGCATTGTTTACTACCTAACCTGATGAAGAGGTTTGGAGAATTTGAAAGCTTGCACACTAATTTGTGGTGTTTCGGTTGGCAAATAGAGATGTTGCTCCAATATGGCATTTTGTTTCTTTTTTCACATTTATTATTTTTATTTAACAAAACTTATATGCCGCTTGATTGCATTAAAGCCTCTGGGGTTGACAAGAAATAATAAAAACATGAATGAAAAAGTTAAAAACAATTATAAATATTTAAATATAATTAAAATGAACAGCAAGGGGAATCAAGCACATCAATATTTGCATGTCTACATAGGCTTGCTGAAAGAAAAATGTTTCAAGTAAGCACCCAAAGGGTACAGTGAAAGCACCTGCCTTATGGGCCAACACAGCTACCTCTACATTTTGTTTGACATGGAAAACACCAAATTTAGCTGTGCAATAGTGAGATCCTAACATGGAGGGAGAGGATCTTATACTATCTGAAGATGGGAATTCATTCTCTGAGAGAATATTCCCTACATCTGTGAGGCAAAGCAAATTGACTTCAATTTTAGCCCCCTCCTAGAATGACATACTGGTTTAAGATTACCTGAAACCTGCATAGCACCTGAAACAGCCTAAGTTGAATGTCTGCTATCACCTGCTCCCAAGCCTTAGCTTAAGACTCTTAGATTCTGCACACCCTGATAGATGAATTCAAGAGACCATCTCGGATGTCACTCCTGAAGACCTGCTCACTTACCTTGCAAGTCTAATTATATGAAACATCTGGAGGCACCCCTGTATAGGGAAGCTTTTTATGGTTTAATGTTCTACTATGTTTTTATATATGCTGGAAGCTGCTCAGAGTGGCTGGGGCAACCCAGTCAGATGGGAAGGGTACAAATAATAAAATGTTGTTGTTGTTGTTTTCCCACCTGGCCTGGGAAGGTGGGGCCCTGACTGACCCCAGCTACAAAAGTGAGTCTGCTGGAGAGACTCTTAGGTTTAAGGATTTTTCGTTGCTGCTATTGATATTATTTTTTTTTTGCATTTTTAGTTTTAGATCTTATCATGATTGATGTGGAAATCATTCAATTTGGTTGTGTACTTTTTGATGCATTTTATTTATTGCTTATGCCTACTTTTGTTATGTTTCTAATTAATCAAATATTTTACTGTTGTAAGCTGCCTTGGGCATGGTTCTTAACCATAGAAAGGAGGCATACAAATAAAATAAAGTTTATATATTACAGTTTTACCATCATCCAACTCCACCTGACTTTGCTGTTTATCATCTAGGCTGCTGACGAGTTCTGAAGAATTCATATGCCTTCACAAAATTTTGGTTGGTCTAATAAAGGTATTGTCATAAGATAGATGATGATGATGATGACAACGACAGCATATCATTTTATTTAGGCTCAAAAATGTTTTGGTTGTGTATATTTTTAATTCAGGTTTAACATTCTGTTCTGCCCCCAACAAGGGTCAGTTTTTTAGTGATAGCATATCTGTGTATTAGTATTATTTGGCATTATCCCATTATACTAAATGTGGGCAATATCTGTGCATGCTTCAGCGTTTACTTTAAAAAAAAATCTAGCCCTCATGGTTGAAACTATGATGAAGAAGATGCTGAACTATTTTTTATTTTATTTTATGTTATCTTTTAAAAATCAAATTAATCATTCATTTCAACTCCTGGCTTGTAATCCATCTGACAAGAATTTTTCTAAAGGCTGATTTCACCATTTCAACCTATTCAAAAAGGAAAGGGGAATCAGAATAAGTGTAAGTGGGCCTCTCGCTTAAAATACAACAACAAGCATACATTAAGTAGGCTAGGAGTAGTCCACTTTCTCGTGATGTGGCAAGGGGTGCTGAAGTTGCCCATGCTTACATTATGCATGTTTTGTTTTGAAAAGCACAAATGCAAAGGGGTCAGCTGTTGAAGCTGATTTAAGGGGCATTGCTCAGAAGTAAACCATCAGTCTTTGGAACAGAGTACAAACATATGCATTACAAACTAGGCCTTCTACTACAGTTATTCATAAAATAAACAGAATTCAAAAGCATACAGGCCCAGCATCTCCAAAGAATTCTGTACAGCAAAATTTCTATGCCCTGCCAACCAGTTGACTGATAGCTCTATGCTTGGCACATCTCCTCTGACGGATAAAAAACCATCAGGGATCTAATGCCAGAATGACCATCCGTCTCTTCTTCCTACAGTGTCATACAGATATATTTCTGAGGGATTGCATATCCCTCCTGCATAAACATTCATTGTGGTGTTACGCAAACGCTCTAAGAGAGGCTCGAGAGCATTTTTAAGCATCTCACAGAAAAATGTAATCTCCACCTCACTTCCACCATTGCTGAGCTTGCATTAAGTTCTCAAATGCGGCTTCTTTATGTATTATACAGAATCACCAGGTGGGAGGGGGCTCCCTCAGTGTCAATTTACATTTGTTTAGCAAGCATATTCTTTCATCCTGGACTACAGCAGGGAAATGCTTAAAGTGCTGGAAACACACCTGGGTTAACAGTCAGCCTTGAGGCTGCCAGGACAAGGTAGGCCCAAGGTAGTTTGAATCTTTCCCCAAGGAAAACGTCAGATATGTAAGGGAAAGGCATAAAAAGGATGACATGCAACAGCCGAGGAGGAGAAAAAGCTTTGGGAAAGAGGCAACAGCCAGCAAAAGAGAAGCAGGAAAGGAATTTTAACAATTAAGTATGAATTTGTAGGCTGAGCTTGTGTTAAGAGTAATGGAATTCAGGTGCTTTCAGATAATACAGAGACAGGAATAAGGCACACAGGAAAGAACTAGTAGGTCTGTTCCCACTGGGCATAGTCTATGAGGTCACCCTGAGCGTCACATATCACATGACTCCCAGTTGTGCTCCCACTACCAAATTGCCTCATTTGCTTAATTTCTATTGTGTACTGTGACCAGTTGCTTCCTCCAGATCTCAAGAAACCTCAGGACAGTGCCAAGAATTATTACCAAGCTACATGCTATGGAGAAATAATGGTGTGTTACCCTCTCTAAGTGGAGCACAGGTGGCACTGTGGTCTAAACCACAGAGCCTAGGGCTTGCCGATCAGAAGGTCGGTGGTTCAAATCCCCGCGATGGGGTGAGCTCCTGTTGTTCGGTCCCAGCTCCTGCCAACCTAGCAGTTCGAAAGCACGTCAAAGTGCAAGTAGATAAACAGGTAATGCTCCGGCGGGAAGGTAAACGGTGTTTCTGTGCGCTGCTCTGGTTCACCAGAAACAGCTTAGTCATGCTGGCCACATGACCCGGAAGCAGTCTGCGGACAAATGCCGGCTCCCCTTGGCCTATAGAGAGAGGTGGGCGCTGCAACCCCAGAGTCGTCCACGATTGGACTTAACGGTCAGGGGTCCCTTTACCTTTTACCCTCTCTAAAAATAAAACCACTCATTTTTCACAAGATCAGGAATGCCAGCCTAAAACATAAGCATGTGTTCCGGAGCAAAGAAAGCAAGTTCAAGGGGGCTCTCTGAAATAACAAAGCAAAAACTAAATGTATATGCCCAATAATCAAGTGAGAGCTCTTTTTAAAAAAATGAAGGAACACAAAACAAATAACGAAATGAACTTTGTGCATTTTAATTTTGCTTTTGAGGTTTAGAAAAATGTCTGCTCCCTGAGGTGCTGTCCCACATCATTATCTCTGAAAGGGGGAAGCCAAGTAAACAACTACATTGCAACCCATGACTTGTTTTCAAGTTGCCTTCTGAGCTTTCCTTCCCCCCTAGGTGATGTGGACAACTTTCCACAACACCTGATACAATTGCAAATAATTCCATTTGTAAAAGACAACATACCAGGAGCTGAATTGTCACAGCACTGCCCAGCAACCATGGTTGCTGTTGCCATCAGGAAAACTGCATGAAAGGGAGGGTTTTTTGCTCAGGGAGATACACCCCAAGAGACTCTCACCTTCTGCTCTACATATAACAACTGTATTGCCAGGCTACATGAGTTTCCCTTTGGGGCTTATATATTTCCTTCTCACAGCCTACTGAAATCAAGCCAACAAAATGGAATACTAATTCAACAACTTGTCCCTTCTACTACCACTGTAACACAAAGATAATAGAGCAATATTCTTATTGAGTTCAAGCATTCAAACTCAGAATCATCTCACAATATAGGGTTTTGAGTGTGTGTATGCATGCATGCATGCATGCATTTGTGGTGTGGGCAGAGGGGACACATTTAGTCAATCATGCCTCTGCCTGGAAAGAAATTAAGAAATGATCTGCTACAAGTATCCAGCACTGAACTAGCTAATGAACTACATATACAATTAACAAACTCCCTCAGACCAGTTTTCTTTAAAAAAATCTATAAGACTAGGGCATTGCCAAAGTTGTTATATGGAGCACCATTGTGGGCCACAACTAATTTAGACTCACTGAAGAGAGCGCAAAACAATTTTTTTGCGCAGACTCCGGTCAGTCCCTACCTCTATAAAAATAGTACTACTCGGTGCAGAACTGGGTGTAATAATGCACATTAAAGCCAAAGCCCTTAGACTAGTTCTGCTTTTTTGGTTAAAAACTATTTTAAGCATGTATCAGAATCCCTCATGACAATTTTGGAAGAAATGACCCCAAACTCATGGAAACATGAAATGCAATCTGCTGAAGTTGGGACTCTCTGCCTCCTTTCTTGTGACACAGGGTTTTGAGAGAGCTAAAGAATTAATACTACAATCCTACAAAGACACTGGGATTCAATTGCAAACTGCTGAGATCAAGATCTGCCCATTGAACAAATTGTATGCTTTTATTATTCCATTGTATCCATCCCTGCCAAGATATTGGGTAGATTTGCCAAATGTTAAAATGAGGGTAGCCTTTACTCAGGCAAGACTAAATGTCCTTCTGTTAGCAGATTGGATAGGCCGACGTAAAGGAGTTCCTAAGAAGGATAGAGTTTGCACATGTAATTCTCTGTCTATAGAAGACATAACTCATGTACTCCTTGAATGCCCTTTTTTATAACGATCTTAGAAACAATTACATTCACCCATTGTTAAGATCACAGAAAGGAAGAACGTCTCTTGCAAGGACCTGTTTTTTTGCTGCCGTGATATATCCTTTAGAATATCCAAATTTGTGGCAAAGGATTTACAAATCTGTGTAATAAAACTTAAAAGGGAGAATGGGAAATTATTTATCCTGTAAAGATATGCAAACCACTATTTGTAGTTGTATTCTTGTTACTATTATTTTCATGTGTGTAATGGCTGCTTGCTAGACACAATAAATTGAACTGAACTGCCTGGAAAGTCAAAATATGAATGTGCTTTGTGCCCACACATGCAGCCACTTTACTACTTTATTTATTTGTGTAAGCAAACCACAAAGTCAATATTGTCCAGAATGAGCAACTATGTGTATAAAAAAAAACCTTGGCAGTCTCATTTTGTTGAGCTACTGGTACGCTTCTCCATCCCTGTTGTGGGATGTAAACACAGAGCAGCCAAACACAACACTCCTAGAGAGGACATGAAGGTAACTCAGTCCTCCAGGCTTAACTTCCTGTTTACCTGGACTGAGTTACAGGAACCAGAAGTAGGTGTGGTCTTACCTGGGAACAACATTCCAAAGATCACTCTCCATTTTGCCTCATCCTTTGAAGAAGCAGCATGCTATCTCTCAGCCTGCAGCTGAGAGAAGCAGGGGTGAAGGCTGTTCCCTTATGGAAGCAGCTTCACTGCATGTAAATACATTTATCTAAGTTTGTCTGCCTCCTTGTAGCCTGTACTGTGACTCTTGGATGTACGTGAGTAAACACTTTTATATCTAATAATCAGTGCTGTTTTGTATCCTTGCTTTTAAGAGGGAACAAGGGGAATATACCAGGAATATAGCTGGCTTAAGCAAGCCTATGCAAACGTTTTTTTGCTGTGTTTTAAAAGGGAATGTAAACTCTGCTAAGTTTGGAGCTTGCTCACACAAGCTGGGATTGAGATATATAAATAATATATACTCATCCACACTCCTAAACATTCCCACACCTGTCATAGGGAATGAACAATGAATACAGTAGCTTTATTAAGCCGTGCAAAGTGCACTATAGTGACACCTAGTGGCAGAACAGAGGTCTACAAATTCCAAAAGTGGGAGAAAGGGCACCCTTATATCCAGTCCTCCCCAAATTAGTTTAAAATCTACACAATACTGTAGTAATAATACTTAGCTTTTAAATAGTGTTTTAAGGTGTTCGTAGTACTTCATCAAAATTATTTATTTTTAATATTTGTATACTAGTTCTCAACACAGCTGTCAAAGCGGCTGGGGGGATTCTCCAACATACAATTTTAAAGTGTTGTGATCATTAAAACAGTCAATAAAAATAAATTAGACAAGAAAATAAAATAAACCTCAAATGAATAGCATCTATTTCTGGCTAAAATAACATCTATATACATTGAGTTTCTGCTTCATAATTCATCATTTTACCTACTAACTAGGCTACACCAGACTTCATCATCATACCAGCCTTTTTCATCACAATTCAGATTAATTTACATTCTCAAGTTTCCTGCAAACTTAGTTTTTCTTTCATCATGCTTTAAAAATGAGAAGTACATAATGATCGTACTTTCTATAAACCCCAATTTCACTTGGATTCACTTTGGGATTGCATAAGATCAACTATATATGTGTAAACTAAGATGGACATATTGATGTTTAAATATATTGTTTAGCTGACAACTGTCCCCCCTTCTTCTTGTGTTTTTTTTGGGGGGGGGTTGTGTTTTCTTATTTCTTTAATTAATTTGCTTTTAAAATATAACTCAATGAATACTGCACATGCCCTAGAACTCAGTGCAAGTTACAGTGATTCCATGTATCAATTGAGAGTATTTCTTGGAACCCTGTCCACTGAAACTCCAGATCCCAAATTAAGATTGATAGCAGTGGTCTACCCTTCTTTTCAACTTTCTGCCATTAATTATAATCTCACTGAGAAGCCTCTAGTAATCTTCCAAGGAATCCCAAGATTTCTTTTCATTCCTACCTGAAACATGGCTAAAAACAGGACTTATATTTTACCCAGTGGTTTATCAGAAATTCAGGCTTACAAGAACAGTGGGGTAATTTTATACAAGGGGGGGGGGGAGATCTTTGGGAAAGAAAACAGCCTTTTAAAATGGTGGCCATGCAAAATAGTACTCAATGTTTTCTTCCAGTTTAATTATTAGTCTTACACATTTGTACAACTTTTATAAAGCTTGAGAATAAAGCAAAGCTTTAGTCATAGCCATTCAAACACTTCTCAAATAGGAAACCAGAGAGCTTTTATGTTCTTCTGATTACCTTGGACAACAACTACAATGGCAAAATAAATTATACACCATTTGCCACTAAAATATTTACAATTAGCCTCTGAGTAAGTGTGCCAAGAAATGCCAGTGATTATATATCAGATTAGAAATCAGATAAACTCTAGTACTTTGTGTGGTGAAAAAGTGCATGGTAAGCGAAAAGCAATACAGAGCTTGAGGGCTCCCTTTCCCCTGCTGAAGTACTGCATACTCAATTTGACAAAATATATAGTAAAAATGTACCAGTACAAAAAATAAATAACGGAGGGCAAAAAAGCACTCATTAGGAAAATCGGCAGAACACTGTTATCAATACTGCAGGAAAAATAAAATGCCTTCATATTTGTGTCAGTATGAACAAACGCATCAGAAAACCTATGCATGCCATATCTCTACAGACTCTCAAAGAAGAATCCTACAACACAGACATTTTATCGTTATCAGTTGCCAACAATTTTAGGAACTGTCTGGAATGCCACTAAGGGCCTGTTCGGACAATGACCCCCCTCAAGCCCCACGGTCTCCTCTAGGGAGAGATGAGGAGTACACACCTTCCCACTCCGTCTTCGCAGTGGAGAGCCTTCAATCATCAAATGATTCCCTCACCCGCAGTCTTACGTCTCACAGCCCACCTACAGCTTGACCACTAGCCCACAGTGGCAGACAAAGCCATGTTCCCCAAAAACGTGCACCAAAAATCCTGAAAGTGACAAAATCGTTATTTTATGAATGCTGCTACTTCCGAGTTCAGGCAGGAAACAGGCCCAAGCAAAAAATTTTGCTGAAGCGAATATATATGGTTATGCCACGTTATCCTTGTTCAAGTACCGGTATCTCATGTATCCTTCACAAACATGCTCTGAAGTAGGTTACACTGAAAAATAGTAATTATTTCCCAAGTGACATAGGATTTAAGCCAGGGCTCCTCAGTCCACACCCACCACTCTTCCCAACACCCACTAACCATCTCTCTCTCGGGCTTTTAGCATCATCAAGGACTGGAGATTCTGGTTGGGGCCCTTCAAACGAGAAGCATGTGGTACTTGGGCAGAATATCTGAATTGCTCTAATTCCTCCCCCCTGGCCGTTTAAATATTTTAGGTCAGGAATCAGTCTGTAGAATACAGTGAAGAGGTTCCTGCTTTCTCCTGAAATCTTGATGTAATTATCCCACATCTTGCATCAGTTTCCTAATGCAAATCAGAATGCTGCTGCTACTGCAGCAGTTCAGACAGAAGACTCCTTTAGAAGCAGGTGCTGCAGCAGCTGGAAAGCAGCCATGGCCTCTCTGCAGCAGGCAAACTTGCTAAGGCTGGGATAAACATGGCGAGGGGTTGCCTGGCAGTTGACTGATGGAGCACCATTTCTCCCCATTGACTTCCCTGTGATGTCTACTAATCAAAAATGCATGACACGCTGTCAACCAAACTTCCTGCCCCTGCTCATTGGCCGCCGTTTGTGGGAGCAGAGAAACTTAGAATGTGGTCAGGTCGTATCTAGCATTACTAGGCATCATTCTGGGCTGGGAGGAGAAAAGTGGGGGGGGGGAGGAAGAGGAGAAGTAGTCGTGAGACTGCTGGTTTTGACAGTAGCGACATAAATGGGATCAAGGTCTGTGAAGGAGAAGCCCTGGGCAAGGCTTTACAGAAGACATCCTGGCTTCTTTTTTGATCCTGGAATGTCCTGCTTTTCCTTAGGACATCCCTATTTTCATCGGAGAAATGTTGGAGGGAATGGGCTACTGATTATCTTCCCTCTGGTTGCCAAAGTAGAAAGTTCTAGTTGGTTCCACAAGGGGGAGAGAAGAGGAAATGCAATCTCTGAAGAGCAAGGGACAGTGTTTCTACTTCCCTCCTCCATCCCACCCCCATAGCACTGGTTTAAAAGGAGAGGAACCTCTCCTTGCAGCCCAACACTGCAATATGAAGAAAAGCAAAGGCCCTTCTCCTCTATCTGGCACTGCACCATTGCTAGAAAGGTCCTAGAATGCAGGAAACAGGGAAGACCTTCTACAGGAAATGGTCGACTGGAAATGGCTTTGCTGGCCAGATAAGGGTTTGCCATTCCTAGTTTAATGTGACATCTGAATTGACAAACCATGGTGTGAAGAGGATTGGCAAACTGCTGTTTCTTCTTACTAGTTTGGTGCAATGTCAGAATTGGCATTCCACCGCTATGGCTATTTCTCTTTCATCTGGAGGCCACTGGGGAGATGGTTGGCAACCCCTGGTTTAGTGGAACAGGCTACAGAGTCCTGCTGGAACAAATCAAAGTGGTTATACTGAAATACTTACTCTCTCCAGCCTTTGGGTGAAGGCTTCAACGGAAGGCCACTTTTCTTAGCCCTTGATGCAAGCACCGGGGAACTAATTTTCTGATATGTTATCTTGAAGGAATTAATCTGAAAATGCTGGAGAGAGAGAGAGAGAGAGAGAGAGAGAGAGAATGAAAGCTGAAAGTTTGTAGTTATCAATTACAAAAGCCACAATATCTCTTTTGTTTCAGCAAGAGGTCGCTTATATTTCATACTTCAAACTTAGCGCTGTAATATTGAGTGTTGGCTGCCAGTTGCAAGCATGTCTGAATGGTGAATTATCTAAACCCATTTCAATCTCGCTTCAGACCTGGGTGTCATTTTGGTCGCTGTAATTGATTGCCCATATTGTGAGAAAGATGGGGTGGGGGTGCTATCCTATTGATTATCCCCCACTTTTCAGAGGTGCCCATTTCCATAAATCATGTTATCCTTCTACATTGGCTCTGTGAGCTGGGGATCTGTGTTACAGTGGCTTCACTTTTATGATGATGATGATGATTTATACGCCATCCTTCATCAAAAGATCTCAGGGCAGATCACAAGATAATAATACAAGATAAAAGCACAAATAGTTATGTAATGAAGATATATAATGGTGAATCCTCAACTCAAGTGTTACTGAGTCTGCTGCTTCAGGTTTCTGAATGTTGATGCAGGTTTTAGTTGCTATTTTAACTATAGTTTTATTATAACTGCATTTTGTGATTAATGTGTTCTGCCTTGAGCTGCTGTGGAAGGAAGGGTGGGTCTGAAAAGCCTAATAAATAATAATATTTAGCCTTTTTTCAGCATGTCACTTACTTTAATTAGTAATTTAATTAGTAATTAATTAGTAATTAGTAATTTAATTAGTAATTAGAATTTATTTGCACATAAAAGTTTTGAACCCTTCAATAATAATAATAATAATAATAATAATAATAATATGTTGCAGGTTTTTTTTATTAATTTTGTTCAATAAAGCTTAAAAATAAATACAGTGGTACCCCATGTTATGTATGCGATCCGTTCCAGGTTGCGCCACGTAACCCGGGCGTATGCAACACAAACGAACCAAAAAGAAAAAACCCGGAAGTTTGCAGGGTTTTGTGCTTCTGCACATGCACGAAGTGCACATAATGCTTCTGTGCACCCACGCACATCCGCACGTCGCACGTGCTCCGTGGAGGACTTCCGGATCGCGGAGGTGCGTAACTCGAACGTACGCAACACGAGGCATGACTGTATTGAAATCAAACAAGCTACAAAAACAACCTCAAAACCCACCTACCAACCTCAACCTAAAACCAAAAAAGAAGGTACAATAATTAAAGGTTGCTAACCAAAGCATCTGGATGTATAATAAAAAGGAGATGGAAGGGAAGAGGAGAGGAGAGATATTCAACAGGTAACTTCTATATGAGTGCCTTATGCAACGTATTCATAAATGGCATCCCTATGGCTTTAGCACTTTTTTCTCCTTATGTTCCTAAGTCACTTTTACTATCAGCTCCATCTAAACACAGTATTTGATAAGAAACTACAGGACAGGTGTTGATTGTGCCTAACATCATGTGTAGGCTACACTGCTTCCCAAACCATCAGTGAGAGCGCACTGGATACAGAAATATGTACGTACACAACAAGTGGGTGTGTTTGCTATCAGAACTGCGTTGAAACCATTATGGGAGTTGGAAGGGGTGGGGAGGGCTCAGCTGGCCGTCCAAAAGCAGGCCAGATTTCTAATAATTATACCAATCTAAGGCAGCCTACAAGCTGCTGCTGACACTGCACACCCCTACCCCTTTCTGTGCCAAAAATGAGCTCTGAGGCCTACAGGTTAGGCTCTGGTCTTAAGCCATTTGCCCCCATTTGCTTCTTAGCACTTACATCTGGGCACTCCGTTTTAGAGGTGCCTGCCAGCAGGATTTGAGATACCCGTCAATCTATTATTTCAAATTAATTAATTAATTATCTGAATCGTCCTAGCTGCTTAAAAAGAGAGAGGGGGGTATTTAAATTTGCGTTACCAAATTAAAGCAAAACCAAATCTGCCGACCGCTTCTGCTGTTCTCTTCCCGGCAAGACTAGTCTTGCAGAAGTACATATCACGGCGCTTGCTCGTGGTCCCCCCAGCAATTCCCAAGACTGACAATTTTGTACGGAATGACAACTATGCGCAGCATTTTGCTCACAGGTACCACAGAACTCAGGGTCACCGACAGCCATAACATTTTCCTGGAAGCAACAAAACTATAAACTTCTAACCTTTGTCAAGGTCTGACGCCTTAATGGGTTTATGACTGGAAAGATGAGAGATAATCATTCTTTGCAAATACCTGTGTGATATTCTTATAGCTTTGGTCTCTTGTGGAACCTGTATAAAAGTTCTGGGCCCTTATCTTGTATGAAGTAAACTGAAGTTGTGTGTGTGTGTGTACACTTAGCTAGGGAATGGGGGAATCAATTCTTGTATATTTTGTTGTGTTTGTACTCTGATGCCAGGAATAGGTCCTTCAAGCTATATTTAATATGCTGCCATTAGTTGCAGATGCCCAGTGACTTTGGGACGAAAGGAGAGGGCTCAATTGAAGCATCCAACACTTGGAATGTTTGGACTGCCTGACTGCAAAGTTTGCAAATAAGAATTATTGGTTCCATTTGTTCAAACTGATTACATCTGCAATTACATCCTTATGGGCAATTGCATTGGTCTGTTTAAACTGAGGCTTTGGCTAAAGAAATTTTGCTCACTTTAAATCTTGCAAGTTTTAGTTGCACTAAACCCACACAGAGCTTACATGAGCACAATATAATACAATCATTATTAGTCCAATAATATATTGGAATATTCAGGATCACTACTCATGATTAATGGTTTAAAAGGCATATGCCGAACAAGTAAAACAATGACATATATTTGAAATGTGGACAAATACAGAATATAACTAGAAGATCCGGAGTCCAGGTTACTAAAAGGCTCAGAGGATCTTGAGATGATTAATAAACTGTGTTTGACTCCATGTATTTACCTTTCATATTTAATAACCAAGTGTTTTTGCAAAATTATGTATTATTTCTTTGTCCTATGATTTGGCTTGCTTTTTGTGGTAGAAGAATCTACCTGTTTTTATCATTTGACATTGGTGAAGGGTTTATAAACGTTTGAAAGTAAAAACCCAGTAGTTTATATTTTACTTGTTTAAACTCTTTCATGTGCCAAAATCCTATTTTATAGTGAGTGAGTGAGAGTGTGTGTGCACGCACACAGAAAATAATACACATGACTAAACAGGAAAAGAAAGTATTTCTATATTGCTTAGCATTTAAAAAAAAATCTAAGCAGTTCAAAAATATGTTAGTTGTCCCATTTTGAGCATAATCTGGTTAAAAATAATAATACCACAATGCATCTCCTTCTTATGCATCTAATTCAAAATCTACTGGAACCACTCAGTATTCTTTCTTGGTTTTCATATTGCATTGCAACAAAGCCAGAATTATTAAAAATCAGGAGGATAAAATCTGAGCACACGTTATCAGTTTATATGTGTCTCTTTTTCTAAGAATAGTCAAGAAAGACTGACAGATGCTTGATTATTATGACCATAGTGAAAAGTGAAAGGATGGGGAAAAGATGAAAGTCCAGCATGCTTAATGGATAGACAAACAAAAGACCAAAACAATAGTTTGAAAGTAGCCGGCATATGCTCCTTTCCATGATAAGCTGTGAATGGGTATCTGAAAGGAAATGTCCAAATGGCAGATGTTTCTGATAAACAAAAGGCAAAACACACCAGCGTTACCAACAACTGAAACGGGCAGGAGCAGGGGCCAAATAAATGCATTATGTAAGCCCCAGAAAGTGAAACAGAGCTGTTCCTTTGCACATTTTCCCTTAAAATGTAAGCATTGTAGATGAAGAAGCTAAAACCAAGTCTCACAATCTACTGTATCAGCTGAGAATATGAGCTCTGCCCAGTTCAAATCTCAGTTGCGGATGCTTCCAGATGGTCGCTATTTTCAGGATTCAATCACATAATGGCAAATTCAGGTTGCACAATTACAGCTGATTGAGGTGTCATCCACAACAAACTGGCTTCCTCAGAGGTAACATCATTTAACCTCCCTTCAAAAAGATCAGAATGCATGCTTAATAAACAGTCACTGTCGTATAACCTCCCTACAAACAAATCAGGTATAAGCCTGAACAAACTGGGTGTCTAGAAGTGACCTGAGTCTCACCTGAACCTCAGCCTGCATTCCGCCTCATGCAATGCAAGCATAATGAAGCTAACTTACTTTACAGGGTTGCTGTAAAGTGCTCTGAACACTTGAAAGCACAAATAAATACTAATCTTTGACATCCATCAAAATACACACTTGAAGTGAAGAAGTAAAAGGACTTGTCTAAAATGAAGACACCGTCACAGGAATGCTCCTGCTACATGGCTGTGGCTCAGGCCACTCCACATTGAGGAAGTATTGGAAATCTGAATGGGCCCCATAAGTGTGACTGTATTTTTCCATCTGCAATCACTGTATTTTCCTTGTATGTGAATCAGGTTTGGATTTTTTTAATCATAAAATGCTTTGAATATCCCACCCACCCACCCAAAAAGTGCTTCCCCTGAGATACCACCATATTAATTGCTCAATATGCTATCCAAGCAAATGCCGCAATTTGGTTGAATACTAGCACCGTTTTAAAACGGGAAGTGATTCTATGGAATCACAAGGAAAGCTGTCATGTTCAGATTTTGACTAAATAGACCAAAGAAATCAATGTGCTGGACTACAATTCTGAGCATCCTTGACTATCGACCATGCTAGCTGTGGCCAATGGGAATTGTTGCCCAACAGCAACTGGAGAGTACCAAGCTGAATACCCTTGGGGTAGACATTTATCTACTTGTTGCTGGGGTGGGGTAGAGGAAGGCACAGAGGAAAGACATGAGAGAAATGCACAAAAGCACAAAAGAGGAGAAGCACAAACAATCATCATTAAGTTTTAAGAGATTGCCTTCTCATCCGTCTCTTCAACCAATGATAATTTGAAAATAGGTAGCTAGACTCAGAAAATAATTTCTTCCAGAATTCCTGATTGGCCTTGTGGTTTTGGGTTTTGCTCCTTCTTCACTATTGGAGATGCTGTCATAATGGAAGGCTTCATAAGCAGTGTTCAAAATTCCCAGGCACCAGGCATGTTTTGCGACTGCGAATGGTCCACTTGCAACCACATGGAATTTCCTGTCTCCCATCTGGCAACTGACACCCCCAATATCTGGCTGGTGCGCAGCATTTATAAATATTAATTATTCAAATGACTTATGGTTGGTCACTATTGCTGAAGCTGAGACCCATTTATGTTAGTGTTGTCCAATTAGCAATTGCTATTGATAGTAAAAATGTGTCACTGATGTGAAATGTGTATTAGTTCACATGTTACAAAAAAAGAGATTCGTGTAATTGGTAAAGTGCAATTAAACTGTGAAATATAATACAGTGGTACCTCTAGTTGCGGATTTAATCAGTTTTGGGGTGCCATTCACACCCCAAAAAGTCCGCAACTAGAGCGCCTCTTCCGTGCATGTGCGCGGTGCGATCGAGCGCCTCTGCACATGCGCAAAGCGCGCAGATTGCTTTATAAGCTGAAAGTCCGCAACCAGAGGTACAACTGTAATGCTGATGATATACACAATTCGTTTTTTGCTTTGTAATCTTGAAAAAAAGATCGTGATTAGACATTCCGTTTTTACATAACCTGGGTTTAAGGTGCTATCTGGCAACTAGTTTATATATCTGAGTTTCTAACACTGTTCATAAGAGGTGTCGAGGGTTTAATACAACCAGAACCTGACCTGTTATTGAGTAGGATTAAGGATAAATCCAGTAGGCATAAGATATGTGAATGATATAAGATAGAGACCTAACAGTTTGAAATCGCCATCACTTGTCCCCTGCTACTTGGATATTTAAATAAAGTTGTGACTATTCCCACCACAGGGACGCTATCAGTATTTGGGATAAAGGGAACAAATGGGGCTTTCTAAAATAAACCAGGCCAATCCAACTAAAGTTTTGCACCTGTCACAGTCACCAGACTCTTCACAGCGCAGATTTAGTTCAATTCACACATTATAAAGTAAGTCAGCCTCCAGGGATCCCCATACTTGGCTTATCAGTGGCATGACCTGTGAGAGTATTCATAGCTTAGCAAAAGCCAGCCATTTGAAAACTGCTTAGCAAGGGAAAACCTAAAGTAATCAATAGCTATTTAGAAGGGAGTTGTGATTAACTAAAGAGCTCACAATGAAGTATCCTTTAAATGAAGTTCATAGCCTTTCCGTACCAAGCCTATTTCTGCACTGCAGTAAGAAACCCAAAGTGGCAAGCTTTGTCACAAGTTGATTTTGCAGATCACTGCACTGCAATGATGGAGAATATGGTACAGATGAAGATAAATGTTCTGCCCGCTCAGTAGCACACCTCCTCGGAAGTTAAGATTCACAACATTGCTCAGGATGAAATGTGGGCTTCCAAAGGTGCCAATAAGTGAAAACCTGTTACGGGGTGAAATCCGGCTTGTTTAAATACTTACGAGTATTACTGCCAGAATATTCTTGGAACATAACGATGCACCTACTCACAATCTTACTGCTCTTCATTCTACCTGCATAATTAAGGCTGCAATCCTGAATATACTTAAGAGGGGAACACCATTCAACAGAGTAGTTCTAAGTAAGAGTGTGCACTAAGAATCAGTTAACAGGCATTCAAAACCAGACATTCATAGAATCATAGAGTTGGAAGGGACACTGAGGATCATCTAGCCCAGGCACCCCCAAACTCGGCCCTCCAGATGTTTTGGGACTACAACTCCCATGATCCCTAGCTAACAGGACTGGTGGTCATGGATGATAGGAATTGTAGTCCCAAAACAACTGGAGGGCCGAGTTTGGGGATGCCTGATCTAGCCCAACCTCCTATGCAGCTGTCCCATACAGGGATCCAACATGTAACCTTGGCATTTTCAGCACCACACTCTAACCAGCTAAGCTATCCAAGCTGACAACCTAACAGTCTTCACAATTGTTAGTTCACAGAAACCAAAAAAAAATCCTCAGTTTAGTGATGTCACAACAAGAAGAAACCATGTTACGACTAATTAAAAGGAGTTCCATAAAGGGTTGATTTCTTTGGGTTTGGAATGCATGCCCCCTCTCTGCCACAATCCTACATTTATGCACATATTCTAGGGTCTTTCTTAGGATCTAAAGCCTCATGGTTATTTAATTTGACATATCCTTTTATAGAAAATATAAGAAGGAGGGAGGAAAATTATCTCTCCCCACTGGACAGTTATTAAATATTCCTCTTTGTGGAAAAAGAAGCTTCTACTGAGAGTCAATTATGGACAGATTAGAGAGATGTCCAAAAAGATAAGAGATAACTGGGAAAGTGCCGAATTAACCATTACAGAAATTGAACACAGCAGTATTACACAAATGTATTCGCAAACAGTTTTGATCTGCTGTGTGTTATAATAAGCTCCCCTCCCGCTTTGTAAATTAACAATATGGCATTATTGGGTACAAAAACTTCCTAATCTAAGGTTTGGCGATGGCCTGTAATTCACACCAGTTTCTTCACTGTTTTAAAGTCTTAATACAATTACTTATGTAACTGAAAGACCAGTAGACCTTCATCCAACACTCAGATGCGTAACTTCACCGTTACGGCCCTGCCCTGCCCTTTTCCAGGTCCAAAATCCAGGTCCAGATCGCATTGGCGATTGCGCATCAATTGGATGCGCCTAGAATGACTTTTTAGACACTTGTGAACGAGACTAGAGCAAGTATACATTCAGCTCTGGAGCTTATTGTAGTAAAAATATAATTTCAGATGAGAAAATACTAGATAGCAAAAGGGCATGTTCAAAAACGCTCTTATTTGTTATTTTCTCATTATTATTATTTTAGTTGCTTCTTTCCTGCAAGCTCATACATGATTTTTTAGTACTTACCGGTAAGCTGAAAGCTGACTCATGTATTACAAACCAGGACACAAGTAGGTGACATAAGCATGAAAAATTGTTTTATCATTTCCCCCTGCAATGAAATACTTTGAATAAAGCTGAGCACCATCTGAATCACCAAGTGTCTGTCAGTATGCTTGTCAGTGCATATGTCCTTCCATAAGAAAGAAACCTTTATTTCGTGAGTCAGACTGCCTGATGGGGCTTTAGACTGTGAAAATATGTTGGTAAGTACACCAACATACGCCCCCTTTAATGCCGTGCCCAGTAGAAGCACAACCACCAGAGTTTACTGCTCCTAGATTGAGCTCAGGGGGAAACTTTCACCAATTTGCAGAAGATGCCTAACTTGGAAAGCACAGATTGGCTGGCTCATGCGTCAATCACAAAGCCACACACAAGCACACACTCTCACAGAACTGTTTTTCAAGAGTAAAAAAGAAATGGTTTAACACGGTGCAATAAAATTTCACTTTAAAAATAAACTGCTGAACTAATGATAATCATGATTGGGGGGGGGGGGGCAAGGAGGACTAAGCATACCCACCCAAAGCATGGTGGGGTATGAGGAGGGTTGAAGAGAAAGTTGCCGTGTGATAAAAATAACATATCAATTGAATAAATAAGGTGCAGTGAATCAGGAGGTTTGCCCTCTTTGCAGAGCAAAGGCTGTATGATCTTTGATAAGCAAAGCCAGGGGAAAATTAAATCTGCTCCTGTTCACAGCCTGACCTACCTTTATGATAACCCCAAACAGGGGTTGTTCTTGTTGCACGTGACAGCCCTGCAGATGCTTTCAACTTACAACTCCCATCGGTAGTCCAAAATATTCAGAAGGCGTTATTCAAATCACTTTGAATAGGATTGCAAGAATTATCAGGAAAGGAAATGTCAGGAGAACAGAAAGAAGTTCTATCTGAATGCAGTCTGCAACAAGCCTGTTGCTTGATGATACTATGCTGTCTACAAAACATTTTTAATAGTCTGTCTCCCAAACGGCATTTGAAGGACCACCATAGGTTTTCAGGTTTTTAGTAGCTTTTTAGAAATCAAGATGCATTGTAGTCATTTGTTGAGGGGTGGAAAAAACCTAAATCTGAGCTCCCCAACTGCCTTAGATATCAAATACTGTGCTCCTAAGCATATTATGTCAGAGAAAGAGCCACTGAAATAAATAAGATTTATGTCCACATAATTTGTTTTGGTTCGGTGTGTCAGCAGCACAATGGCTCTCACAGCATTTTGAAGGCATCAACATACCATTTCTAAAGCAATTCATGCAGCTACAATCTATTACTTTTAAGTTCTCCTGGAAATTGTTAGCTACTGGAACCCCTTTTTAGCCTTCAGATGTGACTATAAATGTTATTATAGTCAAGCTTTAAACTGGGAGAAAAGGTAAGGAAGACATTAGTTGGTAAAATAGCGCAGAAGCATCTCCTCGTCAAGGTTTTGAACTCCAAGTTTTCACAATCTTATGTAGCGCTAGAAGATTTATTTAGAATTTCCAATTTAATTTCACTCTCGCCATAACAACAACACTTTATTCACATTATGTTACCACAATTATCCTTACTGATCTACTTTCACAGGGCAACTGCATTATTACAGTATTTCCATGTTGCAAATGAAAGCTGAGTGTGTTTCACACGTTATACAGAGGCAAACTGAAGTCCCACCCACTGCAGTATATCTCCAACAAACAGATGCAGGCGACCACAGCTCCCTAACAAGCAGCAACTGTACAATACAAATTTGCAAAGGTGTGTTTGCTGCATTACATTTGCATATAGAAATCTAAGGCTATGTCTAAACAATGCAATGTGTAAAATAAGAAAACTATGCCTTGCCTAAGGCAACCTGACAAGTTAATTCAGTTCTAGGGTGATCTAGTGGAATTAAAATAAAGCCAAAATAATATCTATGCAAGCCCTGGAAATGTCAGTCATCCTCCGTATCAACAGAGGGTAAAAATGTACTCAAGTTTTTCTAAGGTCTAATATTAATAGGGGAATAATATTCACATAGCGTCCACACCTACATCAAGCTGTATGTTCAATTATTCTTAAAAGTAAACACTTTTGTAGTTAAGAATGGACCAATTCAGAGGGAGTGGCATTTACATAACTGTATAATCATAGCACAGTTTTCAAATACCCACTCATGTAGCAGTTTCTATTGGTTTTAACACTTATGCTTCTCTTAAGTCAACACCAGCAGTACAGGTTCTTCAGTTAAACTGATTGCAAATATCTTACTATTTGCTTTGAACGACAGGTCCTTTCAGCAAGACTTTCTTCTCAGCATAAAAACAGTGGTTGGGGGTACTAACTTTGAGATACCATAATAGATCAGAGATAAATTCAACATAACCAGGGATCCTCAGATGCACTTTTTGAATTTATGCCCCATCCTTCCTCAGAGGAGCTCAGGGTGGCGTGGCATATATAGATCTCCCCTTCCTCAGTTTATCCTAACTACCACCTTGTCAGGTAGGCCGAGAGACAGTGACTGGACACATCATTGGCCAGACTATGAGCATGAGGACAATGCCAGATAGCCTTGTTCTAACCCCAAAATATGCTTAAAAACGCACTGTTAACAAAATGGTTCCAACTTTGCCCAACAGAGAAGAGGGGAAACAGCCTTGAATGGGTATGTGTGAGAGACCTTTTGTGCACCATGGAACTATTTTAAGGGAAAATATGAACGAAGGGAATTTACAATATTAGACCTGGACTGCACTGTTAACAAAAGTATGAACCAAATATCCTTCTGTTCATGGAAGGACTTTTGGATCCAGCCCAATAAAGCATATAGAAGGCACAAATATCAACGTCTCAGTACAAAATTAGTCTACAATTAAATATAGTGCCTTTTATGAATATTCATCTAGCAAATGAAGGCTTCAGTTAATCTCTAGCCAACATGTGATTCATGAGTGCCTTGTAAACTGTTAGAAACACCACAGAGCCTAGGGCTTGCCAATCAGAAGTTCGGCGGTTTGAATCCCCGTGACTGGGTGAGCTCCCGTTGCTCGGTCCCAGCTCCTGCCAACCTAGCGGTTCGAAAGCACGTCAAAGTGCAAGTAGATAAATAGGTACTGCTCCAGCGGGAAGGTAAACGGCGTTTCCATGTGCTGCTCTGGTTAGCCAGAAGCGGCTTAGTCATGCTGGCCACATGACCCGGAAGCTGTCTGTGGACAAATGTCGGCTCCCTCGGCCAGTAAAGCGAGATGAGCGCCGCAACCCCAGAGTTGTCTGCAACTGGACCTAATGGTCAGGGGTCCCTTTAACTTTATTACTTTAACCAAGCTACAACTGGTAGTATTTCAGTCCTATCGTAGCTTAATAAAATCTATTTTTAAATAAAAAATCCCATACAATAATGTTGATACGGTTTCCTAGGGTAGAAAACTCCCAAAAACGGTAATGCAAAGAGAGACTTTGTCATTAACAAAACATAGGGAAGGGCTTATGCAAAACACATCCAAGAACATAACTCAAATGAATCCTTCTCTGCTCCATCAACTTTTCCTCATTATAAGTATCTGGAGGATAATGCTGAAGCCAGGGTCTGCGGTGTTATTATTAGCAATTTTAGCAAAAAGGCTGTAGCAATACATGGCGCTGGCATTGTCAGTGTGAGAAAGCTGGAACCCAGGTGCACTTATTAACTGGCAGCTGTAGGAAGTTGGTCAAAGGATAAAACAGAAGAACCTAATGACAAAAACTGATGTTGCCTCTGTACCATACATTTAAAGCACCCTTACATTAGTTTAACAGCTATAGTGCCTCACAACCCCAAACAAAAAGAATCTAGGGAACTACGTATGGTTTATGGGCAGCATTAGAAATTTGTCAGGCGCCAGGTGCATTTTGTACACTACTGGCCACTTGTGCCTGATGTCTCTGCCATCTGGAGGTGGGTGCCTGTGGGTCCTTGGATCCTGAATGTTTTCACACACTAGCAACAAATCCTGCAGAATTCTATCCTTTATTTTATCTGCACAATCAGAACGAATTTCAGGAACCAACAAGTCGTATTGAAAAATATGACTTTTGAGTCGCCTGACTCCAAAATGGCCACTAGGCATTCCGTTTTGGCGACTGTAACCCTGGTTTAAGGAGCCATTTGGCACCTAGTTTATATATCAGGGTTTCTAACACTCTTTATGGGTGCTGCAGCAATGCGAGGAAACAATTCCATGCTTCTTTGAGGGAAGCCATGACTGCAAAAGAGGTATACGAGTGCTTTAAATGTGCGGTGTGGATGTGACCTTAACCTTTCAGGATATAAAAAGGTTCAGGCTGCAGTCCCATACACATTTAGCTAGGAGTAAGTTCACTGAACTCATTAGGACTTCTGATATTGAGGAATTTAACAGTGCAATCCTGCCCATGTCTACCGAGAAGTAAGTACCACCAAGTTTAATGAAAAACTACCCTTGGGTTCAGTGTGCATAGGATTGCAGTCTTAATAATATGTGTAGAGCTGTCTAATTCACTTGCTGCGTTCCACTTTAAGAATGAAAAAGGCACACTTGCAGAATCTAGGTTTGTGGGGTTTTCCAGCGTTTTATACATTCAAGTAAGAGCAGAGCCCTCAAACCATTTGTTTGTATTTGGTTGATGTTTTGAAAAAGTTAATAAATATTTGAAAAAGAAAAAAAAGAAGGCACCATTATAAATGAGAGGGAGACCATAAAATACACTGAAAGGTGGGGTGGACACAGCTGTATAGAAAAACAAGCTTGTAGTTCTGATTCCTGAGAGGTGCTGAACTCTTTTTCAAGGGATATAGTCTTTGCAAGTAAGGCACTTTAAGATCTCCTCACCCTTTCTTCACTCATGGCTAAAATACTTCAGCTGACAGACTCAAACCCTCTTTGAAAATGGTGACAAAACGAAGCAGATTGTTCTCATCTTGCAGCAAGCCATCCATCATCCTTCTCAGGCAGGCAAGTGAGGAGCAGCTGTCTCAGTGAGTAACTGGTCGTGACTTTTCTATTTTGTTTAATTTGTTATTTCTCTGGTTAATCAAAAACATCTGGTTTCAATTTTTCCCCACGTTCTGAAACCTGCTATTACTTTGCTGTATTTGTTTAAGAACGCAAAAATTACACCCTTATTTCATCAAGGATTTCACCCCCAAGACTATGTAAGGGGCAAATTCATAGCAGTCCTGCCCCACCCCATTCCTCTCCTCTTTTATGTGCAAGTATAATACTAGCATTGTTGTTTATGAGGATGGAAACCATAGCCTTATATTAAAAAGTCATCTTGAGCTGCTAAGAAACCAAGCAATCTGTAGTCAGTTTAACTACATAGGGGTAACTCCAATCCATTTGGTGACAAGTAAACTTGTGATGTCTTTAACAACCAAAGTCAACAAAGAACTGAATGTTCTAGAAAGGCCTAAATGTTCTTCTAACTTACTGGTTTATTCTGCAGCTTACCCTTTTTCTTGCAGTTAAGAATATAGCAACATAGCAGCTGCTTTCTTCCAAAACAGCCACCTTAGTCCAATGGGATAGCAACTGCATTTCTCTACATACATACATACATATACAGTACAATCATTTATTTATGTATTAATTACATCCAAATTAACCATACTGTGCACAAGCTAAAGGCTGGTGTACACAGTCCAATCGCTCCCACTTTGCTCCTTTCTGGGCACAAGAGAGCAAACATTGTGCCTGTAGTCAGATGGCGGCTTGTTTCACTCTGGCAAACTACAACCACTAGCCAGCCTGAAACCAAGGTTTGTTGTTGGCTTAATGGTTGCAGTTTGTTAGGGAGAAACAAACGATGATTCTAGGTTCAGACACAATGCTAAGCTATTGTGTTTCTCATGCCAGGGAGAAGCAAAGTGGAAGCAATCAGGCTGAAGGCCCTAGGATGCAGCACATGCAAAGTACTGTATGGTTTATTCCACTTTGGCTTCCCATTACATGGGAACATGGCCAAGAGGTCCACAAAAGTTACAAGCGATATTAAGAGCAGGGTGGAAACTGCCTCCCTGACCAGACAAATTGCCCATCATCAGTAGCTGAGTCTTATTTGGATTAAGCTACAGCTTCTTAACCCTCCTCCACTCCATTACGAACTCCATCCAATCTCCAAATGACACCCACTGGTAATTTTATGTAGACATTAAACAACATGGGGGGAAAGAATATCATCTTATTTTGTTGTATATCTCAACTGTATAGGGTTTGGGTGATTTGTGCAAATCCTCCTCCCTTTGTTCTTTTTGGCATGGAATACAAATCCAGTCCAAAATCTGTATGTTTATCAAAATTACATAAAATGAAAACACCTACATAATCTCATTCATGTTACTCAGAACACACCCGCACCCATGAATGGATTGTTCATAGCCTAGACTTTATTACAAGTTCCCTCTCCAGGCTAATTTATCACCATGGAGTAGATTGCTTTAGCAAGGGGGTTTAAATTTTAAGATGGAAAGTCCTCCAGACAACACAGAGCAAAGATTAAAGTCATTTCCAGACAAAAGAACAATCTGCTCTAAAACTATATTAGTGCTAGTGCCAATACATCCCCAGTGGCATTATATTGCCATTCAATTATTCACTTTTTTTGCTACTTCTGCGACATATTAATTTGACAGTCTTATTATATTTGTTTCCATATTATGACAGGTAAACGTTCTTCGAGACAACAATTGATCTTTTATGCGATGTATTCTGTGACTAGGATCAATGAACTTTAATAATATCAGCTGTTGCTGGTAAGTCAATATTATAGGTGGGGAAAGGAGAGTTGAGTCTTGCTATGGGGTAAAAAGGGTTTTTTAAAATCTGGAGGATATACAATTTTGGTACTGGGAAGCTGGTGTATACCCTCTCCAAAAAAAGGTAAACAAAAGTCAGGAAATGGCAAAGCATTCTTGAGAGGCATATTTTTGGCTGGCTGCTCATTTTCCCAGAACTCAGTCCATAATATGTAGAAACTTGTTTCTGTCCATATTTTTAGAAGTGTTATGTGTTTCCCATAAGAAATTAATCCAAACAACAGTACAGTTTGCCTTAATGATGAATCGGGGGGCATTATATGAGCTTCTGCACTATCCATATAAAGAATTCTGGGAATTGTAGTTTGTTAACTGTGTTGAGAGTTGTTAGGAGATTCCTATTTCCCCCACACAACTAAAATTCGCAGAGTGTTTTAGCAGTCAATTCCATTTTAAAGAGAATTCTGAAAATTATGGTTCTGAAAAGATAAACATGTAGATGTTGGCATACAACACTGAGCACTAGAATAGCTCCAAACAAGGCACAACCTTGTTGGACAAGAGAGACATCCAAGGCTAAAAAGCCAGGCAATATAATCTCGAAAACACAGACAATCTGAACCAGTTGATCAGGAATTCCAGCAGAATACAAGGGAAACGGAGACATCATACTTAGCTCACCCTGCCACACTTCCAAAGACATGAAACTACAAATAGTTAACCTGTAATGGGCTGAGATGATATATATCAAAAAGCCCATTATGTTACTGCTGAAGTCGTACTTTGTTAAAGCCATCACCTGTCCCTGTAGTTCTCAGTGATTTAATTCATCTTTCTGGATAATCAACTTATCCAAAAATTGCACCACTTACGCTTTAACTACTGATTTAAGATATTCACTTTACGCTTGAAAACAGAAGCTTTCCAAATTAGAAGAGCCATCATTTCACATGACAGTAAGGCCTCCTTGCTGTCAGCAGGAAAATTATCCTTTTACCAGAACCCAGATGCCAAGCACAGTATCACATGCTTGCCATATAACGCTTGATTGTAATGTTATGTCAAAGGGCAGGAAGGGGAAAGGAAAACAGTCCTATTATGTCTCAGTGCCACTCAGCTCTCTCTGCTTCCCCTAATCAGTGTTGCGGTAGAGAGAGCGAGAGGAAGAGAAATGGACAGAATCATAAGAGCGTGGCAGAATTGACAGCTTGAGGCGCTAAATGCAGGGAGAGAAAAGAAAGCGTAAGCATCATGGGTAACTGGCAAAAAGTAGGAGTCACAATTCTATAAATCAGCAGAAGACCATCACTGCACCATACACCATTTTGCTGGAGCTATAAAAACTATATTTCAAAAATAAATTTCTAAATTGCTTGACCTGGAAATGTTATTTGTTTTCTGTCTAAGAGCCAAGCTATGCAGTCAGCAGACTCATGTGACCTACCCATTTCCAGACTGTACCAATTCAGACAGCTGGTGGCCATGAAAGTGTGAGTGTAAATGCTCCCTTACATTAAAAAAGCTCTATGTAGTTCCGGCGGCTGACGCCATTATGGGTGGTCGTGGGTTGCTTCGGCTGCGAAGCACCCAGTTCATCCCGGGGGTCAGGAGCCCTGCAGCCGCATAGCGGGGCTCCGGTTGGGGTGCGGGAAGAGCGTCCCGTGCCCTGGGCTCCCCGGCTGTGCCCGTTGTGGCTCCGAACCCTTCCCCCGCGCCCCCTGTAAAGGGGGAGTGGGGGTGAAGGGACTACGGAGCCGGGCTATAGGGGACATGCCCCAACCGGGATGGAAATGCGGCGGCAAAGCCTGTGATGAGCGTCTAAGTTCTACCTGTCATCAAGGAGCTGATAAGAACCCAGAGGCTGTGAGTAATTGATTGACTCTTTGTATTCCTGGAATGCTCTGGGGGAAAGAAGAAAGGCAGCCCGCCTCCCTCCCTTCGAGTGGTGAAAGAGATTAACCCTTTAAGTGACTGCTGCTACAACAATTACAGAAAGTACTTGGAATTTGAAAACTGAGTCTGTTGAGATCTCCCTTCGGGGGTTAATTGGGGAAAAAATATCTCCGTTTGAAGTTTTGGTCTTTATACTCCGGCTTCGGAGAAATGGCGGCGACTTGGTTTGTCGTGGGAAAAATTGAGACAAAGGAAGGAAGAGACAGGAACTGAAATCTGATACTCACCCTCTCTCTCAAAATGCTGGACTTTGTGATCGCACTGGCATCGAGCTCTGATTTAAGGGATGAGGAAATGCTCACTATTTTGCAGATGGAATTGCTTAATCGGAAACTACAGGTCTTGAGTGGAATTATTCATAAAAAGGATGTACCGTATATACCCGAGTATAAGCCGACCCGAATATAAGCCGAGGCACCTAATTTTCCTACAGAAACCTGGGAAAGCTTATTGACTCAAGTATAAGCCGATTCACCTTTGCCGCTGTGGAGGAGGAGGAGGAACGAGCAGCCCGTTCCTCTTCCTCCTTTGCCAAGTTTGCATTTATGCGAGCAGTTCAAGAATGGAACAAGCTGCCTGGGGAGAGTAAAGAACCGCTGTTCTTGTACACTCCTTAAGGAATGGTTGACTGGGGAGAGCAGGTGGCGGCACGAGCGAAGAGAAAGGGCTTCTTTCTCGCCGCCCCCACTGCCCGCCTCACTCGAGTATAAGCCGAGGGGCAGCTTTTTCAGCACAAAAAATGTGCTGAAAAACTAGGCTTATACTCAAGTATATATGGTACTTTCCACAGAGGAGGCTTTTCAAAAGTTCTACACAATGGAATCAAGCCTTGGCAAAGAGCTGGGAGGGGCGCTTGGAGGATGGTCGGAAATGGCTGGGCGAATGGAAAAGGAACCTGAAACAGGAAAATTTACAATATCCAGACCCCGAGGTGGCAGCTCGGGGGCAAGAGACATGGAATTAAGATTTCTACAAGAAGAAGGAGCAAAAGAATCGCCCAGAATGGAGATGTGGAACGCCCTGAGGCTCGATGCTGGGTTTGATGTGGACGCTGCCTGGATCTGTGGACACTCAGAGGAAGACAATGAGGGACTTGGCTGTGGAGAAAGACAGAAAAGGACAATGGACAGAGGGGGAGTGGGTTGAAGCCTCAAATGTATAATCTGAATGGTCTGCCATGGTATCCGAAATCGGAGTGTGAAGTCTGTTAATCACAAGTTTATTTTAAATAAGTAAGGAGATATTGAATTTTAAGTTATAAGCAGCATGATAAAGGATAGAAGAAATAAGTTTAGCTATAAGAATACTTGGTTAAGATTTAGGTTATAATGCAAAGATTAAGACAATGGTGTTTTTTCTTTTTAAGTAAAGTTAAATTTTTTATAGAGAAAAGTTGTTAAGAAAATGGTATATTGATTTAAAATCGAAGGTGTATAGGCGGGGGAAGTCAAACGTCAAGATTCAGAACTAGAAATTTTTTTTTTGTAAAGTATATAGATAAGAAGAAGAATCCTGACATTATGTGTATATGTATTTGTTTTGGTATTTGTAGGTGTGGGGTTGGGTTTGTGTTATATTATCAAAATGTCAATAAATTCTGTTAAAAAAAAAAAGCTCTATGTAAATACACAAATAGCACATTAGAGAGAAGGTTCTAGACTAACCTCTCTGTCTGTAGCATGCTAGTTATCTGTGTGCAGGGACATCTGATATTGGGGAATATTAAAAATTATTATTATTATTATTATTATTATTATTATTATTTATACCCCACCCATCTGGCTGGGTTTCCCCAGCCACTCTGGGCGGCTTTCAACAAAAGATTAAAAATACATTAAGATACTTAACACCACACCTGCAATATGACGAGATATTATCCATATGTATCATGTAAGGCTACTACCAAATGAGTAAGGTTTGCATTGTGATGAAAGTATTTTGAAGGTAGCTGCATCAATTCTGCAACTGCTTTGGAAGGAAATGACTGGCTGGCACATCATACAAGCCCTTGTTTATTTTGCTTCTACTTCCAGCTATTATTTCTGTGGTGAGGGTGAGTGTTACAGAAGAAATATCTTTGTGCTTACTTGCTTTACTTAACATTCTCTCTGACATTTTGAATGAGTAATTTATGTAACAAAGCAAGCATTTAAAAAAACAACAACCTTTCTTTGGAAAATGAATGCAGCGTTCTGAGAATGTTTTGCTTTAAATGCTGTTCTTCTATGAATGCCGGCATCCTTATCAGTCCAGAGATCACAGTGGAAGTGATTAAAAAATATCTCCAGGAAGGGTGTTTTCAGTTAGTTTGGAAGTGAAAAATGTTGAATGACTGATAAATTAACAACAACCTACAGACTGACTGGTTCCATAAACAAAAAGGACTCTCCAGAAGTACTATAGTTCTGATTCTCACACACACAGAGAGAGAGAAAGAGAGAGAGAGAGCTGAGAATATATGAAACTAAATGCTAAGTACTTACCTGAATTTTTAGTCATTTAATTTTCTTTTAAACAAGGAGTGGCTTTATTTTCAAAAAGACTGAATATGTCAAGGAGTCATTACATCAAGAAATCTCACAGCAAATTAAAATGAATGTGTGTTGTTTTTTAAAGAAGGAGAAACGGAATTCCAAAAACAGATGAAGGGTTTTAACATATGTAGCAGAAAACATACTTTGAACAAATGTACAATATTACAGGTTTGATTCAAGAAGCGAAGGTGTGACAGAGCTTTGCTCAAGATGCCCAGGCATTTAGCTCCCAACCTTCTGCCGGACATGGTTCATAGATGGATCTATGATGTGACTCAGAGATGGATTCCTGCATTACTTTGATACAGAAGGAAGGAAGGAAAGAAGGAAGCTCTTGAGGGCTGGGTTTTCTTGCAATTTAAAAAAAAGACAGGACATGCTCCTTTCCTTACACAGCTTTAGTGTTCTTGGTTGGAAAACCCAACAATTTAAATGTATCTGCACCATTCACAATTGATGGCAGCCAGTTTGGATCCGGCCATTTTAACTTGGGAGGAAGTGCTTAAACCTTTCCCCACCCCTACATTTTCCTCAGCATTATGAGCCCAGCCAACGCACCAATACATTTTTTCAATCAAATGCTGGAATAATGTTGCAAAGAATAGACAGCAAGCAAGCAGGTAAAGCAGGCATAGGCAAACTCGGCCCTCCAGATGTTTTTGGCCTACAACTCCCATGATCCCTAGCTAGCAGGACCAGTCAGGGATGATGGGAATTGTAGTCCCAAAATATCTGGAGGGCCGAGTTTGCCTATGCCTGAGGTAAAGGATTAAGCAACCTCTTAGCCTGCTTATACCTTCTTCCTGGCAAACATCCCTCTGCACCGCTCCTTTGCTGGCTCCAAACAATGGGTTAAGAATCTCCTCTATTTGTGGATGCATGTGAAGTTCTAGCAGCAGGCACTTCCTGCACTCAAATTTAGATACTGGCTCCAAACAATGGGTTAAGAATCTCCTCTATTTGTGGATGCATGTGAAGTTCTAGCAGCAGGCACTTCCTGCACCCAAATTTAGAAAGTAGAGAGCGAATGGGGTATTATAAAAACAGCTCCTTATAAGGAAATAATAGTACAATCCATTAAATACTTCTTCTAAATAAGATCCATTACAATATACGAGACTTGCGAGAGTGAGTTTCCACATACTCAGCAGTTTCCACATATTCTTGAGAGGTTTATACCACAAGCAGAAATCGACAAAATATGAGAGAAGGAATGATTTCCTCAACAGTAGAAGAAAGCTGATCCCATTCAGGGTGTCTCTGAAATGCCTGGTAGGGTGGCCATGTGTCTGACTTTACAGTCTTCTACTTGACTTGCCCCAAGTCTGCTTTAAAGTTAAGAACCATATGAAGGGAGATCAGGGGCCTTGATGTTGCCCATCAACAGCTACCACCTGGGCAGCAGACTGATCAGCCATGGAGGTCCCTGCATGAAGTCTTTCCCATTACGGTGTGCTGTACTGTATTTTTATTTAATGCATCACACGTATCTGTAAAATTGCATTTACACAAATGAATGGACACATGCAAAGCATATGCAAAACTTGGTCCTCTTTTTTTTTTGGAAGATGCATTATCTCTTTTTTTGGTGACTTGTAAGTGGGTACAGTAGTGCTTCGACTTGAACAAAGCATTCCAAAAGGAGTGCTTCAGCGACTGAATTTATTCTTGCTCTGACTCCCTCGGTCTTCCAGGCAACTGAAGCAAGAGTGAGAAAATTTAGCTCAGACCAGCCTTATCAATGGGTTCTTTGGGCACTTCTAGATGAGCTGTTTTATGGAGCATTCATCCTGATTTGTTTGCAGGAGATCAGATGAAGTTGGATATTTAATGAGCATTCATTCTGTTTTGTTTGTGGGGAGGTTAGATGCTGCTGTGTCAATGCAAGTGTTATCCTAGACTTTCCAATGCATTTTCCTGTCACTTTCCTTGTTGCAAAAAGCCTGACGTTTTGGAGAAATAGCTTTGTTCTGCAAGAACAACTATAATCATGCCAGTATGTGATTGAATCACACCCCAAAACAGCAACTCTCTTGAAGCACTCTTAGCCAAATCCCAAATCCCTGCAATAGCAGGGTGAAGCCTAGAGTCCACACACTGTCTTCTGCTGAGGATATTTCCTAGTGGCAGGAGTGGAAAATGTGTTAGCATTGCCAATTGTGGTCTGGGGAACAGGCAAGTAAGTGGTTGTAAGAAAATTGGTGAAGGTCAGAAAAAATAGTAAGTCTCAACTGTGGGTGCTCTACAGAATTCCCTGTTTGATGGCTTCAGCATCCACACAGATGGACATTGACATCTTCAACATTTATTTTGCATTTACTTATATTTGCCTTGACAACTCAAAACAAAAGGTATTATTTCCAAATAGCTTAATAGACAGCAATTTACCTTCTCATCAACTTACTGAAAACTACCTGGCATTTAATTTGTTAGTCTTTATATCTACTATCCACTGAGTTATATGGACACACTCAGCCAGAAATAAGAATTCAAACCTGAAACATCGGGTAATCCCCAACATTAGACATACTCAAAGTAGACCCATTGAAATAAGTGGACTTAAGGATTCTGAGGATGACTAACACTAGTTATTGCCCATCATTTTCCTTTGATGGTCTAAACTTTACAAAATTTCCCTTTTAGTATATTCTAGTATTATTATTTCACATAAATTTACAGTGAGCTTCTAAGGACTGGTTTTGTGCCTAACACTTTGAAAAACAGGGACCAGGAGAGAAACACAACCCAAGTGTGGAATGGAATATTATTGTAACATGCCCAAGAAAATTCCACCTTAGGAAATGAAAGATCAATTACTTCTAGTAGACACATTTCCTGTGTGCAGTTAATGAGAAAATGCAATCATCGTGGGGTCAATCTTATTGAAATGAAACTGTATTACAAGCTCATTACTCTCCAGCCCTGATGAGACTGCAGGTGTTAGCAACTAGTGCAGCTCCGCCTGCTGTTTGTAAGAACTAGGTCAAAGTCTCTAAAGCACAAGACCAAAGTCTATCCTCTTGTTCATAAAGAAAAGCTGGAAAGTGGAGCAGGCTGTGTAGGTGGTCACCCCCATGACCAGTTGCTTATGAGGGTGCTGTAAGGCATTTCTAGAAACAATAATGGAAAGTTCTTTTTATCAGGACACCTGTCCAGTTAAGAGTCTGATAGAGCATCAGATTAATTCATCTTTAAGGCTACTGGGATTTAGAACTCAGGAAATCAAAAGATTTAATTACAGTACATATGCCAACCTTGCAAATAAACCCACAAAAGTTACTAGCCTGCCCACCACACCACACCCTAAAACAGCTAGTTGTTTGTTTTCTATGTTGGCTTATAGAGGAGATGAAACCTGATCACTCTTCAGGACAAGGGCTGGTCAAGAATCACTCCACTTCTAGGCCATTTTAATCTTAGTGTGGCAATTTTTCAGCCCTTAGTTCCATTGATTAAATAAATAAATCAAAACTCGTAAGAATGAGATATTCCCATCTATTTGGCCTGTAATTGGCCTAGCCAATAGCTACATGGAGAGTTTACATTTTGCGCTTGCCTGGACTGTAGCACCAAAATACACCTTCAGACTCCAGGGAACTGCCTTGGAAACAGAACAAGCCCAAATACCTTGACTAACAACAACAAAAACTTGGCTAACCACACCTCAAGTTTCTAGGGAGAGGAAGCTCATGGAAAGTAAAATTCTATGCCTTCTAATACTGAGCAAGACCTTACTCTTTGAACAGACTTAGTAAAATCAATGGGCTACATTGTTGATTCAACAATATGCCCTCTGTACAAGGCAGTGCTATATTGTTCCAGCAACGGCTGATGGAAAGAATCATGCCTCAGAGAGCCAGAAAGGAACAGATTGACATCTCTGGAAGCCAAGAAACAAAGACAAATAAGGATGAATGGCCAGGATACTGGGCAGCCAAACGGCTTCTGCACAGGACAAGTAAAGTGAACCAGCAATACAAAAGCCCCAGAAAGATTAGTTTTGCTGTGATGGGGTGGCTTTTTTATCTGGGATAATGATCCCTTATCTTAATTTTATCTTATTTATTTACAGGAAGGAATGGCATACAAGAAGCTCAATCAACTGAAGAAGAGACCACTTCTGGCCCACTGAAGGCTCAACTTCACCTTGAAACTGATGATGAAAAAAAACCCAGAGGTCCAATATACTCAGCCATTCAACATCTGCAGCATGATTTTGTCTGCACTTCACCTGACTTGAAAAAGATCTGCATCAGCTTGAGCCCAATAAGGTGAACAGTGCACTCAATGCATGCGCTCTAACCTCAGTGAATTTCAACATGAATCAGTCTAGACCAGATGTTGTTCTTCCACAACCTCCTGTACTGCAACTCCCATAATCCCTGACTGTTGACCATGCTGACTGGAGTTGGAGACCAGCACATCTGGAGGGCATTCCTTGATTCCTCCATCCCTGATGATAGTCATCCTCCATAGGAAGTACCTGATCAAGTGCCTGGGTCTCCCAGTTTTAGAAGGGATCAGGAGTTCTTTTCACTAATTCCACAGAGAGAGAAGATTAACATTACCTTGCAAATTGGAAATATTCGATACCTCAACCATCTGACTGATGTGATGGGAAAGAGCCTGCTTATTCACGGAGGCTGACTTCCAATTGCTCATGACACCAGTGGCTTTTATTTCTTTGACATTTAGAAACATTCTTGTATATCCCCGCTTATGAGAAATTGCTGTTACCTGCCCTGCAAGAGCAGCGCCTACTTTATGAATTTATAATACATACACATGATTGATTGGAGGATTGGCTTCTTGCCTAAGCAAATTAATCAGATTCCAAATAGAAAGATGAATGGCATTGTCTTCAGGCAGAAGCCATCCACCCATATGGTCAATCCAAGCCAGAGTCAAGTCAGCTATCCATGAAAATGGCAATTGCAGTCTATCCTGCTCGCTGCAAGCAGGAAAGAACAGTAGTGCCAGGGATCAAGTCCAAGTACAGTGCACAACCAATCTGCATTCTTTTCTTGTTTTCCTTCCCCATCATCAATTCCCGCCCCCCGCCACAAACTGAAGGAATAGGTTGCCTGAAGGCAGAAACGCAGACAGAGCAAATGAGGTTTATAGAAGTGCCAAAGTTTAATGAATCTGCCAGTTTGGAAGCAGCACAACAATGTTATGTAGAAGGGAGAGCCAGGGAAAAGCCTCTCTCTTAAGACATCTTTCTGGCTGTGAAAACACAGCACATTCTTGGCCAACTGAAGCAGATTCCTCTATCCTTTATTTTCATTTTCTTTTTTAAAAGCTGCATGTTGGATCCTCGATCTATTTGTTTCTCCATTGCAAAGATCAAACACGCAGAAGGTTCCTGGTAAGCTCATCTCAAAGCTGAAGGAAGTCCTTAAAGCAACCAAATACATATATAAACGAAGTTAACAGCCAGAGAGGACCTATATGGTTGTCCATACCCAAACAAGGCTACAGAGAGAGTCTGTAGCAGTAAAGATGATTTGCAGTGGGCAGGAAAGAGACAAGGCCCATTCAGCGCCAGCTTTGGACAGATAGAGATAGTCTTGTGGGTCATTCTGGCTTGACATGATTTTGCTTATATGTGCAATAGTCAGGAACGTAACCCTCCATATAAGGTAAGGTGAGATCTACCTGCATGTATATTCTTCCTTCCCTCAAAGTGGCATACATTGTCTTCTGCCCCATTTTATTCTCCATCTATTTTATGAGCTAAGTTTAGGTCCAAAGGGACAGTTACTGGCTCAAGGCCCATCAAGGGAACTTCATGGCCAAGTGAGGACAGACCGAGTGGCACCAGGGGGGCACAGCTGGGAAACTGCTGTTTCAACCAAATCTAACTCCTTGCCACGGCTCTTCTGCCACCTCCAGTTCTTCCATACTGTTTGCAGAGACTTTACCTGCTCATTCACCAATAGCAGACTTCTACAGGGCAGAGGGGAGAGAGGGAGAGAGAGAGAGAGATGAGCTGGGGTCACCCATCATGTGACTAGGAAGCCCATGCAAACCTGCAGCCACCCCTGAGTGGGAATTTGAACCTCATCTATTCAGTGTATTACAACATCCCAACAGTTACACACCAGTCTGGGTGCTTTATTATTCTGCAGAAACTAGGTAATACAGAACCCTTCTCACATGCAAGGACAGAACATGTATCTCCCACCTCTGAGCACAACTCTAAATTGTGGCAGGAGAAGAGCAAGTCCCTTTCCCTTCCCCTCTTGCTGCTTCTCTGAAATGTCCTTGGTTCGAAGTTGGCCTCTGCTTCATAGCTGTATAAGTATTTGAGCTGAAGTTTCCAAATTAATTTTTTGTCTAATGTATGGAAGATGTTCTAAACTAGACACCCTCTTATAACAAGAGGTTAGGATATAAAAAAGGAGGCTATTAAATATTTTCTGCCTACATGAATAATAGCTTCCATGAAAGAGGCAGAATGGAATATTTGCAGTGCTATTTCATACTATTAGAGGATTTACATCTAATAGTATGAAATTCTTGTCCATGTGGAAGAGGCCGCTTATTTTCCTGAAGGACCACTTTGGCAAGCAACCAAGCAACTTTTGGCTCTTAAAAGCCCTGCCAAGAAGTAGCTCTTTTTCACACCACAGCTGGGCACTAGGTGCAGAAAGGCACATTTGATCTCCAGATTTTGACCCCTAAGATGCATAAACATAAGAGGGGAAAGAAAATATTGTATTCAATGGTATCACTCAAGCAATGGCAAGGCTTCCGTTAGCAGAACGTGGAAGGAAGACGTTTCCAACAATTTCTCCTTTCCCTGCAGCCCACCCAACCTACTAAATCTGTTCTGGAGAATCCGACAACCCTTTGGAGCAAATTTAAATCTCTAAATTCACTCCAGAGAGTTGTGGGATTTTGCAGGGTGGAGGGGCTGAAGGGGGAGGGGGGAAGAGCTGAAAACTACTTCCTCCCCCATTCTGCTAATGGAAGGAAGCCTTGTCATCAATTGAATGATACCACTGAATACAACCCTCCTTTAACCCCTTACAAATCATTGAAAATTAACACCAATAGTTCTACAACCAAGTAAGTATGTACTTCTAACTGTAGCTGACACAGAACTGAAAAGACATTTGCAGAAGGCTATGGCTGCGACTTTAAGAAGTGAGGTAAAAAAGGTAAAGGGATCTCTGACCATTAGGTCCAGTCATGTCCGACTCTGGGGTTGCGGCGCTCATCTCGCTCTATAGGTCAAGGGAGCCGGCGTTTGTCTGCAGACAGCATGACTAAGCTGCTTTCTGGCGAACCAGAGCAGCGCACGGAAACGCCGTTTACCTTCCCGCTGGAGCGGTCCCTATTTATCTACTTGCACTTTGACGTGCTTTCGAACTGCTAGGTGGGCAGGAGCTGGGACCGAGCAACGGGAGCTCACCCCGTCGCGGGGATTCGAACCGCCGACCTTCTGATTGGCAAGCCCTAGACTCTGTGGTTTAACCCACAGCGCCACCTGGGTCCCTAGTGAGGTACACATACCTATTTTGCAAAACTCCTTTTTGTTTTCGCCATCTCATCCTAAGCTTCATGTATTGATTTTCTCCAGTTAGTGTAGGACTCTGGGAATTTTGATTTCCTTTCAATTTATCTTGTAACTCCAGCAGCATCACCCATGGGTGGACAGTTTTAGCAGCTCAAAAAGCTATTAAGCTGAAGCTGTTTTTTTCACAGTGCAAAACAAGGGAATAAAGAAAAGACAGCATGCAGAGGCAGGGGAAAATAAAGTATGAACATTAATGCTAAATATAGAAGATAAAAACTAATTAAGTCAATTTATGCATGTTTGCATCATTGCCTCCTCTAATTCAGTTTTGGAAGAAGTATGTAACAACATACAAGGCATAAGTGACTACAATATTTGTTTATTTTCATGTTAATCTAGCCCTTCCCAAGGAGTTTAGAAGACAGTATGTTGTAGAAAAAGCATTTTTATAACCCTATTCAACAAAGAAAAAAACTGATGAAAAGCTGATATGCAACCTCGGAGCAGAACAAATAGCAAGATGTTAATCAGAAGCCAAAAAGTTTGCTTCAACACTTCTCTAAATGGAGGTATAGCAGCAATTTCGGTACTAAGAACACATTACATCTTGTAAGAAGGAGAACAGAGAAAAAGGTTCACATTACTCAGTATTAACTCATACTGTGGAATTCTCAGATATCACAAAGAATGAAATAAAGAAATGAAAGCTTCAAGAAAATGAAAGTGAGCCACAGATTTAAGATTTAAAAGTCTTGCTAATCCCCGACTTTTCCACATCATATAATTAATTCCCACCCTACACTTTTTACTCCCCTCTTGCAACTATTGAACTGCATATACTGCCACCCTTGGAATTATATCAGCTGTAGAATGTTCCTTTAGGTTACAGCAAAGTATAAAAGAATTATTATTACTCGCAAAGAATTGCTAGCAATATTTTCAGGACCTGATATACAGGAGAATGTGCCCAGGCTTCGGATGGAGGTTTTTCAACTCAATGTACCTGTGTATGCACAGTTGCTGAAACATGGGACTTGAGTTGCAGTTGGAGATGAGCTTAAGCTGGAAGAAGAGCTTGAGGGGAAATCAGAGCCAGGGCCTGTAATAAGGCCAGAGCAGAAGGTCAGGTTCCTTGTACTTTATACCTTGCCCACCCAAAGGATTAACATGATGCAACAATCAGAGAGGTCATTGCTGCATAGCCCTTCTATATCTGCTCTGGGGCTTGAGCACCCATAATCCAAAGTAGTTTGCAAGGCATGGCTTATGTGCAGGAGACACATACTGTGCAGTAGGACGGGGAAAGAGAATTTGTAGAGATTATCACATAGTTTAATAAGGAGCTAGGTACTTACTTAAAAAGTAAATAAGACGAAGAAATACTAATTTATTCCACTCTTCATAACTTTATATTAATAGTACATTTCCAAGCACAATTCGAAATGTTGGTGCTGACCTTTAAAGCCCTAAACAGCCTCGGCCCTGTATACCTGTCTCCACCCCCACCATTCAGCCCAGACACTGAGGTCCGGCTCCATGGGCCTTCTAATGGTTCCTTCATTGCAAGAAGTGAGGTTACAGGAACCAGGCAGAGGGCCTTCTCGGTAGTAATGCCTGCCCTGTGGAACACCAGCTCATCAGATGTCAAGGAGACTTTTAGAAGACATCTGAAGGCAACTCCATAAGGGGAAGTTTTAAATGTTTGATGTTTTACTGTGCTTGATGTTTAAATTTGTTGGAAGTTGCCCTTGAAAACCTTCCAATGCAAGGAAATGCTCGTTGATTTGCGAGCTGGTTGGAGATGGAGGACATATTAGACAAGACATATTAGAGACAACAGCCAGCAGCAACACAAGACCTGAAAGCAAAAGGTTTTCCTGTGTGCACCTGTGCAAGAGGTCCATTACACAAAGTCCATTACACAGCAGTTCTCCCAAGTCCAACAAAAAGGACACAAGGGTTCCTAGCTTCACAGTGCAAAACCTAGAATGAGCAGAACAAGGAGAGGAAGAAAATCATAGGAATGGGAGAGGGTGACTTACACCATGTTAGACCTTTGATCAGTAACTCAGTATTATCTGCACTAACTGGCAAAGGCTCCCCAAGTTTTCTAGAGAGGAATCCTTCCCAGCCCACTAGCCTGCCATGAGGCATCGTGGCCCAAAATGCTCTTTGGATAGGAATTCTCCTTTTTCTATCCTTTCCACAGAAGCGCGTAGCCCACTGACCACACACAAAGCCCACCCACTTGCACACTCTATAGGTTGGCCAACCAGGTCATTTGAGGTGCCTACAAGTCAGCAGAATACCTCCTAACTCACCATTTACTGCTTCTCTGCCAGCTGCTCGCTTAACTGTCTCGCATCATCTTTCACGGAATCCACTAAGTACATTACATTATATATCACAAGGTGCATTGTTTTGTACCAAATCGCTGGCTATTACAGACCCTCCAGTTGACTGCTGTGTCTGGGCTGAATGCTGGAAGTCTACAAGATGAATTTTTTATCACCTTTGACATGCTCGCCATTCTGCAACTGCTGGAGTAATACAATGTCACTCACAAGGTTATATCTGTCACTCAGCTAAATCACTCTTCATTCTACCTTCTGTAAAAAGATTCTTTCCATCTATTCTGCGTGCTTTCAAGTGAAGCAAACTACCGGTAATGGTAGGAACCATTCAAAAGAGCTTGATCCTAATTTTATGACATGGAGATGTCTCTGCTTGAACGTTCTCCCTAAAATCAACTGAACTAACTTCCAAGTTAATGCATTTGGATTGGTGTATAATACTTTCCCATGACAAACCAAAAATGTACGTTTATAAAGTGACCTGTTGACAAATAATCAACATGCACATTCAAGGATTACAGCTGGAGCAGAAAGCAGGATTCACTTGATGCCTTTCTTAGTACTCTGGTTTTGGATACATGCAATTTACTCCAAAATTATACAAAGAAAGTTGTTAAGATACTATAATACATTTAAAATAAACCAGAAAAGACCACACCCTCACTAAAAGACATATCAAAACACACTTCTAAATATTTATTGATTGATGGCAATAATGCATTGCTCAACCCACTTTATTAAATAAATGTAAATGTAAATGTAGATAATTGTTGTGCTTTCTCTTTTCCTCCCTTCTTTGGCAATATATGGGTATTTATGTCCATACTGAAAATGAGTAAAAAATACATTTGAAATTTTTACCATTAGTGATGTCTTTGAGGAACCAGCTGAAAACTTTGCTATTTCAGAAAGCTCTCCCATGAGGCAATACCTTGTAATTTAATGTCCTGTGCACATTTTAATACTGTTTGTTCTGATTTTATTGTTTTTGTTCCTCTGTGTATCACAGATATAATTTATGATCTGTGGAATAAAAACAAGTTACAGAAATAAATAGGCAATTCTCTGGAATTGTCACCAGAACTTTACCCATGTGTAAGACTGCAGAGTTGTCAAAGGTACCCTTATGCCCTGTGGATATTTTACAATGTTTTGTTCACTTCTGTGTCCTCTAAGCTTTGGGAAAGTAAATTAAAAAGCTTATTCTTTGAAGTTGGGCTGGAGGGCTCTGAAACTCCCCAAGAAACCAGATAAACTGGCAGGAGGGTCATCCTGTGTGGTGGCAGCCTATTGCAATCCTTATTTTTTGTCCATCAAGTAAAAGCTTCTGCCTCCCTGCCCAAGGATCCATGGGGCCCACTGCTGTCTCTCAGCCTTTGTCATGTATGCAGTCTTAAACTCATTGGAGAAAGGAGAATATTAAAAGGCAGTAAATAAATAATGTGTGCATATGCATCCTTTGAAGAATGATCTATAAAGGCTAAGTGGTGCTTCTTATTTTCTATTTATTACTAAATTAAATTTGGAACAGGCAGCAGAAGAGAGGTTTCATTCAAGTTGGCAACTTCTGTGTAACATCACACTCTGTCTAACTCCGTTTTAAGTAGACAAAGAGTCCTGTCCAAAGCAAAGTGCCAATTCACACATGCTTGCACATTATTTCATTTTTTTGACATTTCATTCTTGATGCTGATCATATGACTCAATGCAGTACTGTCTACAATCATATACAAGTTCCATTTGTGACAGCTTGCCTCATCCTCACATGCACACAGTAGCATCGAAAGTAAAGAACAGCCATGTGAGAATCTACCCTAAAGTTGCTTGTCTAAATTCCATCTGGATATATCATCCTCTGGTAACCTTGTTACTTGCACTTCACACTTCACAATATAAACTTGGACCATGTTTTTAGATCTTTATCTGCAAGGAAGACATCCCTGTTGTCTGTCACAGAGCTTGGAACTGTGTGAAATTACTGGAATGAAGGCTCACTCTAATACCATAGATGTTGGAACATCATTACAAAAAACATAATATTTGAACATCAAAATGCCCTGTATGGGGTTCTCTAATATTTGATTGGAATAATAACCATATACAGTGGTACCTTGGTTTGCATACATGTTGGATTACAAACACGTCAAACCCGGAAGTACGTTGTCCCGGTTTGCAACCTTCTTTCGGATTACAAACAAAAAAATTTGGGAGGCCCATTGCCGAAAGCGCGCCTTGGGTTACAACCTGTTTTGGTTTACAAACGGACCTCCGGAATGGATTATGGTTGTAAACCAAGGTACCACTGTATATCAGTCATCAGATCACCACAGCTTACATTTCAGCTGCTTCTAGATGAATAACAAAACCAGATTTGGCATTAGGCAACTACTTCAGACCAGTGCTGCAATACCACCCTCCTTGAATCTCAAAGCCGCCTCATGTTTTGAAATATGCAACATATTTCACTTTCTTGTGTCAGCCATTTCCAAATAATCCTTAGGTATTACTGTTTTTTGGCTTTAAAAAACAAAAACAAAGCACAGACAGGAGGCTTTAATTAAAGGCTTCCAAGAAGATAATTTATTTTCTAACAACTCATATGCATTCCCTAATTAAGAATAAAAGCAGCACTTACAATTTCAAAGTCAGTTTCCCTACTGGAAACTTGCCAGTGTAATGCCACAACCAGCTGGCTTAATATGTGTTAGAAAATCTTTAATTTGGAAGAAATATCTGACTGACAGGAAATTTAGTCTTTGGTCTTTCTCTCCCCGTTTAAAATCTAGAAGGATATTCCCTGTGGGAATTAATTTTTGCTTCTTTCAAATATATGTGATGCTTTAACCTGCCAGCAAACTGCGCCTGGAACTCCCCAAGTCAGCTGTCAATCCTATCCATGTTTGGTCCTGATCCACTTCAACAGATTCTTGCTCAACAAAGACAAGCTCTGGGAACAACAAAAAAGGAGCAATTCTTTGTAGAAACATCAAAAAAATCCACTTCATCTACTATGGTTCTGATGCTTGTGATTTTTTAAAATTAAAAAACCCTAATGGGAGGGATGTATTTAATTTTATAAGAAAAGGTAATGATATATAGTCAAATGAAACAAAAACAAATAATGAACATTTTTTAAAAAAAGGATAGCTTTTGTTTAAATTCCAGTATGCCACAAAAACCTGAAAAAGGCCAAATAGCAGATGTCTCTGTTTATGGCCTCTCCATTCCATGGCACAGAACTTTTGCTTCTATCTGTGCTTAACCATGTGCAAAATCTCAAAGTGTTCCACCCCTGTGATTCCACTCCTTTCTCAAAAGAACATTTTCCTTTCTCTCAGCTCTGAATTAATTGACACACATAAAAGTTATTTAGCTTAAGCAAGATGCACGCTTTATGTTTGAGTACCCAGTTCTCCCTGGGCTGAAGTTGTAATGTAATGGTACGGCATTTGTGAATACCCATTAGCTTCTGAGTTCAGTGACTTTCAGGTGGTGTTTATGGTGGCTTGCACCAGTGAACTAATAATTAGCTTTAAAAATGAATCACATCTCCCTGTTACAGCTGTGCTACCTTTTCAGTAAGAAAACTAAGCTGTTCCTTCTTTCACAGTGCTGTGAGGCGGGTTCATATTCCAAACATGCTTATGTGCCAATGGAAGCCAAACAAGGGAATGTCTAGCTGGGTACTTAAGGCTTTGTATTGTGAAATAAAGGCAGAAACCAATATTTCTAGGAAACAGAAAATGACTGTTAAAGAAAAAAAGCCCTTTGAAAATCACTCCACATGCCAAAAGGGCATGCCCAAATCTCTCCCTGGATTTGGCTTGCCCTTAGTCATCCCTTGCAAACCGAACATTCTTGGCTTTTGTACTTCAAGGGCACCTGAGGGCCAAAACGATATAAAAATATTGTGTTTTCTGAAACATGAACCTGAGGAAGCAAGGTGCTTAATGGAAAGCATAATAAAGCAGTTTCTTGTGGTTGGATCCACACAGAACTGTCTTCCAAATACACCAGCGCTCTGCAAGTACATACAAATGCCAACCACTTCGTTTCCAAAATGAGGAGGATGCAATGATTATTCCAAGCTAGTATAGATGTATATGTGGTTGGATTTCATTGTTTCTGCATTGCACCCTGTGATATATATTTTTCAGCTGGGGGTAGGGGAGAAGGAAAGTATAGAGAGAATAAAATGTGATGTTTATTTTAAAAATATATAGAAAAAATAGGAAATGTGTTTACAAATTACCACAGTGTTTGCCCTTGAAAACGGCAGGGGTAGGGGCAGTGGACAATGAAGTTTAAATGTTTTCTTTAAAACATTAATACCCCCCAAAACATTTATCCAAATAATTCTCTGTCACTAGTAACAGCCAACAGTCTTACTGACTTGAAATAAAGGACTATATTAAGACAATTTTTATTTACAGCATATATTTGAATATCTTGGAGGCCCCATTACGTGAGAAAGGTCTGAAGAGTGGAAAAGGCAGAGAACCAAAAATTCCATTTACATCCCATTAGTATCCCAAACTTGTCCTGATCAGACCCAAAATGCTAAACTTAATGTGAATTTTGATGAACTCGATGCAGCAGTAAGTGGCCCATATCAATCTCATACCATAATGTGCAAATGTGGCTACATGGAGCATTTTGATTAATTAAACTATGTGGGGAATTAACAGAGTGGAGGTAGGTCATGCAAGATGTCTCGTTTCCACAGTTCTTATGAGTTTCTGAATGCAGTGTGTTAACCATAAGCTAGGCTGCTACTTCTCCATTGTTAAGAGATAAATCATATGACAAATTATACACTTCAGGGGCTATGCATATGTGAACAATCTCAACTAACTCCTCTTTGATCAAATATTTGGCGTGCTAAACTGATCCTATCACAGCTTTCCCCCTCTGAATTACTTTGCTGTGTTGACACTATAAGCTGCAGCAGGGCATTTAAAATTCTCTTTCACTCATGTTAAACTATCCTGGTATACAAGGATAAAGGTTAATCATGGCCTGGAAAACCTATAGAGCTGTTGAAATGTCAAGCAATAGCCTCAACAATTCTAAACTGCCAATACCAAGAGATAACTATAACCTCATGGTTTTTGTATGTTGTATGCTGGGGGGTATGTTTCTATATTTGCGGGGATGAAATTGAGGTTATTCCACATTGTTTCACAGAACCCATTTTTAAAAGACTGTGAGCAATGGTCAAGTCAGCAAAAAATTCTGTTGACTAGTGAAAGAAATGTGTGAACTATAGCCAACTTTACCTTGGTGACCATGAAGGAGCAGCAAATGAAAACTCAGTAGCACACAGTAGACTAATCTGAATGCTGATTGATGATACAGTACTTGAACTTAACTTCTAACCACCTTTATTGTATATGACAGTATACATTTTCAGCTGGTTCATTTCATTGTGTTCTGGGCTGTAATTGGCTTTTGTCATTTGCTGGTTATGGCCAAAGGCTTTAACCAGGAGTAGCTAATCTTTTTAAGCCAGTGGGAACATCAGGAATTCTGACCAAGTGTCATGGGCACCAGCCACAAAAATGGCTGCGGGGGAGGCATGGCACAACAAAAAATGGCAACCACATGACACCATAAAAAAGGCGTTGGCATGCCTCCACCAATGGGGGAAAAGGCACGTGCATCAGAAATACTATGCTCAGTCAGATACAGAATCTCTTTGCGCCTCTCCTCTGTTCATTCAATGAAATGTGGGAGTATTTAAGAGGGAATGTTCCATGTAGAAGAGGGTAAACAGGAACTGAGCAGAAAGAGAAACAGTATCTTGAATATTTTGAGAAGATATAAACTGAAACCCTTTGCAGACACTGTAGGAGGTACTGGTGGGCACCCTTAACAAAACAAAACAACCAAAAATCGCATTTGTTCACACTTTACATGGCACTGCAGTTATACAAGTGTTGGATCAATATCTGCCACAGTTAATACATCTCTATGTGCCTTAGGTCAGTTTCCTGGTGCACAGTCCCCTACATCTTTGGAAAGTGTTTTTCCTTCACACATTTCTTACAACATGCACTGATCAAACACCACTACACTTGCAGGAGGAGATAAAATGTAAAACAACACTCAGTAAAGCTTTTATTATTAAAACACAAAACAACCACAAGAGGCATTTTACAGAAGTTTCCAAGCAAGAAACGAAAAGGAGCTCAGTACCTAATTTCCAACAGAGGATGAGGAAGAGAGGAAAGAGTGAGAGACAATATTGGAATGAAATGTGCAGCAGCCCTGTGAGCACTGCATTAAGTCTGGCAGTCATTAGTAAAACAAATGCTTTAAAAGACCACAAAGTAAGCATATACAGATAAGTATTATTCACTAGAAATAAAGCACAGAGCTTCAAGAAGTGTCTGCTGTTCATGGCGGGTGGGGGAGAGGAACACAGTTCTGATTTTCAGAATTTCGTAAGCCCTCTAGTGCTTTAACCACCCGCAGTCTTTAAAAATGCATGTGTGGTCACTTATGGTCACAACACAAGGGCTCATTTTCTTCTGTCAACACACAAAATACATTTCAAGAGTACTGAAATTTAATCACAAAGATATTTTATCATTACTTGGGTTTATGTGCTGTTAGAACCGCAGCCAGAAATCACACAGAACAAACCTCAAAGACTGAAGGAAGCGAGTTTAAAGAACACATTTCTACTTTAGTAGATGGAGAGATTTAACATTTTTGCAGGCATGTTGTTCTTAAAGAGACGCCTTTTAAACTTGCAACTTCTCTTCTGGCTGCAGCATTCTGGCTCCTGCATTTAATTACATTTAATTAGCGTGTTTTTACATGAGTAGAATGTATCCTTTTATTTAAAATGCATCTATGGGTTATTTGTGGGGCACAGGAATTCGTTCATTATTTTTTTTCAAAATATAGTCCGGCCCCCCACAAGGTCTGAGGGACAGTGGACCGGCCCCCTGCTGACAAAGTTTGCTGACCCCTGCATTATATTAACACAGATACATCTAAGTTTGTTTTCACAAACTGACAACAGGCCTGGTCCTTGAGTATGTTTAGGACCCTCATTGCAGTGAGAGGCATTTAAGCACATGTTTAATTCCCACCGAAATCAATGGGATTTAGAAGTGCTTAACTTTTGCTCAGATATGACCTTTGCTTTTCAAAAACCAGCCTCTCTTCTGTAACCAAGTACAAATCCTAATCCTGCTTATATTCAACAAGATTACTGGGAAGAGGAAATGAGCTCCATCACGGTTCCTTTATATTTTTATCCCCAAGTCAACCATAACACAGAGTGTGCGCTTCAGTAGTCAAGGCGCACTGAGAGGAAGTGCCACTGAATGGCTTGTGCCAAAACAAACAGGCAAAGTCTGGAATTTGCAAAACCAAAAATAGATGCAGCTCAGTTAAACCTTCACAGCTAATCTATTTCTCACTGGCAGAGCACAAAAAAAATCTTCGCAGACTGAAGCAGAAGTCTTCTTTGCAAGGGCTGGTTAGATGGGCAGCTGTCACAATTTTATAAGCTGGCATTTTGCTGAAGGTGCAATTGAGAAAAAAGCTGGATGCAGTCTTGGCAGAGAAACTGAGACAAATGGGGGGGGGGGGATCATGGAGCCAAAAGGGGGGAGACAGAGCAGACCACAGAAGGGACTCTCATAAGTGAAAGACAAGAGAAGTGAAATGGGTAGGCTGGATTTTGGAAAGAAGCATATCTCTCAAAATAAAGCTAGATCTGTTAAGGTTATGCAAGCAGATAATTTTTTTTTTAGTCACCACAAAGCAATATAAATCTCTGAAAAGAGACAAAAATTGAGAGGAGTTGAAGCCATTCTATTAAACAATGTCACAGTCAGCAAAAAAAAGCGCCATTTATTTTCATGTGCGTTAAAACGCCTTGAAATTGTCTTTGCAGAGCGCAAATTTTATTGCAAGGCTCCTGAGAACATTTCTATTACGGGCAATTTTAACAGAACAAAAATATGGGCTGTGTTCAGAGATCTTAACAGTACTTTTAAAATATGCACCAAAGAAACCTTCCCTTTCAAGATAAAGACAAGTTCAACGTATTTGAAATTAACTCTGCTCAGCAGATGGTAAACATGAAGGTGCTTAGGCCACTTATTTACTAGAGTCCCACATTGGTTGTAATGTGTAGCACTATCCCGAGGGGCCATTGTCACAAATAGGGGCAACTATTTAGTACCACTGCAATATTTTTAATGAGGTTTTTTAAACAAACAAATAAGTAAATAAATACAATTTGTCTTGAGACACTGGGATGGAGCTAGACTAAGGCTAGCTCTTATACACACTTACCTCAAAGTCTTATTAAATTGGATTTACGTCTGAGTAGGCACACATAGGACTAAACTGTAATTCAGTTGCACTTAAGGTCTATTAAAACCCACAGAACTCAAGTCTTTAGGGACCTAAATTCAACTGACTTAATTTGGCTTCAGTTCCTTGCTTTTGGGAGAATGTTAACATTAATATAACCTCTAACACATTGTTTTTCAACCTTGGGTACCCAGACGTTGCTGGACTACAACTCCCATAATTCCCAATTATTGGCTAAGCTGGCTGATAACGATGAGAATGGGCCTTTTTACTCAGCTAGAGCTCCCCCCCCCATATATATCCAATATAACACACATTGAGATACTATTCTAAACAATAATAATATAAACAAGAATATAAAGATCATAGCATTAATATAATCTAGGAAAGCACAATGAACAGTGGAAACCAGATATTACTTGCGTAGGTTTAATTGCTCCATAATATGCTCTCTTGAGAACACCAGTGAATGGAAGAGAAGAAGAAGAAAAAGAATTGCGCAGGTTTCCAGATCAAATCTGTAATTAGCAAAGGTAATACTTTTGTACCCGCAAAATGCCCTGAAGCTACTCTCTAGGTTTTCTATTAACATCTCTGATTGCTTCTAATTCTTCTTGAAGTATTCTGAAAGCAACTCTGTAGATAACATCACAAAACTTTTTTTTATTAAGCCACAAAGCCCACTACACAGATTAAAATTCACAAAAAAACTCATAAAATGACACAATCAAAAGATTAATCGTAGAATTTCTACACAGAGAAGGCAGGCATCACTGTGAATACGAAATGCCAGCAGCTACAGACAGACCTCCAAATAAAACTAGGCATGATATGGGAGACGTATGAACTGCCCTCTTTTTTTAATATATTTACAGAAATATAATGGGGGGAGGCTATAAAGTTCATTACAGCATCAGTGGAAGAGGAGGGCGTAGCCCTTTTCCTGTGGGCTGTTTTTCCAATCATATTAACCCCACAGCTGCTTCCCCCCAAAAACCTACAATTTAAACAGTTAAACAGCCCCTCTTTCCCTAAAAAGGTAAAGGGACCCCTGACCATTAGGTCCAGTCATGTCCGACTCTGGGGTTGTGGTGCTCATCTCGTGTTACTGGCCGAGGGACCCGGTGTACAGCTTCCAGGTCATGTGGCCAGCATGACTAAGGCGCTTCTGGCGAACCAGAGCAGCACATGGAAACGCCGTTTACCTTCCTGCCAGAGCGGTACCTATTTATCTACTTGCACTTTGGCATGCTTTCGAACTGCTAGGTGGGCAGGAGCTGGGACCGAGCAACGGGAGCCCACCCCGTCGTGGGGATTCAAACCGCTACCCTTCTGATCAGCAAGCCCTAGGCTCTGTGGTTTAACTCACAGCACCACCCGCGTCCCTTTTTCCTTACAACTATACTAAAATTGCAACTGCATTTCAGATTAATAATAATAATAATAATAATAATAATGTGCTAGGTCATTTATAGGTCTTTTACATCACATCTAAATTTGACCCTCAGACCACTGAATTGGTGTTACTCCACTGAGAGCAGGATTAATGGTTAGCAAGTCATTTCCCATCTATCTGGCAGGAGTCCATAAAGCCCCTTCAATATTGTCATCAGTGTCACTCAAAATAATTAACCCCACCAATATTTCATTTTTTTTCTGCATTTGTGATTAACTCCTACACCTGGTTTGGTATTTTCACTGGTCTGTACACACTAGCAAACTGTTTCAAAATAGAGGTCTGTTATTATTTGTCATTCTGTTTATTGGTGCTTTCTTTCATCCCCAAGTCCATTCAGACACTTTAAACCAGGGGTCAGCAAACTTTTACAGCAGGGGGCCGCTCCACTGTCCCTCAGACTTTGGGGGGGGGGCGGACTATATTTTTTTTGGGGGGGGGACGAATTCCTATGCCCCACAAACAACCCAGAGATGCATTTTAAATAAAAGCACACATTCTACTCATGTAAAAACACGCTGATTCCCAGACCATCCATGGGCTGGATTTAGAAGGCGATTGGACCGGATCTGGCCCCCAGGCCTTAGTTTGCCTATCCATGCTTTAAACAGTCATTGACAAAGCCTAGATGCAATAAAGATCTTTCTGAATTTTCCTAAGGGGTTCTGCTTTGCCTTAAACAGATTCAGAGTCAATTCAATTTTAAGTAAAACATTTGATGCTAATCAGATGGAAATGACTTACGTAACTATGAATACTGTATAACTTAAGCTAAAGATAGCACTTGCCAGTGTCCAACCTCCTTCTCAACTTTTATCTTCATTAACAGATAAACAGAGGTTCCCCAGTTTCTATGGAAGGGTCTACTGTATTGGGATGTAGTCATACACTCAGCGCACAGTTGCACTAAAGGTAAAAAAGGTAAAGGGCCCCTAGTCCGTTAAGTCCAGTCAAAGGCCAAGGGAGCCGGCATTTGTCCACATAGAGTTTTCCGGGTCATGCGGCCAGCATGACTAAACCACTTTTGGAGCACAGAACACCATGACAGAAACCAGAGCGCACGGAAACGCCGTTTAGCTTCCTGCCGCAGCGGTACCTATTTATCTACTTTACACAACCACACTAACAACATAGAAGCCCACAAAGAAATGCTCAGTAAACAGTGCAATTCAGTACAATGGGGCCTTGTAGGAATGAGGATATCCCACAGTACTAGTTTCTCCCTTTAAAAATCCCAACACTGGGATACTGTACAGCCAAAATGTGAATGGTGGTCCCAGGATAAAGAATTAACTTTGTCCCAAGAATGGTCTGGAGGTTTATCATAGAATTGTAGAGTTGGAAGGGACCAATGCAGGAATCCTTTGCCCTGAGATTAAGGGTTGTGGGTCTCATGCTCTACCAACTGAGCTATGTTGGAGTATATACGACGCAGTTATGGCGCTGAAGCTTAACTTGGGCATTTCCATTTCCTGAATGGGAGACAGATGCACACAGGATTCTCAGTCTCCTTACGTGAACTGTGGAATACAGTAACATCTCAGAAAGAGATGCACACAGAAAGAAACACTTCCTCCATATCAGCTCTCCCTTAAATGCTGCATAGTTTTAGTAATTATTCATATATTAGAATAAAATAACTGCAGCATGCCTGATCAATATTCCAATCTAGTAGGAATCCAGATTTAATTACAAATGGCACAAATGCTTTTGCACTGCTATTAACCTGATCTGCTCTTGGTTGTGCAGCTGCTGCGTACTACCCAATACACATCAGGAGTCTTATTTTAAATACTGACACATGCATACCAGTAAAATAATCCAGACTTCGAGACTTCCTCTGTACTTCCTGAAGCGTATATCAGCGCCTTCACAAGAGTGATGCAATGCAGCAAACAGAAATTAGGATCCAAAGGCTCTGGATCTAGAGGTACAGTGCTTTAAACTGAATACCAGCTATGCCAAATTTATATCAAGCTTTATTATTTGACATTTGAAACTTCCAAATGGTATTAAGCCAAAACTAGAGCAGAGCTGAAGTTTCTCGGACGAGAGTTTTCTGAGAACATTTCAGATTTCTCCTTCTCACACACAGCACATAATTGGGGGGTGGGTTAAGGTTGGGGGATCTTTTCTGAACACTCTCCATCATATTTTTGTTGGCCACGCATGCAATGCCTGGACAATGGTATGTGTGGAGCACTGGGATACAAAATCTGTATTGGCCAAGCTGCCAACACAGTTGCTACTGCTACCACTTGCAATGGCAGTAACAAGGGGGGGGGATGCATTGGAAAGAAAAAACTTCACATTTTTTCAGGAAAGGATTTTATGTACTTCTCCAATTGTGTTTTTCAATAAAATAAATAAATCAGATTTCTGCATTTAAAAAAGAGGGGCATTTATGCATATCTTTGAAACCCATGAGAGACTGGAATGCAGGGGGGCGACTGAATGACTGACTGACTGACTAACTGAATGCACTGTGAAAGCAAATGTCTGTTTTCATTGGTGGGAGGGAGAAAGCTTGCCTTTCTGGACTATATGACAGCACCAAACGTACACTCCTGCCTGCCTCTCCCTGGCTACTACCCACTTCCCAACACAGGCTTGAGTCAAATCCGCACATCTCTCTCTCTCTCTCTCTCCCTCTCTCTCTCTTTCCAAAGTGACACTCTCTTGAACTTTGGGCTGGATTTGTAATACCAAACAGGTTGGCTCCAGGACAAGCATAAGTAACACCAACCGAAGCTTTGCTTTATATTAAGGTGCATTCACACGATCACAGTTGGTGGTGGCTGTCATGCGACAGGTTTATCACATGCAAGGATCCATCTCCTTTGATGGGCACAGCATCCACATGATGAAAAGATTTGTTAAAATATAGCAGACATAGCATGTGGATATTGTGGTTTTACATTAGAGACACGCTTCTGCAAATCTATCTTTATTTAGGGGAGGCTTGGACAACTTTTTCCCCCATTTGAGGAAGTAGTGTTGCAATGGCAGAGTATGGGAACCCCTAGAGCAGAGCTTTCCAAACTATGTGTCGCGACACGTTAGTGTATCGGCTACAAGGTGCAGGTGTGTCGCGCGAACATTCCCCACGCTCCTCCTGGGGCTGGAAAGGGATTACTTTAACCTCCGGTTTGCTAGTAAAACTGAATTCCTGTGTTGCGAAATGATGCAAATCCGAATTACTGTGTCACGAAATAATGCATGTCTAAAAGTGTGTCACCAACATGAAAGGTTTGGAAAGCTCTGCCCTAGAATACTTACGATATGTTCTACTTTATCAAGACAAATCATAAGCTTTGGCTGGTGCAGGATGCAGGTGGTCAGCTAATGAAAATATTAACTACAGAAAATGAATCGCATCTGTGCTTCTCAGGTTTGGGACCTGGTTACCACAGAAATTGAGCGGCAGATGGCAAACAGACCATGCACCATCACAGGAATTAAAATTGGTCACGTTAGGCCACGGGACAATGATTTTTATCATGTATTTTGAGTTTCTATCTTGTATTTTTTGTGTGTGAACTTAAGATCATTGGTTGAAGGGTTGCGTACAAATTTTATAAATAAATAAATGTCACCTAATAATTTTAGTTCTAAAAAAAGCTATTGAGATAGGCTTATATAGGTGGGCAGAAGTCAGATCCCCTTTCCTTACATTATGTACTGATTACCATACATGTCTGATTTACATGTACACACACAAATGTCATTGGAAATTACAAAATGATACTCAGAAGACCATGATTACAGCACATCCGCTCTGACTGTTTCTGAATCTTTACTAAACTGTAATATGCCCCACTGTGTTATTTGCCAATGCATCCTTGCTTCAAGGCCTTCCATGAAAATCTAGATACATTTCTTAAGTATGGGTACTAGTAGATCAGTAACCTTCGAGTCTTCTACTTTCTTGCGTCATTTGAGAAAACAAGCATCTGAATGGACCAGAGGCTGTAAAACATCCCTTGTTTCTTTTCTTAATTGAAATCCAAGTCATTTGGTGGACTGTTAACTTCTAATAGTTCCCGAGACTAAGCTTGTTCAGAGATGTAACAGCTTAAACATGGAAAGAAAGAAATATATGTCACCTAGATGTGCCTTCTGATTTCTTGTGGAAATATGCTGGCTCAATTCTTTTTAAGCTTTGCAGTTTTAAAAACCAACTTCACTTTCCTTTGCTTCCCTTGTTGCCTGTCTGTTTTAAAAGAGTTTTACTACTTTGACCTGCAACTTGGTTTTTTTTTAATTGCTTACCTACTGTATAATTGTTCTTGGATAGATACATTAGAAAACAGGTCTATCAGTCATCACATGAAGTATTATTTTTCGCCCTCAGCCCAATCTACAGCTTCACTGCACCAGGAATACAGTTAGACAACCTCCCCGTGACCTCTGCCCTGACAGATCCCAGCCATACTTGGTGTCCAAAGACCTGCTATCATACTGTTTTCCTGGATGCTGCAGAAGCCAAAGAAAGAACGTTTGTGTCAAATGGTTACTGGCCTGGAGGTTATTGAAACTTTTCTTTTGGCAACACAGCAGAGTTGCCAAAAAGAACCAGGCAACAGACCCCAGACTCTTATGGGTTCTTGCGTGATAATTTTAAGAACATGGACCGATGTAACACAGAATTGCACATTACAGTGCAGCTGTATACTTTTCTACTAAAAACCAAGCCTTGTTGTGTTACCATAAATGTGTATGTAGGATTACAGCTCAAGTCTGCAGACAATCTGTGATTTTCAATGTCCATTAATGTCAATGGTCTAATCTCTTCACTGGATATCAGCAGGTAACATTTGTGCCAAAACAAAATGATAGGTATTGACACAGTTGGTGTAGCTGTAGTGCATAAGCTGAAGAAACCTCAGTCATTAAAGAGATCTTTTAATATAGTATAATATACTCAAATTAACCTTAAGACTTATATAATTAAGTCTTTCCCATTTGAATAACTACATTCAACTCAAATTTATTTCTCCCAGTTGTGCATAATACTTATACCAAAGTGGATACTATACAAACAACATAAAGAGAAATAAGCATACGTTTTAGTAAATCTCACTGGTGTTTACACAGCATCTCTATTCCATCAATTCAATTTTAAGTAACCCCTTACATGCCATGTGAGAAATGCAGAACACAAGATGTCTGCAAAATATCACATTTTATGGAAGGAAAGATCAGCTAAGAAGTGAAAGTCAACCCAACCATCAATAATGAACTGAGCTACGAACACACAACATGAGGAGCAGGCGCCCAGGTACCAACTGCATTGCAAGGCTTATGAACAGGGATACCACAACTTTGGAACAAGTTGCTCCATCCCTAGCACCGTTCTAGCAGAGGGGTGGTCAGAAGCTCAACAAACTACCATGGCTTCCCTTTTGGAATCTGTTACTCAGGAATTCATTACGCTTGTTCAAAAGTTTTCATAACACCATAACACCCTCTTATTCCAAGTAAATGAGATTGGAATTCAGCTGCTGAATTCCAGGGGAAATTTGGACAGCAGCAAATGCACAGAAGTAAATTCTGCTGAATTCAGTAGGTTGCTGCACAATTCAGATTTAGACCACTAGTGCAGTCTTCCTCAATCCGGTGCCCGCCTATCTCCATCAGTCCCAACCAGTGTAGTCAATAGTCAGCAGTTATAGGAGATGCAGTCAACAACTTCTGGAAGAAACTAGTTTGGGAACGGTTGCTCTAGTGCAAAGATATCCTGGGTTGACCCCACTTACTGTCAAGCATGTATTCCAGATCTGGGAATTAACAAGTCTAAGACAACTGCCAATGAGCCATGAAGAATTTTAACGGAGTATTACAATGACAAATCAGCATTATCAAACAAAAGCTGAAGTCTTAAGCACACTTACTAAGTCCTACTGTACTCACGTCTCAGACAGTCCATTGCACGACAACTCCAATGACTTCCTAGCTATCTTCAGAATACTGCCTAGGACAAACAAGGCAACTATCTTAATAAGATAAAACACAAATAAAATAAAATACACTAACACTGTTATAACACAGGTCCTGATAAATGTCCAAGTTCAAGATCAGTGGAGGGAGTGAAGCAGCAACGATACCAAGACTTGTCAAGTGGCCAAGGCTGAGTTGTGACAGCAACAGAAGAGAAGTTGCAAAGGCAGCATAGTTGAGACAAACAGGAATGCTGAGGGGAAAGCAGATTCCAGTAGTGATGGGGGAAGAGGGAAAAGAAGACCACACAATGAAGTCATGTAAAATTGTTCAGAGAGAAGTTTGATTACAGTGCAATCCTATTTGTTTCAACGCAGGTAAATTCCACTGGGACTTACTTCTAGGTAAGCACATAGGGGGTTGCAACCCAAATGTTTGTCCCTGGCATGCATAGCAAACAGCATTTTAGACTGCAATCCTCTGCATATGTATCTGAGAGGATCTCCCATTGAACATAGTCCAACTTATTTCTGGGCTAATATGCTTAGGATTGCACTGCACATGTAACAAATTCTAACATGATCAATCTAAGCTACCATAAATTTAGGCAATACACCATGATGTTACATTTCAAGATAAAATAAATAATATTCAGCTGTAAATTAGATTTGTCGTTCACCAAAACTTGACCATTCAATATAAGTGAACTCAGCAACACCAATATTCCTTAGCACAGGTAAAAATTAAAAGGCAATGAAGCACCTCAAAATTCAGAAAACAAAAGAAAGAATCTTAAGTTCCAATTCATGATGCAAATTTATTTCCAGTTTGAATATGTCTCTATTATGCAGCCACATTACTATGGCGCTAAAGTGAAAACAATCTGCTTTTTAATTAGCAAGTTCCCATCGTTCCACAGGCTTAAATTAAAGCTCTAAAGTGTATCCCAATAGGCACATCAATGTGTATTAGATTTCAAACATGCCTTTTCATTACATTATTTTAAATATCTCATTAAACAACAACAAGCTGATAAAACATTCTGAAGCCACATGATTCAAGGTCTAGAAGAAACCAACCCACTTCCATGGCTCAATATATTAACTAATAATGAAGTCTAGCAGATAATTTTTACTATTTAAAAATATGCCATATTTTATTTTTATATGCCATTATTTTTACCATTTTTAAATACAGTAAATATCATTTTTATCATTTTTTAAATATGGGAGGGGGCACCGAGAAGAAAAGCCATGGTGCATCTGCAGTTGTACAACCGAATGCCTTCATCTGCTCCAGACACAACAAAACATGTCTCTCAATTGACAAAGACCTCCCCCCCCCATGTTACGCTGGTGGTCAGGCCTAAAAAGTGGGGTGCGGAGAGGCTTTATAAATCAATGCAAAAAAAGCAACACTCACTGAAATACAACTTTGTTTCAAGTTCTTTTGTCATTACTAAAAATGCTACAATCCTGTATGTTTCTCTATCAACTGATGCCTTTGCATTAATTGTCTGAACACTAAAGAGGTCAAATGCTTGCTTACTCAACATTCTGGTAGAAAACTGACTGAACATATGCCAGAGACCTTTTCCTTTCTCTTTCCTGATGAATTAAATCTGAAAACAATCTTCACTATAGTTCTAGATCTGTGATCTTTTAAATAAAGCAGGGGATGCCTACAACATCTTCTAGAAGTCACTTCCTTCTACAGCTGCCTTGCTGTTTAAATCTGAACTCACTCTACATAGCCGAAATCCTCTGGCATGCCAAAGGGGTTCCAAGAACCACAGTAGGGCAATTCCTTTATTGGGACCAACTAAAATGTTTCACTAGCCTTAACAAAGGTGTCGTCTGACTGTGGATTTGGGGGTTTTCACTTTATGGCTCAACACAGCTGCCTTTGCATTTTCTGTACCTTGGAGAAAGTAATTAAAAGTGCCTGGAAAACCAACAAACTACCAGGACTTTAGCTAAGCAACAATGGCATTCTGTTTCCCCTTATTTGACAATCAGCCATCTTTCGTTCCTTCACACAACAGAGGCACTGCTTCAACCAGGTACTTAAAGGTGCAGGCTTATGGCACAAATTTGCTTATACTAATTTTTTATGTCTAGAATTGTGTAAAGATGACATTGCACTTGGCCCCGCAAAGTTTTATATGCGAAGTTTGATTAAAAAGGGAGGGGAATGAATACGGATATAACATTTACAGTATGTTATAGTTTAAGAGAAAATTATATGAAAATTTTCTATAGATGGTACCTAACACCTAGTAAACTGGCAAAAATATATAAATCAAAATTGAGTAAGTGCTGGAAATGTAAAGAGAAAGAAGGTACCTTTTACATATGTGGTGGACTTATAGTAAGGTTAAAGCTTACTGGGAAATAATATATAATGAATTGAAAAAGATGTTTATGGGATCAGAATTACCAAAAAGCAGTATAGAAATTTATGTATGTATGCAACTACAGCTGCAATGACATTATTTGCCCAAATATGGAAAGAACAAGTCCTGACAAGAGAAGAATGGCTACAAAAATTAATGGAGTATGCAGAAATGGCGAAACTTACCGGAAGAATAAGAATTCAACACAATAAACTCTTTAGAAAGGAACAGAAATGTTTTATTGATTATTGTAAAAACCTGCAGTTTCAAAAATGTATATGAAATAGATATGAGAATAGATGAACTAAAGAATATGTTAAGATAATTTGGAGTATGTAGGAAATGATGCCTGTTGTCTTTGTCCATGGAGTTTTCTTGGCAGGGATACTGGAGTGGCTTGCCAGTTCCTTCTCCAGGTGGATCACATTTAGTCTAAACTCTCCGCTATGACTTGTCCATCTTGGGTGGCCCTGCATGGCATAGCTCATAGCTTCCCTGAGTTATACAAGCCCCTTTGCCACGACAAGGCAGTGATCCATGAAAATATGGCCTGAGCTCAACATAAAAAAAAACTAAGATCATGGCCACTGGTCCCATCACCTCCTGGCAAATAGAAGGGGAAGAAATGGAGGCAGTGAGAGATTTTACTTTATTGGACTCCATGATCACTGCAGATGGTGACAGCAGTCACAAAATTAAAAGACGCCTGCTTCTTGGAAGGAAAGCAATGACAAACCTAGACAGCATCTGAAAAAGCAGAGACATCAACTTGCCGACAAAGGTCCGTATAGTTAAAGCTATGGTTTTCCCAGCAGTAATGTATGGAAGTGAGAGCTGGACCATAAAGAAGACTGATTGCCGAAGAATTTATGCTTTTGAATTTTGGTGCTGGAGGAGACTCTTGAGAGTCCCATGGACTGCAAAAAGATCAAACTTATCCATCCTTAAAGAAATCAGCCCTAAGTGCTCACTGGAAGGACAGATCCTGAAGTTGAGGCTCCAGAGTACTTTGGCCACCTCTTGAGAAGAGAAGACTCCCTGCAAAACACCCTGATGCTGAGAAAGATGGAGGGCACAAGGAGAAGAGGACGACAGAGGATGAGATGGTTGGACAGTGTTCTCGAAGCGACTAGCATGAGTTTGGCCAAACTGCGAGAGTCAGTGGAGGATAGGGGTGCCTGGCGTGCTCTGGTCCATGGGGTCCTGAAGAGTCAGACACGACTGAACGACTGAGCAACAACAGGAAATGATGAAAATAAATGCAAAGAACAGCAGAAAAAGGAAGGAAGCTTTAGTTTGAAATGTCAAAATGTTTGTTGAATAATTGTTGTAATGTATAAAAAAATTATAAAAAGGGAGGGGAAGGGGCCAGTATATGGGGGCTCCAGCACTGAAGCCTTCACCACCTCATCTGTTCATCCAAACCCATGTCCTCAGAAGCAGGAGGGCAAGCCGGGCTCCCTCCTACAGTCTTGCATCCGATATGCATCAGATCCTCTGACAACGCATGGCATTGCAACCATGCGTCTCCCTCGGAGTGTCCCTAAGGATGCGGCATCACAGTCTCCGGAGGAAAGGAGGAGACCCAACTGAAGCATCCGAGAGAAATGCAAAGCTCATAGCGCATAACGGAGACAATGTGAATGCCCACGGCGAGTGCAGCACTCGGCTTCCTTAGGCCCTGGGAGGAGAGACGCAGGCACCGCAGCCTGGCAAAAGGTTGGGGAAAGGACAGGGCCCGGGGGGGGGGATGTCAGCAAGGGACACGCAGCGAGGGCCAAACCAGGGCGTGGAACAGCTCCATGTACAAAGACGACCCCAGGCAGCCCCCCCACCTCCGGCCTTCGCCTTCGCCTCCCTTCCTTCGGTTTTTGTTTTTTGTGCATTTCCCTTCCTGCCCAGCTCGTCCCAGATTCCCCTCCCTCGACTTTTCCTTTGCAGCCGCCGATCCCACCCGGCCTCACGCCGCAGCTCGCAGGCACCGTGGGCACCGCCGCCCCAAAATATCCGGAGTCCAATGCGGACCCCACATTCGGAGTCCAATGCGGATTGGGGGTGCCCTCCCCATCCCCGCGCAGGAACAGACCGGAGTTTGCTCCTTGCAACTCGAGAACGGCTGCAGCAACAGTGCATGGGAGGCATTTCGTGGCCGCAACTTCTCCTGGACCCCAGGGCGAGCCTGGGGTCCGTGCCCCCCCCGCCGCCCCCGAGCCGCCTCTTGCCGGAGCAGGACCCTCCGCCCCCGTCCGCCGCCTCCCTATCCAGCGCCGCTGCTGCAGATGTGGCAGCTGGCAGGGGCAGATGCGCCTCCTTCCTGCGTCTCCCCGCCGCCACCGGAGGACTAAGCGGCCGCGCGGAAAGGGGCGAGGAGTCACCCGCCCAGACTTACCCGCTCGGCCGCCGCAGCTGCTGCTCCTCCGGCCGGTCCCCGCTGCCCACACGAGCCGCTCTTCCGAGCCCAGCTGCGGGATGCAGCCTGCCTGTCCGCCCGCCTGCCTTCCGGAAACGCTTTCCCAGCCTGCTGCGCTTTCCCCAGGAAACAATCCCGGCCTCTGGCGGCGGCCGCTGCTGCCTTTTCTGCTGCTGCTGCTGTGGCGGCGGCTCCTCCTCCTGCGAGGCCGGCTTCAGGGAGAGGGCGACGTCCTCTGGCCGAGGCCGGGCCTTGCAAGGGGGCGGCGAGGGCGCCTGCGCTCGCGACGCCTCCCCTCCATTCCCGCCTTTGCGCTTTCAGGAAAGCGGGATCGCGGCTCCCTGAGGCGGCGGGCGGGGCGAGGCCGGGAACCGCCTCAGGTGGTCGTCGTCTACCGTTTTGGCGGCCGCGAGCAGCCCTCGCGCCTTGATACGGCGCTGAGGAGAAGCGAGGGATGGAGGAGGGGTCGCCTGCCGCCCCTTCCTCTGAAGATCCCAGGGCGGTTCACAGCATGAAATAAAATATGAAATAAATAATTTCATATACATTTCATAATTAATTAATTAATTAATAAAATAATATGAAATAAAACTGCATATATATATAATTTTCTGTTTGAATATTCATTTAAACAACCTTAAAACACCAGTGACTTCTCTTTCCATGGTCCATTTTGCATAACATAAATCCCTGCATATTTTAAAGCATTCAGTATTCCATTATTGCATCCATCAAAACTTATTTACACTGTTGAATTTATCTTAATGCTGCCCACGTTTTCAAGTCTACACAATCTACCCCCATATATTCAATAAACATTTTCCAAAAATCTTCTCTAAACGCATGTTCTTCTCTTATTCTGTATGTTAAGTCTGCAAGCTGTACATATTCCATCAGTTTAGTTAATTATTATTTAGTTGGGACCTCACTTGTTTTCCATTTTGGGGCTAACAAAACAGGCTGCAGTAGTGGCATACATAAATAACCTTTTTTGACACCTGGGAATTTCAGTCTGAATTATTCCCAACAGAAAGGAGGGGGGAAGTACTTTTAAACCTTTTCTTCAATTCATTATGGATTATTTCCCAATACTCTTTTACCCTTTTACAGGTCCACTACATATGAAAGAAAGTTCCCTCAGCCTCATTGCATCTCCAGCACTTATCTGATTCAGTCTTATACATCTTAGCAAGCCTACTCGGAGTTAAAGACCATCTATAAATCATTTCCAAGCAGTTATCCTGCAAAGAATAGCATGCTGTAAACTTCAGATCTGAAATAAAGTTTTTTTAAAAAATAAAATAAAATAAAATAAAATAAAGACACAGAATAATGGGGCCGTGTGGGAATTGCACGTGTCAGGATTTAAGGTCTCAAGAAACTGCTAGTGCAGGATTCAACCCTGTGGAAGCCCCTACATCAGGAGTGGGGGCCTGGCAAATTATCTCCTAATACTTTTATTTTATATGGCATTATCTGGCCTTGGAACAGTAACGGGAAGGTGCTGGAAAGCAGGGTTGGCCCGCCATGTGAGGCAAAGCGAAGCAACCGCCTCAGGCGGCAGATTCTGCAGGGGCCAAGGAACGAATGGCTGCCTGCTGCTGCTGTGATGGCAGCAGCGACAACGGCAGCCCGCTTCTCAGAGGCCAGGGTGGAAATGCTTTATTTTAAAATGTTTTTTAAAATACGTTGAATTTTGCCTAGCTTGCTGTCGCCGTCTTGGTGACACATTTGCATTTTACAACGCATTTAAAACGTTCTATTTGCAGCTGGGTAGCTGAGTACCAGATCTGCCATCTCCTTGGCAGCCCCTCTGCCAAATGCCGTTTCCACATTGCCTTTTGCCAAATAGCTGGTCTGCCCCTTTGCTTGTCCCCATTGCAGATCTTTGTCCTCCCCTTGTTCCCGATGTAGATCTTCACCTATCCCTTTTTCCCTGCTGGGAGAACATCATTTTATGGTTCGCCTCAGGTGCCAAAATGGCTCGGTCACCTGCTAAAAAGACACAGTGTCCATTTGTATGTTGAACAATCCTTTACGGCTATGAACCAATTGCAAAAATCCAAAGGCTGAATTTTTATTTATCTCTTGTTAATGTCGTCTGCCAATAACATGAAGGAAAATATAATACAAAGCGGATTGCCCTTTACATGAAAACAGGAGTCTTTAAGGGTCTTAGCTAAAACAGTCAAAATTTTCTCTTATAGATTTCTCCTTGGAATAGGTCTTCAGCTTTTCTCTATGGACACTCAAAAATACAAGCCAGACAATCAACTCATTGATGTATTTTTTTAGTATTTTATCACCTGCCTGAATGCAAAACTAAAAGGTCTACAAAACTTACTAATTCAATTTTTTTCTGTTTATTGTTATTTGCATGTTATAAATTATATAGTGTCACACAACTAGGTTTGGACATTCAGGGGGGAACCAATTTTACATGTGTTTGTTTGTTTGTGTGTTTGTGGGTGTGGATTTAAAAGGTCTATCCTGTTACCTGTGGTACTTTTCTTAACACAACCAACAGTCATGTGACACGGAATACACATTGAATTTATTAATAAGGCAACCAAAGACAGGTTGTTGCCAAACAGAAAGCTATAAACATATTACAGTGTACAACTTCTGTTTATTTTCTTCTATAACTCCTGCATATGCCTTATTTCCATTGCTGTTCAACTGGCAACTTTTCCACTTCATGACAGAAAGTTAGAAGCTTCATGTGAACCACTATGCCATCCACTTTGTAGCTCTGCTACAGCTTCATTTCTTTCTTTCTTTCTTTCTTTCTTTCTTTCTTTCTTTCTTTCTTTCTTTCTTTCTTTCTTTCTTTCTTTCTTTCTTTCTTTCTTATTTATTTATTTATTTATTTATGGTTCGCAGATCTCAGGGCTATTACCTCATGTACTAATGAGGTTATAGGTCCTTTCAAAACACCAAAGAGAATATTTAGAAAACCATGCATAGCAAAATGTTCTTGGTCTTGAAATTGTAACTTTCTTATATAGGGGTCCTGCATTGTGTAAGCAACTCAAATTTTAACGCATCTGATGGAGAACGTGCTTTCGATATGAAATTCCCTATACATTCAGCTTTTCCTGTCATTCAAGTTTACAATCCTGGTAGCTGCCCTCAGAGTTTTCATCCAATACATTCTCATGTCCTGCCCCTGTGCGTGTCTGTATATAGTAATATAAATAAATACATTTAGGATTGGGAGCAGAGGGGCCAACGCAAGGAATGTGCTAATCTTGAAGGTGGTGCCACAAGACAAAAAGGGTATCCCTGTGCTAGGCTGTTGCAGCAAAAACAAGGTTCTTGTAGTACCTTATGATCGGTTCATTTTACATATCATAAATCCCTGCATATTTTATAAAAACTATACCATTATTGCATCCTTCAAAACTTACAGAGTTTAATTTATCTTAACACTGCCAGTGTTTGCAGATGTACACAATTACCCAGTATTTCCCCCCATATATTCAATAAACGTTTTCCAATCTTCTTTAAAGGTATGTTCTTGTTCTCTTATTCTATATGTCAAGTCTGCAAGCTGTGCATATTCTGCCAACTTAAGTTGCCATTCTTATTTGGTTGGGACCTCACTCGTTTTCCATTTTGGGGCTAACAAAACATGGGTCGCAGTAGTAGCATACATAACCTTTTTTGACTCCTGGGAATTTCAGTCTGCATTATCCCCAACAGAAAGGACTCTGGTTTTGGGGGGGGGGAAGTACTTTTAAACATTTATTTTCAATTCATTATGGATTATTTCCCAATACTCTTTTACCCTCTTACAAGTCCACCACATATGAAAGAACGTTCCCTCAACCTCTTTGCATCTCCAGCACTTATTTGATTCAGTCTTATATGTCTTAGCAAGACTACTCTGAGTTAAATACCATCTGTGAACTTACCAATATTTTTTCTGCACCCCAAATTCCAAACCTGTAGCCTAGCACCCTGGGGTCCTCCACAGTCATATTCACACAGCAGATAAACTGGAGAGTGAGAAGAACAGCTGCCAGTACCATATAACACTGGTCCTAGACCTAAAGGATCTACACTGGTTCCCGGTATGCTTCTGAGCACAGTTCAAAGTGTTAAACCTTTAAACCAAAGTTTTAAACCTTTAAACCTTTAAGTTTAAAGCCTTAATGGGCCTCGGCCCTGTATACCTGAAGGGACATCTCCACCCTTATTGTCCAGCCCAGACACTAAGGTTCAGTTGTGAGAGCCCCCCCCCCCCATGAGAAGTGAAGTTATAGGGAACCAGGCAGAGGGCCTCATCGGCAATGGCACCCTCTCATCAGATGTTAACTTTTAGAGGACATTTGAAGGCAGCCCTGTATCGGGAAATTTTTAATGTTTGATGTTTTATTACATTTTTATATGTGTTGGAATCTGCCCAGAGTGGCTGTGGCAACCCACCCCAATGGGTGGGGTATAAATAATATACAATTGCCAATATGCCCCTCCTCATCCTGATATTTAATGTTGGCTCTTTCTGTGATATATATTTTCCACGTGCAAACATTTTTGCCAGGCATGAGCCCTCTTGTGCTTTTATATTTCTCTCTCTCTCTCTCTCTCTCTCTCTCTCTTTGTCCGTCACTGAAATATGTAATGTGTTTCTACTATTTTGCGACACAGCTCAGAGCGGGGTTACACGGTAGTAAGGGCAGCACTATGAAAAGTGGAGAATTAACTGGAACTGACTACCGGTAAATGATCCTCGTGGTCCCTGCCAACTCTTCCAACCCAAACATAGCTGGGTTCACAAGGGACAAGGAGCAGGTTTAGGAGCCATTGCATACATACCATGGCCATTAATTAATATGAGAAAAAAGATAGTATTTGGCCCCCACCAACAGGGATATCTGAAAAGGAAAAGATCTCATTCAGAAGTAGCCTTAGATTGCAGTCATATGTACAGTATGTTAACCTCAGAATAAGCCCCATTGAACACAGCAGGTTTCTGGATGTTTATAAGGGGAAGATGTTGCCACCCAGGGATGAACAAGTATCACCAGATTATCTAGACCAGGGGAAGGGAAGCTTTTGGGTTTGGTGGGCCAGATCCATGGGCGTAGCCAGGATTTTTGTTGGGGGGAAGCAGGCCTTTTGTTAGGGGGGTCATAACCTGCTTGCTATGTATTTTTATTGATAGGGGGCTGCCTCTCCCTGCCCCCATGGCCAGATTCCCCCCCCCCCCGCCCTTGATCCCAGACCAACTTTGATAGGAGAGTAGCACGATGCAGAAAAGGAAATTAAGTGGTCCCCCGACCAAGACCCTCAGCAATTTTCAAGTGGTCCATGGGGGGCAGGAAGGGTTGGGAACCACTGGCTTAGAGATAATTTTTCCCTCTCCATTTTCTCTACAAGGTTGTCAAAGCCAGTTTGTTCTCCATTTTTATTGTATCTTTGCTCTTTCCTATTCAAGGACGTTCTTATCTGTAGAAACTGATACTTACTGCTTGTTCATGCCTTTGTATTTGGGATTCTCCACTGCAGGTATTTAAACCTCATTTTTTTCCACTTTAAAAAATTAGCTAGTTTGACCTCATGGTTGAATCTTTCATCTGATAATATAGATGCTGCTAGGAATATATCCAGCACTAATTAGTTTTTAAATCTATCCCACACTGTTAAACAAGCATTGATAATTTGGTTTGATCCATTATAGCATTTCCCCCCTTCCTTTCTTTGGCACCCACAATTATCTCCTCAGGTCCATTTTTACTCTTTCCCCTGACCTAAAATAAACATATTTGTATTCAAACCAATGTAGGACTGACTGGTGCATTCATGCTTCAATAGCTGGGATACCCAATCCCTCTTCTTTCCATTCCTTAAAACCTTTTTACTTTAATGATTCTGCTTTTCCAGAATCTTAAATAAACTGGTTTATTATGTTTCCTCAACATCTGCTTTGGTATTTGAATCATTAGATTTTGGAACAAAAAATTCAAGCTGGGAATCACACTCATGTTAACAGCATTTATTTTCCCTAGTAAGGATACCGGTAATTTAAGATTAGTAACAGCAAGAATCCCTGCAGCAGTGTGTCAGATACATGTTACCCACATTAGAATGCTTGCTTTAAAAAAAAAAAAAAGCAACCAGACAAAATAAGGATGTAGCTGGACTGGACAAAGTTCCAAAGTGTGAAGAAAGGTCCTTTGTCTACCCTAAGTAACTTCAGCAACACATGAGAACAAGGCCTGTGAGGCTTCAATGAACTACCGTTTCTGAACAATGTCAATTCTGCCAAGTCATGTTTTAGTGAGAAAGGCAAAACAGAAAAATGCAATGCTTTTTTTCATCGGGATTGAAGGTAACGTTGCAATTTAAACAGCAATAAAACGAGCTGCACTTCACCAGATTCACTGGAGAAAAAGATGCAAAAATTTAGACAGGTCACGCTTTTACTCATAGATGAGATCAAAGCCCCACCCTCTTGAATTTCCGCTCGTCACACACCTGTTAAAAGAAACAGGATCTCTGCAAAGCAAAATAAACCCCTCCGTTTTATCTCCAAGGAATAGCAAGCCGAATTTGCAACAGCGACTTCGCAGAGCTTGCTAGGCGTCCGGGGAAACAAGCAAAAAAATGTATTATTTGCTAGTGCGCGATTCAAAGTGTGCGTATCTCCGGACACCCTCACCCCTCGCAAACAGTAGCGGGGGGGGGGGAATAACTTTCCGCGGTTGCTGTATTGCGAGCAACCCGTTGCGACGTCGGATAATAATGCAGCTCGTTCGCGTTGCTATTGCTAAAGGCTCGCCTTAGCACCAGCGCTTGCAAACGCCCGTCCATTTGCAAAGGTTCCAGTCGCGACGAAAGCCCCGTGTGCTTTTTTTGCAGGCAACCTCGACCCAGCGAGATCAGGCGACCTGAGGATTGTACTAAACCCCGGGGTGGGGGGCGCGACCACGCCTATCTCCCACTCGCGGCGCGATCGGGAGAGGCTGGTTTGCGCACCTTGGAGAGCGGGGGGTGTGGGGTGTGGGTGGGGAAAGAGGGCGGGAACGTACCATTGCTGCAAGTCGCGGGGAAGCGGCTTTCTTTGGGCTCGCCTCTTGCCCCAGCTCCTTCCCCCCCTCCTCCTGCCTTGCAGTGAGTCAGCCCGGTGGCGATATATATAGAGCGGTGGGCGGGAGGCTGGCGTGTTTCTTTTGGGGGCGCACGGTTCCTTGCAGGTTTGGGCGCAGTTTGGCCGGGCAGGTTTGCGAGATCGAGACAATGGCGTGGCAGCCCATGGAGATCAACCCGGAGGTGAAGGGGAAATTTACTCGTTTTAGGGCTAGATGGGGGGGGGGAGCAGCATGCATGCATGATGGGGAGTGGTGGTGGGGGTCCCCCGCCCCAAGGCGTGTCCTATACATGGCTGGCCTCTCCAAGCGCGTGCAGTTTCTTATCTCTGGCGTTTCTGAGATGCCCTAGAGAGGGGAGGGTTAAAAGCGGCCAGCCGTCTCTCCGACATTAAAAATAAAATCGAAATGGAAGCGGGGCAAAGGGTCCTCTCTTCCTTCTCCACCCTCTCCCCCGGGATCCCCCAAATGCAGTCTCCTTATATTTGCCGATTTTGCGATTCAGACACAAGATGGGAGGCGGGCCCCGCCCAGAGACAGGCTAACCTCCATTCCCTTCATCTTTCTGCTGCTTTTGTGTTTCAGATGCTGAACAAAGTGAGTGGCCGCCGAGACCTGGGAAGGAATAAGGCGCAGCTCCTCTTGGCTGGGCGTTTCCTTAAGTCTCCGTTTCAGTTCATTCATTCATTCATTCATTCACTTAACTCACTGGGAGGCGGGAACGATTGGACCCTAGAGCATAGATAGATACGTTACTCTAATTCTGGATCCTTACCGATGTTGCCCGTGGGCGTATTTAGGCCAACGGAAAGGGGAAACAGGTTAGGGGGCCGGGGGGCTCCTGCATCGAGTCATGATGGGCGGGTTGTTCGCGGAATGGGCGGCAGGTGGCGCTGCTGCCCCGCGTTTTGTGCTGTGTCACGGCAGGGCAAGGGGCCCTTAGGAAGAGGGTTGGGAGGGGAGACCCCCCTGCCTCTGAGCCCCCTTTCTCTCCCCACTTCCCTGCATACCTTGAGCCTGATGTACTGTACTAAAATGTCAGCTTTTCATTTGCTATCAGTACCCAGCGTTGGGAGACTTTAGGAAACTGCTGAGGTGCTCTGCGTATGCTCAGGCACTCCCAAGTTGTTGGGGACACAGCAGCATCTACTGTAGAGTAGAAGTCAAGAGACGGAAAGTGGATCTTGCGGCTGAGTCAGATGCCTGTAATGCAGTGGTTCCCAACCTTTTTTTGGCCATGCCCCACCTAAGCATCTCTAAAATCCTGACACCCCCCACCCCCAACATAGAATTCTTATTATTCAAAAAGTGAACTATTCATGTGGAGGAAGCTTAAAGGGCCATTCACTGTTAATAACTCATTCTCGAATTCCGCCCCCCCCCCATTTTTTTTAATTGCCCTCCTGTGGGGCATGTGCCCCATGTAGGGAACCACTGCTCTAATGTCTCCTCCCCTCTCCAGATACAACAACAGTCTTGCTTAATGTGCACAGACTGCCCTCCTTAGCATACCTAAAGTGATGATTACTGGGGATGGGAGAGGTTTCCACAACTGATGAAATGCAGCTTTTAATAGTAGGCATAACTAATGTGGTACATTTAAGAAGTTGATTGGCGGCATCCCAAACCCATCCCTAGTCAATGGGTTTGGGATGATAGGAGCTGGAGTCCAGAAATATCCTCAGGTTGCCAGGACTAACCTGAGACTACAGGGACATGGGAATGGTTTCCCCCCCACTCCAGATTCATGATGTGGAGCACTAGGGTGTCATGTTGAGCTTGATTCTCTCCCTGGTTTTGTGCCTCCCTTAACCCGGCAGGTGCTGTCCCGCCTTGGAGTTGCCCCTGGCTGGAGGTTTGTGGATGTGCTGGGGTTTGAGGAGGATTCCTTGAATGCCGTACCCGATCCAGCTTGCGCTCTGCTCTTACTCTTTCCCCTTACTGCTCAGGTGAGTAATTGAAGTCTTAGCAAGGGCAGGAAGGTGAAACCTCCTGCTCGGCAGGCAAAGAACTCTGGAAAATCTCTCCGCTTTCTATAGAACGCTGTTGGCGTGCAAAGGATGGTAATAATCCTAAACTGCGATAGTGAACAAGCAGGGTTAATGTTTTGAATTGGGAGGCTAAGCACAGAACCAGCCCTTGCCAGCCAAGAAAAGTCTTGCCATGCCCAGCAGTAGGGCTCATGCAGCTAATAGGCTTAGGATCCAGCAGATTCTTGGCTATCCCAACTCAGCCCCCTGAAATGTCCCATTTTGGGGAGTGCCTGCTAGCAGTAGTGTCTGCTTGTCTGGGCTTTCGGGCACAGGCGGCACTTAGCTCGTGCTTTCATTGCAGCAGATCAAGGTTTGGATCGCTCTGCCAGCTTCCAAAAGCTGTCTTGCACAAACATGGTTGAGAACCATTGATCCGTCTCCTCCTTTACCAGCCTGCAAATCATGAACCTTGTTGCCATTTAAATAACGTTGAACGCCTTTGCCACTATGAATCGGCAGCTTTCTAACGTGAAGGTTTGAGGCCTCTGACAATAAGGAGCAGTCATTAAAATTAGATCTCTTGTGATGTGTCTGGATTGGCCGTGGCCGTCTCAAATGCAGAGTTGCTTACGATGACTTCATCTTGGTAGGAAAAACTAGAACAGGTGGATTTGTAATGAAAGAGCTTCTCTATAGAATTCTGAGGGTCAGATGCAAAAAGCATCGTCATTCTTGAAGAGAATGATTATGGGAAGGACTGAAAGTCCATTGAGAAATCTACCTTTCCAGTAACAACTGCATCTAGAATCCTGTGCTGTGGGATTCTTACTACTGATGGGTTTGTTAAAGGGCCTGCTTTGGATATTTGTACCTACTTTGTTCTCTGCATGTCTATTTTGAGTTCTTTTATTCCCATGTTCTTCTGGTTATTGTGCACCTCTTGAGGGTTTTTTCTTCTCTGTTGTAAAATGGTCTTATGTTGGAAGGTGAAGGTATTTGATACAGAATCATAGAATCTTAGAGTTGGAAGGGACCCCCAAGGGTCATCCAGCCCAACCCCCTGCAATGCAGGAATCTCAGCTAAAGCATCCATGACAGGTGGCCATCCAACCTCTGCTTAAAAACCTCCAAGGAAGGAGAGTCCACCACCTCGTGGGAGTCTGTTCCACTGCTGAACAGCTCTTACTTTCCAAATGTTTAGTCGGAATCTCCTTTCTTGCAACTTGAAGCCATTGGTTCGAGTCCTACCCTCCTATTTTGTAGCTATTTTGAGCAGTATATTTCAAGCAGAGTCTACTTGTAAGGAATGCACGCCAATGTATGTACAGGGAATGCACATGGATGGGCAGGGTGTCAAAATTAAGGTATTACAACAGTTTGAAGGCTGAAACATGAAATATATCTCATTCAAGAGACCCAGAAAAATGGGACACTGTTCTTTCAACCTGAGACATGGAAATTTACCCTGGCTGGTGATCTATGGAGATTTACTTGAAGGAGTTTCATATTTCATAAGTGATGCCATGATAGTTTGAAATCTTTGCCTTTGGACTGTAAACAGGTCTCATGAATACATTTATGAAACTGCATTGCACTAGAAGTCTTTACGGGAACTAATGATTAAGGGTTATATATGCGTGTACATAATGACTTAGCCAAGTTATGTTGCCAGCTGTAGCTCATTTGAAGCATGATTCAATCACTTTCCCTAAACTGGTTCCATTGGATTGTATGATTTTTTCTGTGGTAGGTATTAGTCACAAACCATTTGTAATAAACTAGATAGCATGCATCACTTGCTAAATGCTTGAGATTCTGAAGCAGCCTCACTTTGGGCTCTTGGCTGACTTGTGATTATTATTATTTTAATTGTTAAAGCATGCTGTGGGCTTCTCATCCTCCCAGCATGCATTTATATAAAAAAAATGCAAGCAAAACATCTGATTGCTGAACGTTTATTATCATTGGTCAAGAAGCGCTTTGAGCCCTTAACAATTTGGGACCAGTTTACCTGCAAGATCACCTGACCCCATAAAATGTCCATTTGACATCTTTATTTTCTGGAACTGGCACTGTTAATAGATGCAACATAATACATTTGATCTTTCAGTGTGGCAGCAACCACAATTTGAAACTCCCTGCCTACTGACATTAGGCAGGTGCCTTCCCTGTAATCTATTTCAGCACCTACTGAAAACATCTTTCTTTAGACAAGCCTGCCCAGTTATGTAGACCAATTACATGTGTTTCAATTGTTTTTAGCTTGCTGCTAAAATATTTGAATGCTTTACATAGCTGTTTTTAACTGTTTTTACAGAGGTGTCTTGGTTATCAAACTTAATGCGTTCCAGAAGTCTGTTCCAAAACCAAGGCGCACTTTCCCATAGAAAGTAATGCAAAATGGATTAATCTTTTCCAAACTTTTAAAAACTACCCTTAAAACAGCAATTTAACGTGCATTTTACTATCTAACGAGACCATTAATCTGTAAAATGAATGCAATAATCAATGTACTGTACTATAAAATAAATAAGACAGCATTGTAGATGATAAGACATATTATTTTTTTTTTACCTGCACTGATGGTAGTCAGTTTGGATGGGTGGCTTTTATCCATTTCTGCAGTTACATAATCAGTCAATCAATCAGTAGCTGAACTGAGTTCCACACAGTCACAAAAGCCAATTAACCGAAAAAGCCACAAAAGCACAAAATAAATAGCAAAAACAAAAGTGCCAAACTTAATCCGTTCCGGAAGTCAATTTTCAAAAACCAAGGCGTAGCTTCTGATTGGTGCTGGCATCCCAGAAACAATAGCCGCATCAGATGTTCGGCTTCCAAAAAAAGTTCGAAAACTGGAACACTTCTGGGTTTTGGGCATTTGGGAACCAAGGCGTTTGAGAACCTAGGTACCACTGTACTTGCTTTGAGAGCTTTTTTTTTTAAAAAAAAGCAACAACAATCAAGCAGTATATAAATTGTATGGAAAAAAATAATGTTACCTGACCAATACACCTGCACATTTGCAGCATGAAAATTTCAGAAAAAAGCAGATGGAAGAACTGAAGGGCCAAGAAGTGAGCTCCAAAGTCTATTTTGTGAAGCAGACAGCCAGTAATTCCTGTGGAACAATTGGCCTTCTACATGCAGTGGCCAACAACCAAGATAAAATTTTATTTGGTAAGTATGGGGGAAGTGTCATCCAAGGGATTCAAACCCATTGGTAGGAGATGGTATTGGCTCTAACCTGTGCAACTGTTGACTTAAGCAGGGTGGAAATTGATTAATTGGACAACCTAATGCTTGCACTTGCAGTTGGTTCATCATCCTTTGCTCTGCTATCTCCCTGATTTTTTTATTTCTTGGCAGATGAAGGGTCTGCACTAAAGGAGTTCCTCACTGCAACAGCTGACCTCTCTCCTGATGAGAGGGCAAAACGTCTTGAAAACAACAAGGTAAATGACATGGGAACTTGGGTGGAAGCTTCTTAATGGTGCCTACTTCAGGGTTTCCTTAAAAAAAATGTTTTCTTTACCATCCTCTGCAGGCCATTCAAGAAGCCCACAATGCAGTAGCACAGGAAGGCCAATGTCGGGTAAATTCCTCTTGAACTTAAATAGACTTCCAAAGGTAAAACGTTGGTGCCAAGAACTGGCGACGGGTAGAAGGGTATAATAGTACAGGCCCCATGTAATGTAAACTCTTCTCTTCCCCACCTCAAATGGTGAAGATGGGTGTGGGCCAGTGGAGCCGTTAGGGCAAAACTGATTTCTGGCGCAGGCCAAGCTCTGAGAGTGATTCTTTTAACACTCCACATATTGAGGAATTCAATTGAAGTGCAAGCCAGCTGTACGTAGTGTTTTGGCTTTCCCCTCCCCAGTGTTTTCGCTGAAATCTCGTTCCTTTTAAGTGGTTTGGCTTCTAAAATAGGTGGCTTTACCAGAAAGACTGACAATGGCATAGGCAAATCTTGCTGGTGGTGTGCATCTAAACCTCTGTGCTTGGAGTAGAATATGCCACAGCGGCCAGCATTTTTCAAGATGTGTTTGGAGGACTTGCAGGTGGTTCCCACACCTGTGTTATTAAATAGGCCGTTTGGGTAAATTGCTTAATGGGGCTGCTGGTGCCTGAAACCCTCAGGCTACTTAAGGTGCTCTTCATTATGGACATTATTTAACAATAAATAATATTTCATTGCTATGGTCCCTGTGTGATACCTTCCTCCACATGTTTTTAGAACACAGAAAAACTTTGGTAATTATGCAGTAGATAAATAGCCAAAATAAAATCTCTGGCTGTGTCCTCTTCCCAGTAGCGAAACCAGCAATAGAAAAATAGTCTACAACTCCTACTTAGACAAGAGCCAGCAAGTCTGGGATTCTGTAATCCTGGAGAAATCCTTTGTTTTGTCAGCCCAGTGACCCCTTTTTACTGTGCGGTGCCTGATGACAAGGCAGTAGCGGCCTATTTGTATATATTGGAACATAAGGAAGGATATGGCATAGGAAAGAAAGGGGGTGGTTGTTGTTAGAGAGGTTATTTATGAGGACCCAAAAGGGCAGAATCGGGAAGCAGAGTGTCACTACAATATTATTCTTTGTTGATCATCCTATGCACCCTCGTCCTTCTCCATAGGCTGAAGATGACAAAGTCAACTTCCATTTCATTCTGTTTGCCAGTGTGGATGGACACCTCTATGAACTGGGTAGGTTTTTGTGCTGTCTCCCCCCAAGTATAACACCCGAGTAAAACAAATTGGGATTCTCTTGGGTCAGGGTAGGGGGGGAGTTGAATTGGAATGGCTGGCTTCTGCCCACATTATCTAGAAACAGCCTGTGGTTTACCTAGGAGATGAGCACAACATCGGCAAGGATTGCCGCCCCCTCCATTGGAATTAAGGGGTTGGCTTGTCTGAAGCGGCCTGTTGCAGTCCCCCAACTGCTTTCACTGGGGCAACTGATCTTTGTCAAGAGCAAAGTTGCATTAGCAAGAATTTCAAGAAGGCAGTGCTGGGTAGAGTGAGAATCTAATAAAGGTAAAGGACCTCAGACAGTTAAGTCCAGTTGTGAACAACTCGGGTTGCGGCGCTCATCTCGCTCTACTGGCCGAGGGAGCCAGCGTTTGTCCACAGTTTTTCCAGGTCATGTGGCTAGCATGACTAAGCCGCTTCTGGCGAAACTAGAGCAGCGCACGGAAATGCCGTTTACCTTCCTGCCGGAGCAGTACCTATTTACCTACTTGCACTTGATGTGCTTTCGAACTGCTAGGTTGGCAGGAGCTGGGACCGAACAACGGGAGCTCACCCCGTCGCGGGGATTTGAACTGCCGACCTTGCGATCGGTAAACCCAAGGCTCAGTGGTTTAGACCACAGCGCCACCCGTGTCCTACTTGAGAATCTAATACTAAACCTTAAATTGGGCCTTTTGACAACCTTGCCCCTTGCAGTTGTTGGGACCCAGCTCCAGCATGGTCAGTGGTTAGAATCCAAAACATCCTGAGGGTGGCAGGTTTGGAGGGGCAGAGAGACTGCATATTAATTGTCGCGGTAAATCTGTTCTGCTTCTAAAACATCTGGAGCCGCTTGGGTTGCAAACAGAAGAGCAGGGGATGAGATCCAGCATTGCAACTCTACTACAAAGTAGGGCCAGAAGCAAATAAATGCAGCCCCACAAGGGCATGGTCTAAGTTGCTTCTTCCTGTACTAGCGATGGTCTTTAGCAACCTGCTAGCATACTTTAAATAAGTGGTTAAGTCCTAAACCTGATCTACAACTTGGTTGCAGATGGACGAATGCCTTTTCCTGTAAATCATGGAGCGAGTTCGGATGACACCATGCTGAAGGTAAGCATTCTTGTAGTTGAAATTTCTGGCATAATCAAGTCTTCTAGATTGCACTGCATGTGTGTGATTCCTTACTTGGCAGATCCCAGATTTTGCTCTGTGGTATTTCTCATTCTGTAACCAAACGGGGATGAGCAAGGCACAGTGCCTAGAGATGGGAGCTCTCAAGAGGAGCTAGCAAGATGGCTTCTGCTATTCCCAGCACCCTATCAGAATGCTGTTTATAGCTACTGCTTGCTCACAACTTCAGTGGGGAGAAGTATAGATGCCGATTGTCTACATAACGACTGGCTAAAACTATAACGTGAGCCCACACTGTTCATGGACTTGATGCCAGGTCTGCTGAGGTGCTGCGTTCGTGCATTTACAACAGTAGGATAACTACCTGTGTTTTTTTGTTTTTCAGGCTGCTGCCAAGGTCTGCCGGCAGTTCACAGAACGTGAGCAAGGAGAGGTCCGCTTTTCTGCTGTGGCGCTGTGCAAGTCTGCCTGAAGTTCAGGAGTTAGAGCGACCCCATAGTAGGCCCTCACAGAAAGCAATCCAAGCCCCTAGTGCTTTAGTACTTGTGTTTAAAAAACAAAAGCACTGCTGTTCTTGATCTTCAGTTTAAAGTGTCCTGCTGATCCTAGCCTTGTTTCTCTCCCCCCACCCTCACTACTTACTCACAGCAGCTTCAGCAGAGCTGGTCTTAAAAGTTTTAGCTCCAAGTCTTTGGCACTTCAGATATGTTGGGTGTTGGATCCTTTCTTGGCTGCAGCTTGTTTAAATGCTTCATAGGGCTTACTTGGATGTGTGCCTCCAAAGTTTCTTTTTAAGCTGTTGTGACTTCTTGTCAATCACAAAAATAAATCTCTTCTTGGTATTCCAAAGCAGGAGGTGTTTTTTTTCCCTTTTTCACAGCCATCTTCATCTCCGGTGTTGGAAGGTGATCTACTTACAATAAAGCAAGATATTAGCTAGGGCAGTGTTTTTCAACCACTGTTCCGCGGCACACTAGTGTGCCGTGAGATGTTGCCTGGTGTTCCGTGGGAAAACATGGGCTGGCGGTTGCGGCACTGGCGGGAGGTGGCGACGCTGCTGCTAGCGGCAGGTGGGCTGGGCGCGTCTCCCCCTCAGCCCACGGCGGCGGCGGGCGCCTTTGACTATGAGCTGCTCCTCCTGCGGCGGAGCCCGTGGAGGGCCTTCCTGCCCAGTGCTCACGTCTTCGCGGGCGGCGTGGCGGACGCGGCCGACTTCTCGTCCGACTGACTGCAGCTGCTGGCAGGCGGGCCGCGCTGCGGACTGGGCTCGGTGCGGGGCGAGTGCCCGAGGGCGCCGCTCTTCGCCGCCGAGCGCCCGGCACAGCTGTGTCGGCACAGCTGGGCTCGCCGCTGCCGGGAGACGTGGCCTTCCGCCTCTGCGCCATCCGCGAGGCCTTCGAAGAAGCCGGAGTCCTCTTGGTACTGCCCGGCCCGGTGGCTGATGCCGGCGCCGCCGCTACCACCATGGGCCCGGCCCGCCTGCTGCCAGCCGAGTGCCTCCCGCCGTCCTCGGGACTGGCTGAGTGGCGGCTGCGGGTGCAGCGGCAGCCCGGCAGCTTCTTGCAGCTGTGCCGACACCTGAGCTGCGTGCCCAACATCTGGGCACTGCGCGAGTGGAGCAACTGGCTGACCCCCGTGGGCCGTGCGGGGCGAGGCGGCCGCCGCTACGACACCGCCTCCTACCTCTGCTGCCTACCTAGCATTGGGGCATCTGCTGCTACCAATGCTATTTTTCTAGAAAAAGAGGTGCTGGAGCCTGGAACTCATCACGGACGCCTTCCCTCTTAGGCGCCCACCTGAGAGGTGCCAGAACTGAGTTCCTGTGGCTGGGGGGAGAGTCCTGACTAGTACTATAGTTGTTATTTATTATTATTAGCCTGGTGGGGGTGGGGCAAGGTGCGCCATCTTCACATGCTCAATTCAGACATGAGAAGAATTATCATTTTTATTATTACTACTACTACTATTATTGTTATCTAATGGTGGTGTGCCTCGTGATTTTTTTCATGAAACAAGTGTGCCTTTGCCCAAAAAAGGTTGAAAAACACTGAGCTAGGGGTGTCTTCGTGCTGTCACTATTTTGCTGGTGGGATTCAAAGTTTGCACAGTTAAGGTGGGATTAAGGTGCTCCCTAGTCCTAGCATGAACAAGCCTCCAATAATAATAATAATAAAATTAATAATAATAATAATAATAATAATTAATAATAAATAATACAAGCCTGCAGGTTAGGAAAGTGATTGGGAAATGCACTGGAGTGCAGGATGGACACATGACAACAACAATAAACCACAACAATTTATTCGACTGTCAGTCAGAACGCAATCATCCATACAAATTTTAAAAACCTGAGACAACTCAGAGGGGTTTACACTAAAACATACACTAAAAGTACAGTGGTGCCCCGCTAGATGAATGCCTCACTAGACGAAAAACTCGCTAGACGAACGGCATTTGCTAGCGGAAGCCAGTCCCGCAAGACGAAAAAGTCAATGGGGCAGCCTCGCAAGACGAAAAAAAAAAATTTTACGTCGCAGAAACCTCCGCGCTCCATTGCCGCTTCGCTAGAGAAAAAATTCGCTCTACGAAGACACTTGTAGAACGAATTAATTTCGTCTAGCGGGGCACCACTGTAGATTATACATAAAGACCCATTTCGATACTATCGATTTTAACCTTACATCGTTTAAGGGCCAAAAAAAGAAATTTGGCCACCTCAAAGGTTGTAGTGCCAGTAAAATTATTCACCAAAAACGAAACCTGACACATGACTAATGGGAAGACACATAATGATCCATCCTGTCAGCAAATCAGGATGAATGCTCATTGTTTTAGAGCCACCCTGTAAACAAACAAGAACAAAGGCCCAATGAAGGGCAGGCATAGTCTAACCACCCAGTAGGCTTTGTGAATGCCAAATAAAAAGATTGGAGGTGTCCTAGATGTTGCCCCTACTTTGCAAAGTGAGTTGGACACTGTTGGCTTTCTAGTCCTTGTAATTTGGGCAGGATTCCTGTTTCTGGGCATGGCAGGGTGGAAGTCGCCAGCCACAGAAGACTGCTCTTGCCGCAGGGAGAATAGTTGCCCAGGAAGCTGCTGAAAATGCTCTACTGCCATTATTTAGTTGCCTATCAGAAACGTCTGGGGAAACCTAGCCAGATTGCCAGGGTATAAATAACTACTACTCGGAGATACGTTGGCTCCATGCTTGTACCTTTGCTAGACCCTGGGCAAACAAAATCTTGGAGATACGAATAGTTTATTTCTTGCTGTGTGTGTAAGTAAACTGGCCTGATAGGAGCTAGGTAGCTGCCTATAACACCGAAGGGAAGAGTGGGGATTGTTCTTTGCCTGGTCAGCAAAATAACAAAAGCCTATGACCACATGAAAGACTCCCTAGGTCATAAAGGGACTGGTACAGTCTCTGCTAAATGACAACGCTGCTGGGAAGCTGTTGCTAGGTAGACTGCCAACAGGTGTCAAGGTGACCTATTTTGCACTGAATTGTATCATAGGCTCCTTTGCTACCAGGCAACATGCTGGTGCATGGAAGGAACCAGCGTGTGTCGTCACTGAGGAGGGAAAGCTACAGAAACAAAAAGCAAATGCCATCTGTACTTAGCAGAACAGACAGTACAAAGAAGAGCGAAGACAGCCAACTAAATACCAAGCGGCTGCCAACAAAAAAAACAATATAATGAATACTTTTAACAGTTTTTAGAACTAGCTGTTTCTTGCTCCCTGTTTCCTGCAATGAAATTGGAACTTATGGTAGGTTTCAGTTCCAGATCTGCACTTGTAAGAAACTTCACAATAACAAAACAGTTTGAATACCAGGAAACTGCTGTAGCCGGCTAGTTCCTGAATTTTGAAAAAATGTGGAACAAAATGAATTGGCTCAATAGGAATGTTGTCGCTTTTAAGTAAGGGGCAGGAGTTTCTCATCCCTATGAAGTTTGCTATAAACTGATAAGCAAATCCCCATTTATTTGCACTCATAAGCAGCAAATTGAAAGCTGGGGATTTTGTTGCTATCAAACAAGTGTTAACTTTCCCCAGTCTCAGCTAATGGGGGGTCATAAACTCTTAAGGGGCAAAGGTGTTACCTTGGCAAAATCTGTCTTCCAGTGAGGAGTAGGAGGGACGGAAAGGTGGGTCATATGTTCTGTAGACATGAGCTGAGGTGGGTCACATACCTTACCTAGGTATTTCAACAATATATAGGCCTCTCTATGGCTTTCTGAGGAAGGTCACATTTACTACCAAGTGATGCTGAGGATTGCTTACCCAGGGGTCAGCAAACTTTCAGCAGGGGGCCGGTCCAGTGTCCCTCAGCCCTTGTGGGGGGCCGGACTATATTTTGAAGAAGGAAAAAAATGAACTAATTCCTATGCCCCACAAATAACCAAGAGGTGCATTTTAAATAAAAGAACAAATTCTACTCGTGTAAAAACACCAGGCAGGACCCACAAATAACCCAGAGATGCATTTTAAATAAAAGGACACATTCTACTCATGTAAAAATACGCTGATTCCCGGACTGTCCGCGGGCTGGATTTAGAAGGCGATTGGGCTGGATCCGGCCCCCAGGCCATAGTTTGCCTATCCATGGCTTAGGCATTTGAGCTCCCATTGAAACCGATCAAGATAATTTGCTTGCTTACACTGACATTGGACTAGGCCAGCAGGTATCTGCTTCCTCTTACAGAGGAATTGTTTGATTGTTGCAAATGCAGTTGGACGCTAACAAACTCGGTGACAGTGCTATGCTTTGTTCTCTAGATGGCAGACTTGAGATACTGTTAAGATACTCAAGCATCCAAAGAAACCTGAATGGCATTTTCTTTTCAAGATATAAATGCTCTGGAAATACAAGCACATAGCCTGAACTTCTAGTTTTAAGCTGAAAACCATCATTGACCGTAGTCTCCGATAGACAGGTGAAACTCGAAAAATTAGAATAACGTGGAAAAGTCCCTTTATGTAAGCAATTGTTTTCATTAGCTACTGGAGTTTAATATATGAGATAGACTCATGACATGCAAAGCGAGATATGTCAAGCCTTTGTTTGTTATAATTGTGATGATTATGGCGTACAGCTGATGAAAACCCCAAAGCTAAAATTGTTAATTTGGGGTTCTCATCAGCTGTATGCCATAATCATCACAATTATAACAAATACAGGCTTGACATAACTCGCTTTGCATGTCACGAGTCTATCTCATATATTAGTTTCACCTTTTAAGCTGAATTACTGAAAGAAATGAACCTTTCCATGATATTCTAATTTTTTGAGTTTCACCTATAATATGGTGTCCGACTGTTCCTGGCATCTCTCTGGGCAAAGCATTCTGTTTTGCATTGAGTGGCAAAAACTTAAAATTCAGTTACTGAAATGCCAGTAAAGAACTACAGTGGGTCTGTTCCCACTTGTAGTGATCAGTCTAGGGGCAATCAACTAAGTTTGAATCAAGAGTAGGCCCGTTGAAATTAATGGTCTCAACCATGTTCACTAATTTCAGTGTGTCTTCTGTGAGTAAAACTTTGTTGACTAGCACCCTTTGTTACAGGCAACCTAGACTTAATTTCCTTTGGAAACCACTTCAGTCTTGAATAAAATCGCATTTTCCCTGAATCAAAACACAGTATTGTACTGCTGGGGAAATTTAGGAACTGTCTAATTTTACAGCAGACATGAAGGAGGCGCTTCTCAGTGGGCTTCTGGTGGAGAAAGGCATGAGACATATCTGTATGTTTGCTAACCCATAGTTTTGTGCAAGTCCGGTATATCAGAAAATGTGTATCTTAAAAATTAATTATTATTTTTTTTGGTGAGTGCAAGTCAACAAATACCTGCGTGCATCCCCACAGTGGAGCTCAGGTTCCCAGAACTCAGGGAGGGTGGAGAATCATAGAATTATAGAATTTCAGAGTTGGAAGAGACCATGAAGGTCCATGAGTCCCACCCCCCGCAATGTAGGAATCTTCTGCCCAAGGTGGGACTTGAACCCACGACCCTGAGATTAAGATTCTTCATGTACGAATTGAAGGGAGAGGCCAGCCACACAGTGCAAATACATCCCATCAAGCACTGCCTACTAACATGGACAGGAAACATTGAGACAGAGTTCAGCTCAAAGCACTTGTGTGTGAATAAGTATGTACAAAAGCGCACACACAAAAATTAGACCTGTGCAACTCATGTGGGTATGAACACCCTGGTGCGTCTCCAGCGAATATAAATTAATCCGCCAGCAAATCCTGGTGTAGTTTTATGACTTTAAATGTTTGAGATTCTTTTTCTTTGTAGGCCAAAGGATGAATGCACACTTCTTTCTAAGGTGAACAGCCTACCTGCTCCCAAGAAAAGGAGGAAGGCTGGTGGCTGATAACAGCCTCTGGCTATGTATATTTGCTATGGAAAGTGTGGCAATGAATGAGCTGGGATTGCATCACAGAGAAAGAACTTAACTGTTACGACCTTTTAAATCGGACATCTCTCTTCATTACTGCTCCCCCCCCCCTGGTTTTAGCAGCTCTTAACACCAATGGACCAGGGCATGTAGAAATACGTAACAAAAAATTAAGCAATAGGTGAAATATTAAGGCTGGTATCATATCATATTTAATATTGATCCTAAATTGTTGCCACCTGCCCTGTGGTCTTATGGTGAATAGTGGGTAAGATAATAATAATAATAATAATAATAATAATAATAATAATAATAATAATACCATATGCACTATTGGGAATGAGTCCTACTGAATTTGGCAGGACTTAGTAAGCATGCATAGGATTGGACTACACATAAAATAAAATGTGCATGTAAATTACAACCACTCATTTAAAACATGGACATCCTTAGCTGCAAATCCTTGTTCACATCTTGAATTATTTCCAGCAGAAACTCAGGTTGCAGCTTCTGTTGTCACTTGTGTATGCCACATGGCAGAACCATCTGGAAAATGGAAGAATTCTGTGAGGTGGCACTGTTAACATCTCACAATGAGAAGTGTTCCCCCCCACACACTTTTAGGAAGTAGAGGTCTGCTCTACTTATCTGTGACTTCTGAGAGCAACAGCAGGAAGGAACCTCTCTGTTTGTTAAAATACCTCCTGAAAGGGGTTGTTTATTCCTTTGTCTAGACTGTGTAATTGGACAGTATACGTGTGTCAAATTTAGGCTTTGCTGGTTTGTTTATTTTTTACCTCCGACGGTGTCCCAACAGAGAAATCAGAGGGAAATGTACCCAGGCAGGGGGAATGTTCTTCCACAAAGGGCCAGAAGTCTATGCTGCTTTTGTCTAGGAGAAGGTCACAATGTGACCTTTTTGGCCCAAATGCCAGGGCTTCACTAAAAGAACTGGAAAGTACCAGCACATTAGCCTGTAGGCACCGACGTAGGAGAAGGCTCTCTGAGAAGCATCTGTGTTAAAGCTCCTCTACGTTCCCAGTGGAGATTTTCCAAATTATTCCTGCAAGGCAAGCGCTTCTCAATTTAAGCGTACGCTCACAGATGAACCGACAAAGACCTTCCTTGTTATTCGTGACCTTCCAATAGATATCCGTCAATACAAAGCGTTCTTGAGATTCAGCAACGGGATACGAGGGTTTGGGGAACAAATATATCACAACTGGAGAGAGACCTGTTGGAATGTAATGTAAAAGTGCTATCTAAAATGTATAAAATATTATTGGAATGGGAGATAAAGGATGAGCAAGTAAAATCCTTAATGATACATTGGTCAATAGGTATTGGCCATAATTTAGACACAGAAGCATGGGAACGATTGTGGAATATGGATATAAAATTTACAGCATGTTATGGTCTAAGAGAAAATTATATGAAAATGATATATTGATGGTATGTAACACCGAGTAAATTGACAAAAAATGTAAAAATCTAAATCAAATAAGTGTTGGAAATGTAAAGAGAAAGAAGGTTCTTTTTATCATATTTGGTGGTCTCGTAGTAAGGTTAAAGCTTACTGGGAAATGATATATAATGAATTGAAAATTATGTTTGAAAATGATGTTTGTAAAAAAACAGAAGCTTTTCTTTTGGGAATTATAGGGACAGAACTACCTAAACTGTATAGAAACTTGTGTGCATGCGACTACAGCGGCAAAAATGTTACTCACCCAAAAATGGAAAGACGCAGAAGTCCCATCAAAGGAAGAATGGATACAAAAACTTATGGAATATGCAAAAATGGCAAAACTTACCAGAATAATAAGAAATCAAGATAACAAGCTTTTTATAAAAGAATGGAAATGGTTTATTAAATATTTACAGATAAATTGTAAACAGATAAGAACATTGGCAGGATTGTTGTAATAACCTGCAGTTTCATAAGAGTATATATTTAAAGTAGATGAATAAATGATCAAATTAAGTTGATTTGGATATGCAGAAGATAAGAAAAAATAAATTTAAGGAACTGCAGAAAGGGGGGGGGGAGGAAGTCCAGCTTTGAAATGTTAAAGTGATTGTAAAATTAATAAAATGTATAAATTTGAAAGTGGGACCCAGGTGGCGCTGTGGGTTAAACCACAGAGCCTAGGGCTTGCTGATCAGAAGGTCAGCGGTTCGAATCCCTGCAATGGGGTGAGCTCCCGTTGCTCGGTCCCAGCTCCTGCCCACCTAGCAGTTTGAAAGCACATCAAAGTGCAAGTAGATGAATAGGTACCGCTCTGGCGGGAAGGTAAACGTCGTTTCCATGTGCTGCTCTGGTTCACCAGAAGCTGTATGCCGGCTCCCTCGGCCAGTAACGCGAGATGAGCGCCGCAACCCCAGAGTTGGACACAACTGGACCTAATGGTCAGGGGTCCCTTTACCTTTACCTTTATAAATTTGAAAAGTATAAATAAAAACTTTAAAATAATGATAATGATAATAATTCCCTCCTGGCTTGGTTGCACTCAGCCGTCCAGCCACATACCTGGGAAAGAGTGGCCAAGTAGAAACAATGCGATATCATGGAACACTTTTGAGAGGTGGGAAAAGATGAGTGTCCCATTGACTTAGCCGGGTTTGAAAAGCAAAACACACACATTCCGTACAGTACTTGCAAAGGCTTCACACCTTCTTGGGTTATGTACATGTTTGGAGTTGTTTTTTAAAGGGTGACTGGAACTTTGTGTTTGATTGGCTTGCAAAATGGGGTGTACAAGGAAAGAAATAGAAGCCGGTTACCTTTGTGGTGAGCAGATTAAAAAAGCATTTCGAGACTTCCAGCTGGCGACGCCATAGCGGGTGGTCGGGGCTGCTTCGGCTGCGAGGCGCCCGATCCATCCCGGGGGTTAGGAGCCCCGCAACCGCAAAGCGGGGCTCCGGTTGGGGTGCGGGAAGAGCGTCCCGCACCCTGGGCTCCCCGGCTGCGCCCACGGAGGCTCCGAACCCTTCCCTTGCCCCCCCTGTAAAGGGGGAGTGGGGGTGAAGGGACAACGGAGCCGGGCTTACGGGGATATGCCCCAACCGGGATGCAAATGCGGCGACAAAGCCCGCGGTGAGCGTCTTAGTTCTACCTTTGAAGAATGGAGCCAAAGGAACCCGGTGGTCGTGAGTAACTAATTTGACCAGAAATCGAGCTTTTGGAACGATCCGGGGGGAAGGAGAAAGGCAGCCTGCCTTCTTCCCTTCGAGTTAAAGAAGCTAACCAATTTGAGCAACTGCTGCTACAGGACTGCTACAATGTGCTTAAAATTGATACATGAGACTGGCAAACTTTTTTCTTGGGAAGTAAATTAGTGGAAAATATCTCCATTTAAAGTTGCGGTATCTGCGCTCCAGTTTAGGAAAATGGCGATGAACAGAGAGGCAGGAGTAGAAATTTGATACCCACTTCCTCCCCCTCTACCAGTATGCTGGGCTTCGTCCTTGAACTGGTACTGAACTCTGGACTAACGGACGAACAGAGGCTCACTGCTTTGAAGGTGGAACTGCTGTACAGGAAAGTCAAAGTCTTGTGTGGGGGTTTGAAAGAGAACCAATTGCCCACAGAGGAGGCTTCTAAAACTTTTAACACTTTGGAAGAAAGTCTTGCCAAAGAGCTGAGAGGATGTCTGGGAGGATGGAGAGAAATGAGTGAGCTACTTCGGAGAAGAAACTCGCCTTTTGGGGGTGGCAGTCCCAAGGCGACGGTAAGATTTGTTATATCCAGTCCCCGAGGTGTGAGCTCGGGGGCCAGGGACAGAGAACTATGGTTTTTACAAGAAGAAAAGGAATGCTACAAAGAACCGGAGAAGCTGAGAGACGACGAGATGGACATCCTGGAGCTCGTGGCAAGGAGAGTTTTGGACTGTGCCTGGATCTGTGGACGCTTGGAGAGGGAAGCCACAGGGAAATTCAGTGTTGATGCCACCAGGAGAAGAATAATGGACAGAGGGGGTGTGGGGTGAAACACTAAGTAAAATTTGAAGTAGCCTGTCATGGAATTTTGAAATCGGAGGGTGAATACTGTCAACAATCTTTCTGTTTTATTTTTTGTTTGAATATGAAAGGAGATATTTTGAGTTACTATGTTATTAGCAGCAGTTTAAAGGATAGAAGAGATAGATATGATATAAATGATTGGTGAAGATTTCAATGGAAGAAGAATTATGATGAGATATTACTACGATGATGCATTGTTAGTTAAATGTTGAATATATAATTGTGTGTAACTATATAATTGAATTTGAATTTCAGGAGAAATGGTTATAAAATAGATTAAGGATATGAACTCGAAGGAGAAAGGGCAGGGGAAGTCAATGGTCAAGATATGGAAATAGAAATTTTCTTTTTAAAGAAAAGATGCAACAAGAAAACTTGACATTGTTTGTATTTGTTTTATCAATGTATCTGTTTTGTATTTGTTTAATTGTAGGTGTGGGTGTGGGTATATGTTGGTATAAGAAAAAGGTCAATAAATTCTTATAAAAAATAAAAAAAATAAAAAAGCATTTCGAAAAGGTCCAATACAGTTGAAGGATATGGGACGGGACAATAGCTGGGATGTTGTCCAAAAGATCGTAAGAAATCAGTGGAAATTAAACTTTGCCCTAGGCAAAAATCCATGCGAGCTACATCGGATTAGATCATTCCAGAGAAAGCAGCATTCCCCACCAATTTAATCTAAAATATACATTAATCAAATGCTATTTACCTTAGGAAATTAAAGTGAATTGGAAGGAAAAGCTTAGCATTGATCACAAAGTGTGTTTATATGGATATAAGCATGCTGGAAATGTTAACAATCTAACTGATGCCCCAAACATAAGCGTGCGACTCTCTTCCAAAACATTTTTTTTAAATAACAGTGATCTAAATAAATATAAATAAAATGACTCAAACTGACGTTCTTAATGTATTTGTTTGCTCAAATAATATGGCAGTTTACTAAGATGAGAAAATATGAGCACGTATGAGACTTGTGCCATCTTCAACGTGAGTTTTAGCATCCTTTCCCATAGCAGAACAATTTCCACTAGTGGACCACTTTCTGATTCTGTGGATGATACAGAATGCTTATTTAACTTGCATTTAACAGACAAGGAAATCCGGAGGCAAGCTATCATTTACTATTTTATTTCTATGAAATGTTCCATCTCAGTACTTCAAGCATCAGTCCCAGCCATCATAGCCAATGGTCAGGGATGATGGGAGTTGTAATTCCAGCAACATCCCAGCAGCTCCGCTGGTTAGAGTGTGGTGCCGATAACGGCAAGGTTGCAGGTTCGATCTCCGTATGGGACAGCTGCCTATTCCCGCATTGCAGGGGGTTGATTCCTTGTAGCTCTGCAATTCCATCATTCTATGAGGGACGCGGGTGGTGCTGTGGTCTAAACCACAGAGCCTGGGGCTTGCCGATGAGAAGGTTGGCGGTTCAAATCCCCACGACGGTGTGAGCTCCCTTTGTTCGGTCCCAGCTTCTGCCCACCTAGCAGTTCGAAAGCACGCCAGTGCAAGTAGATGAATAGGTACCATTCCGACGGGAAGGTAAACTGCGTTTCCGTGCGCTGGCTGCTCTGGTTTCACCAGAAGCGGCTTAGTCATGCTGGCCACATGACCCGGAAAAAACTGTCTGTGGACAAACGCTGGCTCCCTTGGCCTATAAAGCAAGATGAGCGCCGCAACCCCGGAGTTGTCCGTGACTGGACCTAATGGTCAGGGGTACCTTTACCTTTATGTGGGCCACAGGTTCCTGCTGAAATGAAGCCACAGGTGAGTAAGCATGAGTGATCAATATTTCTATTGCTTACTTGGCAACTTACACAGCTACTTCACACGTTGCATTATTCAGGTGTAAACTTGCAGATATATGTATTGCATCAGTACACTTGTCAGGGAATTGTGAAGACCTGCTGCTCCCTATTAAGTGTCATGTTGGGAAAAGTTTGGGAACCACCAACCCAGTTAAAGAAGAAACATGTAATTCTGTTACTGCCTAAGTTTGCCAAGTGTTGTACCAGGGCCAGCATTTCACAAAAATGCTCATCCTTAAAGCAAAGCTCATCCTTAAAGCTAAAAGCACTTTCTGATGCCAAAGGCTAGTTATTTGCTTAATTTCTGAACTGAATACGAGCCATTATTATCGATTACTGCACTAGCAGATAATGTGGGACTATTCAGATCAACCAAGCATCATTCAATTAAACAGATCTAATTAGAAGTGCAAATAATGGTCTTAGCCAAGAAGCAGATGCCATTGTTAGCAATCCACAGGCAAGCAGAAGCAATTTCATAGCTAATTAAAATGTTTTGCGACACAGTTGCACCACTTGCTTTCTGAATTCGGACAGGCCTTCATTTTGGGAAAAGGGAAATGGTTCCTAACAATTATTTGGAATCATTTCCAGGTTCCCTACAAATGTTTTTTTATTAGTGTCTTCTGATGCAACGCTTCTGCCAATTATATTGAGGAATGAGCAACTCATTTCGCAGCTCGTTTAAGATGGCAGCTAATTTGAAATATTGTCCTTAGAGAACAAAGCTCATTTTTTAAAGGTAAATCCATTGTACAGTGGCCTAGATTTCAGACTGTAATTTGTAATGAATTTCTCTCTCTCTCTCTCTCTCCCTCCCCCTCCCTCTCTCTCTCATGACTCAGAAGAGCAATTTTACCATAATCTAGGAGTCCCTGGAATCAAGAATGACAACATACACCTTACGACTTAAAAAAATAGTCACATACCCACCCCTACTAGGTTATAAGCATGGTATAAGAGTTATTTACAACAACAGTGGTGTTTTATTCTAGGCTGCAGCAGTTCTCAAGGGGAAAGAGAACTGAAAGAGAAATTAACTGTTTCATTGTCTCAAAACGATCGCAGCTCCTTACAGTACAGTATCTGTACTGTAGAGTTGTAGCTCTCCAACTTTAGTTTATGGGACAGAAATGCCCGCAGAGTGACTTAAATGATTCAAGTTTGTACTGTATCACAGTGCTTTGGGTTTGAGTGCGCTATAAACATGCAACACCAGATGGCGCCAGAGAGCAGGACATTTTAAAACACTGCTTTCCATAGGGATTTCTTTCTTTTGTTATAATGATCTCATTTCTGACTTATTTATAGCGCCGCCCCCCCCCCCATGTCTTGATCCACCCAAGGACTCTTGGAGCATGCCACAGCTCCCCCGATCTTTCAGCTGGCATGCTCCAAGAGTCCTTGAATTAGATATATATGGGGGCACCCAAATATTCTAAGTGCTTAGAGCCACTATAGGTCTTAATCCGGTCCTGTCTTTGAGCTTTGCATAGGCATCTGGTTGGCAACTATGAGAACAGGAGGTTGGACTAGATGAGGGATCAGCAAACTTTTCCAGCAGGGGGCCGGTCCACTGTCCCTCAGACCTTGTTGGGAGCCGGACTATATTTTTTTTTTGGGGGGGGAATGAACTAATTTCTATGCCCCCAAAATAACCCAGAGATTTTAAATAAAAGCACACATTCTACTCATGTAAAAACACCAGGCAGGCCCGACAAATAACCCAGAGATTCGTTTTAAATAAAAGGACACATTCTATGTAAAAACACACGGATTCCTGGACCGTCCGCAGGTCGGATTTAGAAGGCGATTGGGCCGGTTCCGGCTCTTGGGCCTTAGTTTGCCTACTCATGGACTAGATGATCCATTGGCCATATCCTGTCTTCTGTTCTTACATAAGGATGTGACATTTCCCCTCAAATGCCAGTATCTTCATGCTGAGAAAAAGAAATTCTTCCTCCGTTTATATCTAAGCAATTGCTACGTGGGTGATACCGGACAGCCATCAGGGTAGCAAATGTTCTGAGACATTAACAGTACAATCTTATGCAGATCTACTCCAGACTAGGCCTCACTGAGTTCAATGTGACTTGCCTCCCATGTAAGTGTATACAGTATAGGGTTACAGGTTGAACCACTCAGGGTATCAACAAGATTATTGGGTTTTTATTCTGTTTACCATTTCCATAGCCTATTTCCTATGCAAAATGCTTGCCAATAATTACCTCATCCCATCTCATCACAAGCATGTGAGCTGATTTGTTAATGTTCACATTTGACAGAACAAGTGATTTATTCAAGGCCAACCAAGGAGCCCAGTTCCGATTCTCCCCACGCTAGTTTTTCAAAATATATGGATCTAAGTGAGCTGCCAAACCCATTTAAATTCTGCAGGTCTTTTCTGGCTACTTGTTTAGAATTACATACATACATTTCTTCACAAGCGAGAGTAAGATATCTCTCCTTTCCAAAATATGCTGTCTTCCTATGCTTTTGTTCTCCTTTCACATATTTATATATAAAATTTCAAATACATATGAATGTCACGATGGTCACAGTGTAAACATAAATCATGGAGTTGTAAGGGACCCTAAGTATCATATAGTCCAACCCCTTGCAATGCAGGAATATGCCACTGGGGATCGAACCTGCAGCCTTGGCATTATCAGCATCATGCTCTAACCAACTGAGCTTTCCAGGTGATGCCATGAGTCAATGCTGTATCCTTCAGGTATTAAAACAGCCATTTTCGACTTTGGGCCCACATATGTTGTTGGGCTACAACTCCCATCATTCCTCACCAGTGGTCCTGTTGGGTAGGTCTCACGGGAGTTGTAGTTCAATGAGATCTGGGGCCCAACATGTTGATAGATAGATAGATAGATAGATAGATAGATAGATAGATAGATATTATTACGGCCATTGGCCCATCGCGCACGATTTTTCAAACAACATATATATTTAGCCTTTCTACTTAGAACTTTGAAATTTAAAATAACAGAGTAAGCTATAAATTTACAACATAAAACATCACCCCCTATTTATAAAATTATAAAAATTATAAAAACATCCGTTAAGGTAACAGATAATTACATCCTGAGTCATGATTGAAAAGGAATGTCCAATCCGCCCAGAAATCCGTTTTTCTTCTTTTGGGATAGGACGGTGATCAGAAATCTGGCAACGGTAAGTGATCTTGGAGGGTCTTCATCATTCAGTAGGTATCTCAGTTTGGCTTCGTTCAAGTCATCGGCAATTCCCTTTAAATATGGAGCAAGAAACTTACTCCTGGACGATGAGTGAAGAGCACAATCAAAGATTATGTGATACAACGATTCTGGCCCAACATGTTGGGTTTTAGCATTTCCCCCTGTTGCCTCTGCTAGCTTAACTCCCCTCCCTTTTGCTCCAAAGCTTTCTGACTTTTGTCTTGGTTTCCCTTCCCATTTCCTTATCTTAGATCGACACCGCATTCCATCAAGTTTCAATATGACAACAACACCGTTCTGGCATAAGCCCAAGTCTTCATCCTGATTCGGCCCCCCTCATCCTACGAAGGAGACCAGAAAGAGCCTGGCTTGTTTATTCGCCCACTCTTCCTGGATGGTTTTTCTAACAAGGAAAGGCTGCTGGGCGAGAACGGGTCCTGTTGTCCCTCTCCACTTTTCCTCCACATTCCTGGGCGGCTTTCCAGCAAGCCGTCATGTTTACACGAGTAAGCACTTTGCAGAGCATTTATTCCAAAGCCGTTTTCCGGCAACACAGGACATACACAGATAACATGTGCAAGGAATGAGGAGGAAGGAGACTGCAGGATGCATCTACTATCGCATAATCCATGTTACTAGAAGATCAAGAGCTGCATGGTGGAAGGCAGACATTAGTTGACTGCTGATGCTAATGTAGGTGTTGGGAGGGAAGGGGGTCTTCTTCAGGAATACGACGTCTGTCTTGTTTCACTCCAACGATCACTTTCTGAACGTGACTGAGAATCTAGGTAGAATATGAAGTGGATCAGAGGTCCAGCTTGGGTTGAAGGATCTCAATCCCATTCCTGAACACATAGAATCATTGAATTGCACACCCTCCAAGTGCCCAGATTTCCCAGGGACTCCCTGTTTCGGATTGGATCCTGGAATGTCCCCATTTGCCTTTTTCCTACTCTCCATGTCTTGGAGAACAATTAAAAGCGGTGTGGGTAGGTGCAAAAACGGAGTCCTGTTTATACTGAAAATGAGGGAAATGGTGAAGCTGGCATGCAAAGTCTTCCTATAAAGGGAAATGTAAGCAATCCACTTTAAATTCTTTAATTGCAATGCTTCAATGGCCAACCATTTTTAAGGAAATGGGTGGCGTGTTTATTTCTTTATTGCAAATTGATCCTCACACTGCAAGCCTTTACATGTCAACTCAGAAGTAAGTCCCACTGCATTCAATAGAGCTTACTCCCAGGTAAATGGGTAAAGACTGTGCATCTCACACTGCAATCAAAAGCATTTTTACTCAGAACTAAGACCCACTGAGTTCAATAGGATTTACTCTCTGGTATGCTCCTTATCATTCTCTTAGTTTCCATCATCATCATCATCATCATCATCATCATCATCATCATCATTTTCCCACCTTTTCCCCAGACAGGGACTCAAGCCAGCTTACAGCTAAAATTTTATATCATTCATTTACCTGTCGAAGGTGTTGTACATGATCCCTTCCCTCACACATTTTTCTTTACAACAATCCTATGAGGTAGGTTTGGCAGAGAAGTTGCCGTTGGCTCAAGGTGACCGATGTTGATGTGTATATTAAGTATACGCACGTGTGCGGCGAGATAAAATGTGGGAGTAGCTTTCTGACATAGAATAGAATGTCCCTATTTTTGTCAGAGAAATGTTGGAGGGCATGGAATCGCAGAGTTGGAAGGGACGCTGTGAATCATTGATTCCAACTCCCTGCAATGCAGGATTTTGCAGCTGTCCCATATAGGGATCAAACCAGTGTCCTTGTCGTTATCTGCACCATGCTCTAACCATCTGAGCTACATGTGACACCCTATGCTTGTTTACACAGTCCCATTGGGTTCAGTGCTAAGTGTGCATAGGACTGGAGCCTCTTTTTTTTTTTGCAACTAAGAGAGCTTGGCAATTGCATTGTTGCTCATTTCCCGCGAAGGGTGCCAACTTTGGAAGTGGTTTCTATAGGCGGACCTTTTATCTTTTTGGTTTGCAGCATTTAGCAAGTGCTAGTGGTTATTTCCACGATGCCATGCAAAGCTCTGCCTTCTCCTTACTTCATAAAATGTAAAGGACCCCTGGACGGTTAAGTCCAGCCAAAGGTGGCTATGGGGTTGCGGCGCTCATCTCGCTTTTAGGCCGAGGGAGCTGGCATTTGTCCCCAGACAACTTTCCAGGTCATGTGGCCAGCATCACTAAAATGCTTCTGGCACAACGGAACACCGTGATGGGAACCAAAGCACACAGAAACGCCATTCACTTTCCCGCCGCAGTGGTACCTATTTATCTACTTGCACTGCCATGCTTTAAAACTGCTAGGTTGGCAGGAGCTGGGACAGAGCAACAGGAGCTCACCCCATCGTGGGGATTCGAAACACCGACCTTCTGATTGGCAAGCCCAAAAGGCTCAGTGGGTAAGACCACAGTGCCACCCGCATCCCCTTTTCTTCATACCCATCTGCTGAACTTGGAGGTTATTTTGTAAGGCGATAAGAAGAGCCTGCTGAATTAGGCTCAGCATCCTGTTCTTAGTGGCTAACCCATATATCTGCAGGAAGCCTGCAAACCTGTTCATGTCCTCATGAACAATGGATATTCAGAGGCACACTGCTTCTGACAGTGAAGATAGAACACAGTCATCATAACTAGTAACTGTTTATAGCCTTGTCCTCCATTAAATGGTCTAATCCTGTTTTAAACATGGATTCCATAGCTCAGCCATAGAGCACATGCTTGGCATGCATAGGGTCCCAAGTGGCACCTCCACTTACAGGATCCAGTTACAAATTATGGAGAGACCCTGGAGATGGACCACCAGAGCAAACAAGATTACTGGGCCAATTATCTGAGTGCATGACAACCTCAGTAATATAGCACTATGATACAACCAAAGTACTGAGTTTTTCACTGGAACTGAATGCTCTCTTTTGACAGTCCTGCTCATTGAACAGCAACCCAGCACAAATAATGAAGAAGACTTTCCCATCATGTATCTTACCCTTAGGGTTTCCCCCTCAAAAGCTTTCTTGTACTTTTGCAAACTCTGAGGTTTACCAAAACCACCTCTTTTGTGTGAATGGTATTGATTTGGCCACAGGAAGAGCAGCACTCAGAGAACGGGGGTCACTCTTACTATGTATGCTTATTATTAATCCTAATAAAGTCCTGAAGATATCACTCAGCATAACACAGGGCTGCCAACGGCTCCTGTGCCTTCAACAGTAGCCTGTTTTGCAGAAACTTAGCAGGTGCCTTTTTTTTTTACAATCAGGATGGAAATAAATCACCTGCTAATGTCTGCAAATCATATGGAAGGAGCCAGTAAAAAAAAAAAAGAGTCCAACCTCAGCAGAATGGCATGTATGAAACTAGCAAAAACATTTAAAAAGACGCACAGGAGATTGGATTCTTCCTGGCATTGGTTGAAAGCTGAGTGCTGTTCGAAGCATTGGCTGCCTCCAAATGAGGCAGGAGATGTTGGGAAAGGGAAGAGACGGCTAAGCTATTCAGAGGAAGGAAATATTGGAAAAAACATTAAAACTCTGAAGGCAAATTTAAGGAAATGCCTCTAGACATTTTGGATTGGTTCCAGTTCAGTTCAAAACAGGGATAAGGCTGGTTGTTATCTTTCCACTTAACAATTAGTTAAGTGCCATTTTACAGCACGTACATTGAGCTGTGTGTTGCTTCCTACTGGCAGAATCTCTCTTAAGACTACCTAATGTCTCTGCTATTCAGACTATCCCGAAACAACAATGCTCAGGAAAAAAATGTTTGCATTCATGTTTTATCTCTACGATTTAACGAGCTGCTAGAATATGAACATAAATTAGAAAATGTTTAAAATGTAATGTCAGTCTGCGCTAGGATACTCCGGCATTTCCTTGATCAAATCTTGCCACCTTTCTCCAGGCAGGCTCTCCATGCAGCTATAATTACAGGGAGAAGAAATATGGCAGGCGATGCTTTCTTCCTCAGTGAATAACTTCTTTTTTATGTGTGTGTTTTTGTTATGTTCTTAAACTATTTTTATTATATTTAGTACATCACCTTGAGAGGCAAGTAAGTGTAGTAGTAGTACAGCGGTACCTTGGTTCTCAAACTTAATCCGTTCCGGAAGTCCGTTCCAAAACCAAAACGTTTCAAAACCAAGGTGCACTTTCCCATAGATAGTAATGCAAAATGGATTAATCCGTTCCAGACTTTTAAAAACAACCCCTAAAACTCCTAAAAAGGAAGAACTTCCTGACAGTGAGAGCTGTTCGACAGTGGAATTTGCTACCAAGGAGTGTGGTGGAGTCTCCTTCTTTGGAGGTCTTTAAACAGAGGCTTGACAGCCATCTGTCAGGAATGCTTTGATGGTGTTTCCTGCTTGGCAGGGGGTTGGACTAGATGGCCCTTGTGGTCTCTTCCAACTCTATGATTCTATGATTCTATGAAAACAGCAATTTAACATGAATTTTACCTTCTGACGAGTCCATTGATCCATAAATGAAAGCAATAAACAACGTACTGCAGTCACTCAATCAATCAATCAATCAATCAATCAGTAGCTGAACTGGGTTCCACACAGTCAGAAAAAACAAAACAGAGATGCAAAAAACAAATGCAAAATAAATAGCAAAAACAAACAGACCTTAGCGTAACGCTTAAAATGGAAGCGTGGCACTCAAAACGGAAGTGTGGCACTCAAATCGGAAGCGTCACACTCAAAACAGAGCACGTTCGGCTTCCGAAAAAGCTTTGCAAACCGGAACACTTACTTCCGGGTTTGCAGTGTTTGGGTTCTAAATTGTTTGAGTTCCAAGGCATTTGAGAACCAAGGTACCACTGTAACAATAACTATTAATATTATTAATCATCATCATCATCCTCGTTTTTTGTTGTTGCTATTTTACTCCGTGCTTCTTCTAAGGATCTTAGAGCAGCATGTGTACTTACCCCATTTTACCCTCTCAACAACCCTGCGAGGTAGGTTTAGGGAGGAAGTGCGACTGACCAAAGCTCCCTCAGTGAACTTCATTGCCAAGTAGCAATGGGAACTCGGATCTTCCTGCTTTAAGTCCACCACGTCAACCACTGCATGGCACTGCTCAGGTCTCAATGGCCTCGTGATGACTACTGAGGATGGTTTTATGTCTGACATTTCCATTGCATGAGCAGTGATCACAGAGTAGTGCCAAAAGAGCAAAAGCAGACGGGATGATACATTGCATCTTGAACCGCACAGCTTGCTGATGCCAAGCTTAACAATATGCTAGCTAGGATTAATGGCCTATCAAGATGTGTGTGACTCTGACAGAAGGCAGCACGACAGAAATAAACAAACAGGTGCCTGCAGGCAAACGCTCTGCCTGATGCGGTCCACAGCAGATGTCTTTATTGCGTTGCAAAGTTGCAGCATTTATCTGCATGATGGAAGAAAAATACGGGGAGGGGCAACAGCTCAGGGGCAGAGCTCGTGTTTCGCATGCAGAGGGTCCCAGGCGACATAGCATCTCCTGTTAAACTATCAAGTTGCTGGTGAGGCTGCCCGAGACCCTGGAGGGACTACAACGACAGCAAACAATATTGAATCAATGGTCCGTGTGCAAACGACAGCCTCGGTAGTACAATACATGGAAGAGCTGAGTTTTTAACTAGGCTGGTTCTTAGCACAAGCGTGAGAAAGAAAGAGTTTCTTTCTACGCAGTGGCATAGCATGGGTTCCCAGTGCCCAGGCCTGTGTGGCAGGGAGGGAAACGGAGTATGCATGTGCATCCACCTGTCTGTGTCACCCAGGAGATCACAGCTGCAGCAGAGATAAGAAAAGAAGAGTCATTTCAGTGTCTGTAGAGTTCACTTCCTGGTTCCACAGAGCCCAGCGACGGAAGCATGCAGCAGTACTGAGGCAGCACCGGGTGTTGAAATTTTGTGTTTTGTGCCCATGCTATATCACCGTTTATACATTTCCCCCAGGCTTTACAGTGTTCTCTTTACATTAAAAAAGAGAGGAAAAATCTGGTGTGTCTATTCGATCTCAAGCAGAAGGAAATGGAAACACGAACTGTTCTGCTACAGAATTAGTATTCAAGTTGTGGGAAGCTAGTAGAGATGATCTGTGAATCATGTCCACCCTCCTTTCGTGGTTCCCCTTTTTAAAAAAATCCCCTTTCCCTGCCATGTGTCTGCTAGGCTTGAGTCCATCTCTTGCAAAGCACTTTCTCTCTCCCATGAGTAGAAATGAGTCACAGAGGAACCCTTAACTCCCAGGTTCAGCCACCACAAGCACACAATCCCAGCCATTCTCCAAGATGAGCAGACTTTTAATAGTGGCTGCAGCAGCTATTCTTGTGCCTTCCTCTGTCGAGAAGAAGATGGGCACAGAGTCTAAGGGGATTCATCAGGATTGGAAGAAGCAGGATTAAGCCACCTGTTGCCTGCCAACAGAAGACATTCATCAGTGCTCTTCAAGCACTGCGTAAGAGCAATAGTTCTTATTCTAGATCATAGCTGTCAACTTTTCCCCTTTTAAAAAGGGAAATTCCCTTATTCCGAATAGGATTCCTTGCAAGGAAAGGGAAAAGTTGACAGCTATGTTCTAGATTTTTGTGGAATAGTAATAACAAGTGTGACTCTGCAATGAAATGTTGCAGCACAGAATGCTCCTTTTTCAGCATTCCAGTCACTCCATTTCACTCTCTTTCCTTCAGTTGGTTAGCTTTCCATGGCCACAGAGCATGCTCAGTTCTCACTCGCTGTCCTGAGGTGTTTCTCTGTTGCATTGGGGGATTTTTTGTGGGGGGGTGGGGGTGGGGACAAGAGTACCAGCACCTCCTTTTCAGCTGCAAAAAAGTGACATGCTACTTTTGCACTAACATGGTACCTTTACCAATATATCAGTACCAGCACCTCATTTTTAAAAATTTGTCCTAAAAGCACTGCTTCTGAACCTGATCCTTGTTTTAGCAGTATTGTCCGTGTACTGATGAAGGAGTTTGTCACCCAGAAATCAGGAAACGTGGGTGGGGGAACAAGTCACTGTTCTTTCCTCTGGAGTGTATGCACCCTCTCATCACCTGAGAGAATAGCAATGTGGGTCATAATAAAGGGGAAAGCATTTGTTCTGGAGCATAGTGTGAGGGAAAACTCTTTCATTGCCACAGGCAGATGGCAGTTTTTTTTTTTTTTTTTAAAGGTAGCCAGTAGCTTAGGCTCTTTCTAGGCACGTTGCCATAGCAACAGGGAAGCAAAGATACTGCATGGCTGAAAGGGAAACAGGTTTAGCATTGGCAAAAAAATAAATAAGGCCTTATCTTGGCCATCACTTAAATCTTTACACTTGACAGTATATTCACCAGAGGCAAGCTGCTTCAGCAGGAGGCCTGCCTCTGTCAGCCACTCGGTTCCCAGTCCTAAATTTGACACCTTCACAAAGCCACCACATTGCCTTACAAGTTGGAATCCCCACGATGGGGTGAGCTCCTGTTGCTCTGTCCCAGCTCCTGCCAACCTAGCAGTTCGAAAGCACTCCAGTGCGAGTAGATAAATAGGTACCGCTGCGGTGGGAAGGTAAACGGCATTTCCGTGCGCTCTGGTTTCTGTCACGGTGTCCTGTTGCCCCAGAAGTGGTTTAGTCATGCTGGCCACATGACCCAGAAAAGCTGTCTGTGGACAGACGCAGGCTCCCTCGGCCTGAAAGCGAGATGAGCGCTGCAACCCCATAGTCCAGGGCTCATTTACCTTTTCCCCCTTTTACAAATGAACAATAATTCACAAATTATTTTACAACAGGCACCATCTACAAAGAAGGGGATTCCACTGCATTTCAGTCACATCCCCGGAGACTACCGCAAATCCACCGCAGGTCCTCGGGTACAGAAACTCAGCGCTGCAATCCCATGCACTTCGCAAAGAAAGAAGTCCTGGTGGCCTCAGATACTGCAGCTGTGCATCTGGACAGGACTGGCTGCTGGTGGGGACCGGCGTAACGAAATGCTGCTCCATGCAAACAAACGTAAGGAAAATCCCCTGCATGTAAAATGCTAGATGTCAGGGAGAAAGATAGCTTCGGGAGCCTCCCAGCCCCAGGAGCGTCCTATCATGTGACTCCCCAACATAAACCCCATTGTCTTACAGGATGATGTACAAACAATCCGCAAGTCACAAGTTATTTTACAATAGTCACCATCTACAGAGAGGAGAATTCCATTGCCCTGAAGTAACGCAATCCTGACTGAGGCTCGCTTATTTATTTGGAGTCTTCCAAATCTTATTAGCGTAACTTCTAGAGATTGCTTGCCATCGATTCTAAATATACTAAAGTAGGTTTCTATGGAGGGGCAAAAGTCTATATCAATTTTCAGCCGCCTCCCTGTGACTCGATTTCAGAGGCTCAGAAAATTTCAAAGGAAATAATCCTGGCCTGGATTTCAAATTTCAGGGGAAATCAACCTGGCCTGGAAATGGCTGCTCCTGCAGCCAGTTGTTAGACTTTTCCGGGGGGGGGGGGGGGGGCTTTCTCACACAGGGATCTGCTGCCATTTCTTAAAGCTTCTGTCTTCTGCATAAGAGTTACAGGGCAGGGAAGGTTCTTAGCACATTGGCTGCTGTTTGCAAGAACCATGCCTGAGTTTATATGCACAGAATGCATTGCCCTCAGCTGTACTTGAGGAACGATTCCAACAGATTCCACACGTAAAACATTTATGTCCCTGTGGAGATGGCAGTACTGAATTGGTGGTGCATGCCCTTCTGTTTTTTTTAAAAAAAATAATATTTATTTATTTTTTACTAAAAACATACAAAAAGAAAACACAACTACATTAATAACAAACATAACAAAAATAACAACTACAATTATTAAAACTAATATTCCTTCCTCACATCATATTGGGACTTCCTCCTGTCTCCTCCTCCTGCGTCCCTTGTAAATACCTTTTTTGTAACTTCCAAAATTTCGAAAATTTTATTCTATTCTCCAATAACAAAAATCATGGGTATTTTATCTCTCTTAATCTATATTATACCATTGCCTAAATAATTCCTCATATATCTCTATTCTACAACCTAACTTATACTCAAATTATATCTAACTTTCAATCATACAATGATTTTTTTAAATACAGCTTAAAAATTTTCCATTCTTTTTCCACTGCGTTGTCCCTCTGGTCACAGAGTTTTCTGGTCATCTCTGCGAGCTCCACATAGTCCACCATTTTCAGCTGCCATTCTTCTATCGTTGGTAATTCTTCTGTCTTCCAGTTCTTAGCTATCAAAACTCTAGCTGCTGCTGTGGCATACAAAAACTCATCTTTAGTATGCCACTCCAGCAACAAATTGTACATTCTGGAAAGATTTTTATTCGTTGGCTCTATTCTGGCTTGCACTCTTTATAAAGACTTGAGGAATGAGATTATCACCCCTCTTTTATTGTCCATTCCGGGTTGCCCAACCACTGCCACAGTGCCCTTTCTCTTGGCAGATCAAGATGAGCAGGTGACAGCAAAGGTTGCAAGGTTTTTAGCTGGGGCAATCAGAATAAGATCCACTATTTGACTATAGATTCAAAACCCTAAAATGTATTTTATATAATTGACTTTTTTATTTCTATTCTTTGTATATTGTGTTGTTGTTTTATTGCTATGGTCGATGGCTGACGCAAGTAAAGATTCATTCATTCATTCATTCATTCATTCATTCATTCATATGCACACAATGGCTGGAATAGAGTGTCTGTGGTTCATCCAGGAGGGTGTCTGGGCTCTCTGTGCCTTTACCTGGATGTGAGAATCTAGCTGGGGTCATTTTCCTGTCCGATGCATAGTTACACTGCCTCTCTTGTGTTGTAGTCTCTGTTCCTATATGGGGGACCCACAATTCAGTGGTAGAATTCAAAGTTATGCTTTGCTTGCAGAAGGTCCCAGGTTCCATCTTTGAGATCTCCAGAGGGTTCAGAATAGTTTCTTGAATTTTTGGTTAAGTGAGCAGTGGAATGGTCCAGTTTACTACTTGGTACCATGGCTCCAAGATTTTTCAATCTAAGGCACAAGCTGTATCCTGTATCTTTTCCCTTGCAGAGAGAACAGCAACTTGGAGTTGGTGGGGATTTTTAGTGGTGAAATGGCCAAGTTCAAATCTTTATTAGTTAGCCAAGGGCTATCGATGGCACATAATAAATCACTGACAAATGGCAAAAAAACAAACAAAACATAGCTTCCTATCTTTCACACCGCAACGATGCAAATAAACATAGCACAATTCAAAAAGGAAGTGAATTGCCACATGCTTTTCAAAGGACAGACTTTTATTTTATTTTTAAAAGCTGGCTGCAGGAGATGCGTATGCAGAGGGAACTGAGAGAAGATAGGTTTGTGCCTGGCTCCCCCCCCCCCAAGCCGGAACTCAGTTCTAACTGGACCTCTCTAATGGGTGCCATTGGCATTATAAGAGAACAAGGCAGGTGTTCATGGTATGTTCCGGCACCTCTTTTTCTCGAAAAATAGCACCCGGTGTGTGACTTTATATTTGACCGGGGTACTCTAGTGACAATGAATTGTGGGCTGCGTTCTTTTTCTACATGCACACACGGTCCTGGCACCGGACTGAAATAAAGATAAATATTGAGCAGGTGGGTTTGGGTGACAGACCTGTTGCAGATGGGCAGGGTATAAATAATAAAATTATTATTATTATTATTGTTGTTGTTGTTGTCGGTTTGGTGTTGACAATTTGTGCATGAATCCTGCTGGTTCTAATCCGAAGCTTTTATATACTGTATAGAGAGATTTTTGCTTGCTTTTGCATTTCCAGAAGGAGACCCGCTTGCTTCTGTATTGTAGGGAAACTGGAGATGAAAGTCTCCCAGGCCTGCCCTGTCTCTGGTCCCCGAGCAGGGATGCAGCTCGCAGAATCCTGGGCGCCTGGGATTGGCTCTCCCGCTTGGGGGCGAGGAGGAGGCAGCGGCCTGGGCATTTGCAGGGCCTTTCCCCTCTGTCTGCTGCTGCTGCTGCTGGTGGTGCAGCAGCAGCCGCCACCGCCGCTTTATTTTTAGCCGGCGGCTCAGCTCCGCTCAGCTGCTATTGCAAGAGAGGAGGCTGGTGGGAGGAGACGAGGCAGATCTTCAGCCGGCTGCGAGGAGGAGGAGCAGGAGGAAGCCTGGCGCACCAGCCAAGCGCGCCCCGCATGCACGGAGCGGTGCCCTCTCCTCCCAGTGCCCCGCAGCTGCTGCTGGGGACGCACGGCGGCCGCTGGCTTTCCCCGCGCGGCCCCCGGGAGAGAGCCGAGAGCCGCCGGAGCGCAGGCTCCCTCCGTGCCGCGGCAGCGGGGGCGCAGCTCGCCTTTGCAGATGGCCAGTCCGGGCTCTGGGCTGCTGGAGGCGACGCAGCCTCCGGGGGACTCGCCGGAGCCAGCTTTGGCCGAAGCGCAGCAGTGGATCGAGGTAAACGGAGCGCCAGCAGCAACCCACCGTGCCTCTCGTTGCCCTCCTCGTCATGTATAGGGTCCTTTTGCAGTAGCTCTCTCTCGCCTCCCCACACCCACACAAAAAATTATCCCACTGCAGTGCCTTGGGCCACCGATCCGCGCGAGATTGGCAACCGGTTTGGGAAAGTGGGCGCAATTATGCGCGCAAGGGTTCTCCATTTCTCTCCCCCTCTCTTTCTCTCAATCCTCTTTTCTCCTTCCATCTCCGGCTCTGGCAGTTTCCCCCTGATGGTGCAGAGTTGCCATCGCCTGCTGAAAAGACAGGACGTCGGTGAGGTTTAGAAAGAGCTGCTGCTGCAGAAGCGGCAGGTTCAGCTCGTGGGGCGCATTTTTTAGGCGGCTGGAGGGATGCGCCTCTCTCTCTCTCTCTCTCTCTCTCTCTCCTTCCTCCCTGTCCCCGCTCTTCCTCTTCCTCTGGTCGCCCTTCCTTGCAGTCTAATCTCTTAATCGCATTTATTTCCCTCTCTGGGCAGAATGAAAGGAAACGAGAGATGGTAAACAAGGGGAGCGCTAGGCAGAGAGCTAGCCTGTTCTCTGGAGGAGGAGGTCTTGGGGATTTCAGAGCAAAAGCTGCTCTCCAGATCTGGATGCTGAAAATGGGATAATCCAGACAGGTTCAAGTGCAGGAAGGTGCTGTGTTTAGTGGCGGCTGAGGGCTGGGTGGAATGAATGGGAGAACGTGGCCCACATGAGGATGGTAATCTCCGATAATTTATACTGTTATTGTTCTGTTGTCCAGATCATTGTATAAATAGTGATTTTCCCCTCCTGCTCCTTCCAGGTAGCAGAATAATGCACCTATTTCGCTTTGCGCACCTGAGCGGAGAGTCGTATTTTTTACCACTAAGATTTGTTGCTAGTACATCCAATTACGGCCCTATAATGCAGTGTTTTTCAACCACTGTTCCGCGGCACACTAGTGTGCCGCGAGATGTTGCCTGGTGTGCCATGGGAAAAATTGAAAAATTCAAGATAATTACTTTATATATAGTCAATATAGGCACAGAGTTAAATTTTTTAACATTTTCTAATGGTAGTGTGCCTCGTGATTTTTTTCATGAAACAAGTGTGCCTTTGCCCAAAAAAGGTTGAAAAACACTGCTATAATGAGTGAACTCTTGTTATCATTATCACTGTTATTATTAAAGGCCTGCGCAAGCTTTAGGCCTTAACACGCTATTGGGGAAGGTGAACGATGCTTCTACTTTGGAACCATACAGAGTGGTTGGGTTTTGTGTCCATACAAAGAGGCGGGAATGAGACTCTCTGAGAAGATTAGTATCAACCAAAGGCGCTTCTTTACAGACTGACTTTAGTGTTTCAACTGAGCCTTGGCTGCCTTCTTCCAGCAGAGAAGCAGAGTTCTGTGTAACCTGAATGCTTGCACACACACTAACTCAAGCTATATATAGCACCTCCACTCTCTGTGCCTGGGAAGGCGAGAAATAGTTTGCAAATAAAAAGCGTGAAAAATATTTGAATCGTTTGGTGTAGGCAGGGAAAGTGCATTTTTAGAGTAACCTGCCACTATTTTGAGGGTCACATTGCTGCTCACATGTAAGTTCAATATCAAAAGGGTGCATTGGTGAAGGGAGCTCACCTCCAACCTTAGCTCCCCACGCTCCATTGCCTTGGGTGCTTTTATTCCAGCCTGGTCCACTTCTGGAATTGCCCTAGGAGATTGTAAGCATTTGATTTCAGTGTGGATTAGAATCTGCCTATCTTCTCATTAAATCGGGGTCGTCCGCATGACACCCTCTTCAACCACCTGCAATTTTGCTCATTTCCACCCTCCAAATGTGGATTTTCCCAACCTGGGAATAATTCAGCATGTTGTTAAAAACCTGACACCTAATTGTGCCACCTGGAGCATCATCTACAATGCTCTAGTCTAGTGTTATTACAGTCGTACCTTGGCTCTCAAACGCCGCAAACTCAGAAGTGACTGTTCCGGTTTGCGAACGTTCTTTGGAACCCAAACGCCTGTCGGGGCTTCTGCAGGAGCTTCCTGCACCCAATCAGGAGCCGCGCTTTGGTTTCCGAACATTTTGGAAGTCGAACAGACTTCCGGAATGGATTCTGTTCAACTTCCAAGGTACGACTGTAATTTGATTTTTATTTATTTTAGAACATATAGGCCTACCACATGATTTTTTTAAAACCAAACAAACCCTCAAAGCAGTTTACAAAAGAATAAAACAATGATTCAATTTTTTCCACTCACCTACTCCAATTTCCATGTGCCCTTGTTTCCCCCACCTTCATTTTTTATTTGGTAGCACTTGTGCCAAATTCTTGGTAGGCTTCTCCAGGCATGAGCACTGCCTTGGTTTTTAAAATAGTGTTTAAACATTCAGACCCACAAAACTAAGGAAAACCATCTAACACAGCAGCCTTTAGCTTATTTGTGTTGATCTGTAAAATGTTTTGTGATGTATTTTGTGGTTTTATATCTTGATTTTATTCTGTGAACTGCCCTGAGACCCCAGGGTATAGGGCGGTATTTAAATTCTAATTCTAATGATGATGATGATGTCTCTGGAATTGCCAGCTTTGGGGAGCTGGGAAATTTGGCCTCTTTTCTGCCTCTTACTAACTTCTGCCTACATGTTTGAACTGCCCCGCCTTCATGCAGTATTTGCACACTATATTGGATGCTAGGCACAACGGCAAAAAAGTAGCCAAACAAATAAATAGGAGTACCATGAAAATCATGAGAAGAGAAGACTCCCTAGAAAAGACCCTGATGTTGGGAAAGATGTAGGGCACAAGGAGAAGGGGACGACAGAGGATGAGATGGCTGGACAGTGTTCTTGAAGCGACTAGCATGAGTTTGGCCAAACTGCGGGAGGCAGTGAAAGATAGGCGTGCCTGGCAGCTCTGGTCCATGGGGTCACGAAGAGTCGGACACGACTGAACGACTGAACAGCAACAACCATGAAAATAAATAAATCATTTTCCGTTTTCCCTTGCTATTTTTTTAAAGGGTGCACATGTACATAAAGTTCTACCTTAGCACATGTCTTGTTTGTGCTGAAATGGAGGAAGAAGAAACAGCAAATTAGAAAGGAGGGTCGAAAAATCACACTGTGGATTGACCCACATGCCCACAACTATGGAGGGGAAACAGCAGTTTTGCAACCAAAATGCAAGCGTGTATGGATTTCTAAGTTCAAACTGGAATGGGAAAACAGTGGATTTGCAGTGAGATCCCACACAAATTTGAGCTTCCTGCTTCCCCTTCCTGCATATCTCTTTTGATGCTAAAACCAATACTGTAATTAAAAACATTATGTACATGCAACACCCTGTTCTTATTTTAATGGGACAGATATGTGATCAAAGAAACGTGGCTGGTTCTTCTTGCACATAATTTTTGCCCTCCTTTCCTCCTGTGCATTGTAGCCATTCAAAATCCCTGGATCCTCTGTGCCCAATAAAAGAGGGATACAGTATTCTTTACCAGAAGGCATGTGGGTTTATTGTGTTGATTGATTGAAGGGACTTGTCAGCCAGGTCTTCAAGAGTACAGGGGCTTTTAATTTCTTTGTTACAGTGTGTGTGACAGCTCCTTTTGTCACCAACTGATAAGAGGGGGTGAGGCAGATTTACAGGGGGAGCCTAGGCTAAACCTCTGACTGGGACTTCATTGAGTTCAATGGGACTTAATCCCAAACAAGTTTGTACAGCGCTGCAGTTCGAGTCCCACTGAAATTGGAACATGTGATCAGGCAAAATGAGCTCTAGATACAGTTGAGTTTAGATCAAATGTGGGCAACTAAAAAACAAAACAAAACTTGGCCGAGCCAAATGAAAAATGAATAAAGAGTCACGTGAAACCTTAAAGGCTTAACTAATTTGTTATGGGAAATGTTTCATCCTGAACATACTCATTCCTTCACCAAAGTGACTTATGGGCTGTATTTGCATGTAATGCAATTTTGCATGATGAGGATTGGACACATTGAGCACTGGGCTTGTCTTATCTTTGTTCCTTTTTCTTTCTCAAGCGCAGCTTCCAGAAGATTGTAAGCTTCTGCTTTTTTCTTTTTAGATTAACCTCAGGTCACCGTGTCCTCTGAACTCAGATAAACCGTGGTTAACCTTAACCATGGCTTGTTGAAACAAGCCAGCTTAAAACCGTAGGTTAGTCTGGGTTGAGATGTTACATTGAGTTGTGAGGAATTCAAAACAGAAGCAAGAACGTCTGCACTCCTCATAGCCATGGTGGAGATGGGATTGTGTGAGCTCTGGGCTGGTGGAGAACCACTGGCCCATAGGCCAACCTTGACTCACCTGGCCTTCCCGTTTGGCTAATGAGGCTGGTCTCCAAAAATGACACCCACCAGTCCCACACATGTCATCATATGTGATGTCAGGTGCAAGGCAGGCAGAGCTTGGTTTCAGAAAGCAGGACAGTTCTTCCTCTGCATCGGCTGCTGTGCAGAGACCGGTCTGGTACAACTAAACCAGGCACCCCCAACCTTCGGCCCTCCAGATGTTTTGGACTACACTTCCCATAATCCCTGACCACTGGCCCTGTTAGCTAGGGATCATGGGAGTTGTAGGCCAAAACACCTGGAGGGCCACAGGTTGGGGATGCCTGAACTAAACCCTACAAAAAAGCAGGTTTGAATTGTCCATGCATCAGCCGGGCAGTCCTAGGCCTTAAAAGGTTCCCCATCTGGCGCTAAACCGTGGTTTGGTGCTACTCACAAACCAGATGGTTATGTCACTTGGCAATGCTGTCGAGGAGCTGAATTATTCAAAGCTGTATTAAATCTTAGTGCTCATAATCGTTTAGTGCTTTATTAGATGGTTATTTAAAAGGTAAAGGTACCCCTGACAGTTAAGTCCAGTCATGAACGACTCTGGGGTCGCGGCATTCATCTCGCTCTACAGGCCGAGGGAGCCGGCGTTTGTCCACAGACAGCTATTTACATTATTGTAAATGCTTATCTTTATTTATTTTTAGCTCTTTTGAGGAGTGAGAATTGCAAAATATGTGAAAAATATTTGGGCTTCTTGCTATTCATTTCTTTGCTTTATTTCATGTATTTCTACAGACCCTTCAATTTTTAAGAAGGCAGCATGGGTTTAGTCAAGATTCTAAAATGTCAAGTGTTCCTTGAGGGTTGCATGCCTCCATCCACCCCCAAGATGAAACATAATAGTTAGCTGTACAGTCCTAGTCTTAAAATAGCTATTAATCTAGTAACCACTGCACATGAGCTATCTTTCTATCAGAGTATTTATAGAGCTGTTTGCTACATCTCTAGCAAAAGTGGTCTAATAAACAGTGTGTGAGGTCCTGTAATAAAGTCCACATTCTCGTTTGGTTATAGACTCGCTTGTTAAGCTTCGACAAGTCAGTTTCTATAAGGGCCTCTCCAAACAACTGGTGTGATAAATCTGGTTTCTCATATCTGCGCAAGAAACCTACCTCTCCTATCTCCCTGTTTGTTTCTGACATGTTTTACTTTCATGGCACTTCAAACTGCATGATTTTGTGTCACATACTGACAGGGCACCTGCTAAATACTTTGTGCGACATAAATTATCAAAGGATACAATTCCTCAAGCCCTTACACTACATTATTACAACTACTTGTTCATCTAGTCCTCTAAGCAACATAAAAGCACGTAGTCACAAAAAGGTCAATGAAATGAATAGTAACGTATCAGTTGGGTAGAATACATAGGGACAGACATGCAAACACACAAAAAGAGCTAAAATAACCATCCCAGTAAAAACAAAAACAAAGTGCTCAAATATTGTCAGAGTTCAGACTAAAATAATGTTCACCCAAGTGAACAAAAAAAGCTCTTTGCCTCGTGCCCAAAAGATGATGTTGTGGTTGCCAGCAGGGGTATAGGAAGGGGGGTGCGATGGGTGCGGTTGGCCCTGGGTGCCACCACTGAGGAGGGTGACAAAATGCTGGGCGGCATTCACCGCGGGGCCTGCAGCCACGGGTCTCTCCTGCCCAAATGCTCTGCCCGCTGCCTCCCTCTCAGCTGTAGGGCAGATGAGTGGGAAGAGGCAGGCAGACTCTGGAGGCCCTGCGCTGTGCCCTGCCCCTATGGGCGGCTCGCCCTGCCCTTGGGCGTGCTGCCCCAGGGGCCCAAGCAGCTTCATCCGTCGCTGGTTGCCGGGTGGGCTTCTCAAGGGAGAGAGTTGCATGAGCTTTATTTTATTATTTGGTAGCTGTGTGTTCACCTGTTCTCCTATTTTAAGAGTGCATATCTAGCCAGATTTTTCATTAAATAGCTAGATGAATGGGAGCAAAGCAAGTTTCCAAAACCCTTATGTTCCACGTAGATGGGAAATAATGGTGTAATTGAAGGGTGACTTGAAAAGCATTTAATTTTGCTTGGGACAGTCTTTAATCGATCACATGGAAATACCTGCTCCCTAGTTTTAAAATATTGTTGATTAACCCCCCCCTCCTCCACTATTTACAGTATAGGTACTCCCACAAATAGTGTTGTTGAATCCACTTGGCTGCTGTCCCTGGTTTGCACACACCCACACCCACACCCACACCCACACACCCCTCATTGCTATCAAGCCTTGGTGGAAGGGAACCAATAGCAAGCTTTTAATTGAAAGATGGGGTAGAGAACTAAAAAATAAATAAATGAAAATGCACCTACTGTTCATTGCAATTGATCAACGAGATTGGAATTCAGATATAGCATTATTGAAGATCTGAGAAAATGCCAATGTCTGTGGCCTTTGGGGTTAATGATAACCTGAGAGCATTGGCGACATGAGCAAATGACAAAGTTTTTTGGCTGAGGGAGATAAAATTGGGGGGAGGGGCTTGGGAGAGCAGAGAAGGGGAGGCACCGAGTAATCTGATGCGAATAAAATGGACTGACTGGAATGGTATTTATTTGTTCTAAAGCAGTTTTAGAGGTTTCCTTAAGTATCGTGGTGGGGGTGGGGGAGCTGGCAGGAACAGGATGGGGAGGAGCATGAGCTGGATTATAATCTTGTTTCAATTGGTTTGAAGTTCTTTTTTTGTTTTAAACCTTGATATTAAATATTCACACTGGGCGTTCAAGATGGTGTGGTGTAAGAATGAAAATAAAAATAAAAATAAGAAGGTGTGACTTCTACATTTTGTCCTGAGCTTGCTGAAAGGCAGTTTGAGAATTTGGGCAATTTCCATTAGAAATTGATAATTTAGGATTTATGTATAAACTTCAGCAAAGTTATACTATTTTGAGCCACATGAGCACGTCATGTGCAAGTGTTTTTAATTCATTTTCATTGTGGAAAATTAAAATCGAAAAGTCTTCTCTTTTTGTAGGTCTCTCTTCCTTGATTCTGTTAGTCACAGGTGTTTATTGCGCAGGGACTGCCAACCAATAATTAACACTGTCAGAATTTGAATTTGTTAAGGGCTCTGACAGGTCAACGACGTTGGTTTTTCCACTGCAGAAGTGTTTCATGGAACCATTGACGCAACCATTCATAGATCTATTTATTGATCAGGTTTTTTAAAGCCAACTTCAGTTCAGTCCAATCCAAAGATCACCAGAGCAGTTTACAGTAAGAACAACCAATTGCAACAATTCAATTAAGCAAACTATAAAACTGCAAATGATTTGGCACAATAAAAGCAGCAGGAAAAATCAGACAAGAACTTGCGCAGATTGCAAAAGATTGACACACAAAACCATAAACACAATTTCACAGGACGCCATTTCAGAGGCAGCCCTTTCGTTACTCCCAAGGTCCATGGATGAAAGGTGGTATACAAATTTAATGGATTTGTAATAAACCACCTTACCTCTGATGACAGCAATACCTGGAGAAGCACCTCTATAACTGATTGCAGTGCATGGGGGTCAGATTGATGTAAAAGCAGGTATTCAATTCAGGAATGCTGGACCCAAGTCATGCAGGGCTTTGAAAGGAGAAATTAACTTGCATTTAAATGTGAGCTATGGGCTGGAGTTATGGGGTCACAGTTCAATCTGCAGACTTCCTCCTCCAAAGGCTGTGTCAATTCATATGTCAAATGCTGGGCTTTAAAAATCTATGCTGACCTGATTTACTGGACAGATACACATTCCTTCTACTCTGTTGTGTGAATTGGCCACCATCACTAATGGGATAGTTCTTTGCAATGGCCAGTTTGCATGATCCATTTGCCATATTCATTTGGTTCAGGACAAGTCTTGGGTGTTGCATTTTTTAAAAATTTGCTTTTTTATTTTGCTATCTACCTTGGACTATAAAGGAATGGGGTGTGTATGTGTGTGCATACACACATAATTAAATGAATGATGGAATGGTATAGAAAGTGAAATAAGCTCAGCAAATGGGTCATATGGATTGATCCATATGACTTGGCTGTCCAACAATGCTTGCTAGCCCTTGCTGGGGATGGTATCAGTTATCCAGTAGCACTGCAGCAGTCCTTACAGATGCCCCTAGCACCAAGCATTAGCAAACTGGTAAGTTTGCTGCATTCTACGTTGTGTTAAGGAACTCCAGCATGTGAACTGGTAGCCCCATAGTTAGTTCATACATGGTTCTGGCATCAGTGTGAGCAAGTATTTGGCTTATACCAGTCCTTCCCAATAAATACAGTATTACATATGTGTAATACTAGGTCCAGCTTTGTGTAGGTGCTGCTTTTGTGGCCTTCTTTTGATGGGGATGCTTAATTTGGGCGGGATCTAGAAGAATGTGAGTGTGTGGGCTGATCATATTCTAGGTTGGAGCGGAGGTGTGAGTCTAAGGCTCTCTTTTGATCCTCACAAGATCTAAAACATTGACACTGGAACCATGTATGATATCATTGGCTTGGTTGTTGCTGCTAAAGATCTTTCTAAGGAACATGCTCTCATGTACATCCTTCATTTCAACAAAACAAAACAGGGTCTGTTTCTTGAATGCATGGTCTACACCAGGGGTCAGCAAACTAAGGCCCAGGGGCGAGATCTGGCCCAATCGCTTTCTAAATCCGGCCCATGGACGGTCTGGGAATCAGCGTGTTTTTACATGAGTAGAATGTGCCCTTTTATTTAAAATGCATCTGGGTTATTATAGTCCAGCCCCCACAAGGTCTGAGGGATGGTGGACTGGCCCCCTGCTGAAAAAGTTTGCTGACCCCTGGTCTACACCAACCTTCCCCAAACACTGCCATTCAGATGTTGTGGACTCCCAACTTGAACCATGTTGGCTGGGGCTGATGGAAGTTGTAGTCCAAATATCTGGAAGTCATCAGGAAGGCTGATGCAGGCCATGCACTGAGGAAACAGACTTTCCATCTCATGTTGTTGAAATGTAAGATATACATAGTATACATAATCAAGTGGGATTCATCCAGTCTGTCTTTCAGTTGTGTGCACTTGACTCACAATATTGTGAATCACCCAGCCTTCCAATACTCTGCTGCTTGTTTGTGCCATCTACAAGGCAGATGTGGTTCAGTCCAGACAAGTGCCGTTTGCAAGGCCATCTTAACTGTGGGCAGCGTTTGAAATTCGCCCGGGTGCCAGGATGGTGGAGGTCTATGCCTGGAGATCCATGGATCTTGCCTCTTTTCACACGCTAACGACACCTCAGAACGAATTTCAGGAACCAAAAAGTCGTCTTGAAAAATACAATTTTCAAGGTGTCTGGCCCACAAATGGCAACCAGGCATTCCGTTTGGCAACTGTAATCCTGGTTCAAGGAGCCATTTGGTGCCTAGCTTATATCTCTTTGAGTTCCTAACACTGACTATCCGGGTGTGAGGGGTTTGGTTTTTGAATGGCTATTTCTTTTCAGCATACCTTCAACATGGTCTCTTTGTGTGGTGAATCAGGAAACTGTAACAAAAGCCAACTCTTCTAACACAATGTTAAGGCATTATTTTCATTTGCTGATTACGGCTGCATTAGGAAACACTTAATTCAGGCCACAATAACCCATTTAGACTTTGTACAAGTGTTAGGCAGCAGCAACGGAAAACCAGTTTGTTGCCATTTGTTGCTTTAGCAACATGTATGTTTTGCTGCTGATATATAAATTAGAAAGGGCCTTCCTTGTAACAAGTAGACTTTAAAATAACAGCGCCGGCAGGGTGAGGCGTTTCTTTTAATGCAGCCTGCATTATTGAAAGGACAGTATGTATCTCCTTTCAATTAATGCATCTCCCATTTCACAGAAGGAATATATTGGCCGTGTAAAAGTATAGTGGGGTTTTTTTTTAAAAAAAACAAAAACAAAATCACCAATCTCGTTTCATGTATTTGGGACATGATTCTGCAACAGGGGGATTTCCTGTCTCAAGCAAATCCCAGCTTCAAAAGAAGAATTAATTTCGTCTTGCACACTTGCTCTGATCCAGTTAATTATTGGCCCTCTAGGTGCTGAAATGTCCATTTAAGCCCCCGCCCTGCCTTGCAGGTTTGATGTAAAGAATTGCTTAAGGTGAAGCGTAGCTGCCCCCTCTCCCCTGAATCAGGGGCTGTTATAGAAACCCTATCCAGAGACGTTGCTTCTAAGCCACAAGAAAAACAGAACTGGGTCTTAAAAGTGACAAGGGTCATGAGGAAGAGGCATTTCCAAAGGCAAGCTGGTCTCAGTAGCATCCTGTAACTTTGAAATGTTAATTTTGGCAGAATGAAGGTTTTTTTTAAAACAACAACAACAACAAAAAACATACCAGACTATCATGTCTTGAAACAACATCTGCAAAAACACTTATTTGGGTCAGAGATTTATAGGAAGATAATACAGCAATAAAATCGCACTTGATGCCTGATAAATTCCTTGACGCTATTGTTATAGCACACAAATGGCACTTCCCTTTCTTGCCTTATTGTCACGCCGTATCCTTGTTGTCAGAACTTCTGTTATGATTTTGTTAGCCTTACAGAAGGCTTTCCTATCGGCGTGCATTCCTTAGAAACTTTGCCAGGTCACAAGAATGTATCCTTAATACAATAGCTTCAAGCGAGAAACAGCGAGCAAGTCCTATTTTCCTTTTTTTTACCTCCCCATTCCCCATTTAAGATTGCTTTCCCTAGAGACAGGTATTGACCGAAAAAGCTACCACCTGAAGAAGGAAGAACCAGGCATGTGCTTTCGTAGAAGTATAACTCCCAGGGTTGCAAGGTTGAGATGTGCAAATTTCCATACATAGACGGTGCTTCCATATTCAGGCGATGAAGGCAAACAAACCCCATGTTGACAATAGCTGGTAATTTAATGTGTGTGTCATTTGTATGGGTTTCCCCTTAAAAGGAACACTTTTAGTTTGAAGTGGCCCTTCCTAGAAGATCATTATAGAAGTAGCTCCTTTTTTATATATCTGCAAAATGAATAAAAGAAGCAAGAAAGATAATATTGCTCAAATATTACAAATTTGGTCAAATCTGCTTTTAACTAAGTTCATCAAATTCTTTTTGCTAATAATCTAGGTGACCTCAATGGTGAGAAAGAGTTGAAAGATGTGGTAGTCTGATGTATTATGCTTGGTTTATAGCTGCACAGTGGTACCTTGGTTTTCAAATGTAATCTGTTCCAGAAGACCGTTTGAGTTCTGAAACGTTCAAAAACCGAAAACTCAACATGGAAGCCTCAATACGGAAAACTCAATACGGAAGCCGCATGGCATGTTTGACTTCTGCTAGGTTTAGACTTTCCTCTTCTCCTGAGCATTTGATGGAATATGATTCAGCTCCGCAAGGGCTTTATGTTGCTGTCTCTCTGGGCTATTTGTTCGTTTTTCTGTGGAGCTAGTGTTTATGCATTGATTTATTGTTAAATTCTGGTGGCGGTTGATTCTAGCTGTTGTATGTTGCCTAGAGACTGTTTCCTGTGTTAGGCGATCGACAAACAAAATTATCGAAGGCAATGATGACGTAAGCATGTGATTAAGCACAATTCATTACACAGTTGCCTAAGTCCCCCGGTGTCAACGAACATTGAACAGGTGTTGGCAAAAATATTTGGCCTTGAGTCCACACCATCATTCGCTGGTCTCTATGGAAAAGCTTCTGTTGATTTCATGGAGTCATGAGCCACAATCCGGCATAGAGTTAAGCACTCTTAAGCCCAACTGACTACAATGGGATTCAAATGTACATAACTCTCGCTGGATTGTGGCCATGTCCTTCTTTGTATTTGGCAGCGGAGCAGGGGTCAGGACCTAGACAGTAGTCACAAGTCAAGGCATTGACCATTGGAAGATTCTATTTTAAAACTGGCATAATCACCAATAAGTAAACTCCACATGAGTAAAGCTAAAGTTTTACCTTCCCTGTCCAACTGCAGGAATTGGACAAAGTTGTTGCAATTCTGTTATGGGCAGTTCTGAGTTCTTCCATCTTGTAACAGGTTGGGTAGAAATGATTATTTTAAAAATTAAATTAAAAGTAGGATTTTACAGTTCAGATGGAATTTTTCCACAAAGTTTCTCTTTTTAAAACAACTCGGTTTAAAACAGACCCTAAACTTAATGCAAGCTTGTAAGTTCTCAAAACTGAACTTATTGCCCTCTTTTGAATTCGCGGAAGGCTATTTTTCTTTGTAAGTATAGAACGATGGTAAAACAGTACCCCTGATCATCATATAGCGCAATAGTTCATGTCCATAGCTTATAGCTTGGTTCTGAACGAGCTACTTCATGCGTTACATACTGTAAATAACAGGTGCAAGCTCCAGGTTCAGCAGTTTGCAGGCTGTTGTATTTAAGGCAGGTGCAGTTGTTGGTTTTTCACTGGGTACACAATAACTAAAGATGGTGTGAGCTTACTTGGAGGAGAGTTGGAGCACCCATATTGCAGAGGTGCTTTTAACAAGGTGCTTGAGATTTTCAATTTGTGTTTGATTTTATTTCTTTATCAGTGGTGTTTCTTAAGTTGGGTTTCTAAGTTGCACATTGCGTTTTAGAAATAAATAAATATGTCCGTTCAGGGTTTTACTTGCCCCTAAGCGCTTGGCATAAAGAAATCATTCAGTGCAGTTACAACTTTGGTTTGTGCACCTTCTCCTCGAGAATGCAAAAGGCGCAAAGCTGCATTAATGGTTGTAGACAAGGACAGGTGGGTAGAAAATGCCAGCCGTGTCATTCTGCTTATAATAACCATCCGGCAGAGATCAACCACACCTCCAAAGGAAAATAATCCTTGCCTTCTTAATATAGTCACTTCCCAGGCTGCTTTTCTATTCTAGATGCTGTGTTTTCCCCTGGGTGAATTGTGCAACATCCATTTTATCGGTTCAGTTGTGCAGTTTCTCCAGTTAAGAACTCCTTCCAACTGTAGCTTATGGAAGGTGGTAAGTCTGGCCAAAACAAGCTCAAGTTCTGTGTGTCCTTGCTGTGGTGACACTGGTTCTGTCAGCATCATGGGCACCAACTCGTGGCCTTCTCAGTAGTGGCGCCCTCCCTGTGGAACACCCTCCCTTCAGATGTCAAGGAGATAAAGAACTACACAACTTTTAAAAGACATGGCTTGAGAGCAGTACATGTGAAAAGGATCTAGGAGTATTGGTAGACCATAAACTTGACATGAGTCAACAGTGTGATGAAGCAGCTAAAAAAGCCAATGCAATTCTGGGCTGCATCAATAGGAGTATAGCATCTTGATCAAGGGAAGTAATAGTACCACTGTATTCTGCTCTGGTCAGACCTCACCTGGAATACTGTGTCCAGTTCTGGGCACCAAAGTTCAAGAAGGATACTGACAAGCTGGAATGTGTGCAGTGGAGGGTAACCAAAATGGTCAAAGGCCTGGAAAAGATGCCTTATGAGGAACGGCTTAGGGAGCTGGGTATGTTTAGCCTGGAGAAGAGAAGGTTAAGGGGTGATATGATAGCCATGTTCAAATACATAAAAGGATGTCATATTGAGGAGGGAGAACAGTTGTTTTCTGCTGCTCCAGAGAAGCGGACATGGAGCAATGGATTCAAACTACAAGAAAGAAGATTCCACCTAAACATTAGGAAGAACTTCTGACAGTAAGAGCTGTTCGACAGTGGAATTTGCTGCCAAGGAATGTGGTGGAGTCTCCTTCTTTGGAGGTCTTTAAGCAGAGGCTTGACAGCCATCTGTCAGGAATGATTTGGACTGGATGGCCCTTGTGCTCTCTTCCAACTCTGTGATTCTATGACATATGAAAGCAGCCCTGTATTGGGAAGTTTTAAATACTTGATGTTTTAGTATTTTTTTATATATATGCTACAAGCATATAGGAAACCCAGCCAGATGGGCAGGGTATAAATACAGTAATAAAATTCTTCTTCTTCTTCTTCTTCTTCTTCTTCTTCTTCTTCTTCTTCTTCTTCTTCTTCTTCTTCTTCTTCTCTGCTTGTCAAGTCTCTCTCATGTCTACCTGCAGCATGTTGAACGTACCACCCCTCCCACCCCGCACCCCAGTTTCTTTTCTCATCTTCTTTCCTTTTTGGGGGAAGGTTCTTGATTCTCCCCTCCCCCCAAAATTTGGGTCAAATAAATCAATATTTCTTTATTAATACATTTCTATATCAGCCTTCCCCAAAAAATGATCACAGGGTGGTTTACAAAAAAAAGATATAATGCACAATAGAATTAAAACAATTCCCATAGATTACATAAGTAGCATAATTAAAAACACCATTAAGATAGCTTAACCCATCAGCTGCTAAACAGCCATTGGAAAATGTTTGAAAGAACTTGAATTTTGAGTGATATGCACCTCAGTAGGGAGATAATGAGTGATAATATTATCAAAACTATGAATAGTTTTCAATTTAGATCATTTGTTGTTTTTACACATTTTTTTAGGTTATAATAAACTCTGATATATATATATATATATATATATATATATATATATATATATATATATAGTAGCCCAGGACTCTTGCAATTTTTTTCTGAGATGTTGAAAGTTCTGCCATTTAACCCGTGATGATGCTCACCATCTTGGTTGCAAATATAAATTGGTAAAATTAATCTTTGTGTCCACATGATTGTCAGGGGCTGAAAAATCTGAGGCTAATGAAATATAAAAGATTGAATGGTGTATCTGGTAAATATAAACGTGTAATCTTCCTTGAAAATGACCCGATGATGAGAAACAGAGACTCTATATATAAGTAAGCTGTCAGCTTCCTTGGCCTCCATCCACTTGGGACTAACTTGTTCCATTGATTCAGGACATTGGCTGCAGTTCTGTGCATATTTGACTTAGAAGTGAGATCTGCTGAATTCATTGGGACTTACTTGTGAATATGCATAGGAATGGACTGTATGTAACATAACTTGGGTTGGATTTGATGCATATAATTTTCGTTTGACATCAAGAACGAGTACAAAATTATATTATTTTAAATATCATCTTCCCCAGACAGGCATAGGATGTGATCACAAAGAAGTATCAATCACCATCACATGCTAAATACTACCATCAATAAAGATCCCTGTGATCTTTCCTAGGCAGTCCCTACAGAATTATGTTTAGCACTAGTTCCAGTTAAATTCAGTAAATGGTTGTGTTTTAGAAAGAGTTCCTCAGAATAAAAATGAACCCAGTACAAGTTCTGCTCGCAAAGTTAAGAAATCTACGAGCGTTGGCATCAATTAAGTAAATGATGGATTTGAAAATAGCTCACAAATAAAAAAAAAATATATTACAAATACCGGTAGGAAGAAGGCTTTGCTTCCTCAGGAAGCTTGCATTTCCTTACAATAACACATCTGTTTTATGGCGTTCTGTCATACTGCTTGTGATAAAATCAAGGTAATTTATGTGAAATCATTATATTATATATAAGAAAGGCTACTAGGCAGTCAACTATATGGCTGAGTTCTGGGTTTTACCAAAAGGAAGGCCCTTAGTTGAGAGATTGAGACTCTCCAAAGTGCTCATACATGGTAGGTTTTTGCAGTGATGAATATCTTTGTGGTGTAATAACAGTAATATTTAATTTGAAAGAAGAAGGTATGACTAAGAAGTGCTCTAGATTCCAAAGAAAAAGATGCCTCCTACCTGTGGGGGAGAATACTAATTCATGGTCATGTTTTCCATTTTACGATCCTTAGAGGCTGTTTTAAAAATAACACCTCCCTGCTTGATAGCTTTACTAGTCTGCACGTGCTGGAAGGCATTAGTGGAAGTATCAATTCTTCCTTCTTAAAATTCAGATAGAATTAAATCATTGACCTATAAACGAGAGCAGTTCTTTATTTCACTCTCGTTGGATTTCAGCTAGCAGTCAGAATGTGCAGGAGAGCAAAGACGAAGAAGGGAAATGAGAAACAACTGGGTGACATATATATATATATATATATATATATATATATATATATATATATATATATATATATAATATAAATTTGAATACTGAAGCATTCCTTCCTTGTACAAGTTGGCATTCAGTCCACTTGCCAAAGGTTCATCATACCAACAGAGTTCTTTATAGTTCACCCCACAAAAGTGTATTTTTGACCCACTCACTGTTTTTTTGTTTTTTGTTTTGCTTTTTTGTTGATGGGCTCCCTCTTCACTGTGAGCTGTGTTTGGCATAGTTTGGCTGTGTTGTACAAATTAGGCCATTAAGTCGTACCCTTCATTGATCAGATTGAAATTGCCCATGATGACACAACTTCTGGCAGTTTATTCAGAATTTCTCTCCTTCATTGCTGCCGTGCAACCTCTGATCTTCTAGAAACTTCTTCTTGAACCACATCTGAGTTAAAGAAAAAGGTGTTTTGGTTCAGATGCTGTGGCTTTCATGTATCTATCTCCTTTTTTTTTTTTTTTTTAAAAAAAGGATGTGTAATTTCACCACAATAAACAAGTCCTGTTGATGTGAAGTTGTGTGTGCTGCTAGAGTGGACTTCATTTTGTCAACATAAAACAAATGATTGCTACAACGTTGTGGGTTGTATGGTGCTTGGCTTCTTCTCTTAATTTTCCTGGCTTTATTCATCCATTTTTTTTTTAATAATCAGAAACTAAATGTAAACCATGTGATCTGGAAATAGAATAAAAGGTCTGATTTAAGCAAACGATCACACATGCTAATAATTTTTTTTTGCCAATATGTTGATTCATGGAAAAAGCTATGAGCAAACTTATAATGCTGTATCTGCCTATACTGTATTTGCACTAGTCTGTCATCAACCTGTTTTCATTGGCTGTTTCCCAGGGTTCTAAGCTAAAGGCACATCAGGGGAAAGAGGAGAGGACAGGAAGAAAAAGGAAGGCACTCATGTCTGTAATAAATGCTTTTTAGAGGAAAGGGACTCCTTGGTGGGGTGGAGAAAGGTCTCTATGTGTGAAAGTTTGCTCACTGAGAGGGGGAAAGTGAGCTGTTTAAAACAATGAGAGCAATTTGAATAAAGCAGGGATGGAGACACATAGGCTTTTAATTAAAAGAAAAAAGTTTTAACAAGGGGAAAGAGAGATGGATGCAACACAGACGCTAACACCAATAAGTTAGCACAACAAAGCCTTCCCCAACTTTCTTCTTGCTGTGCTCAAACCTTGTCACTTCGTCCTAAGTGCCTTCCCACTCGCTCTGCTCAAACATCTGTCATTGTTTTAAGATCAGCCCTTTTCCCCTCTCAGTATTTCTCCATCCCTGCTTTACTCAAACTTCTGCTATTATTTAAAACAGCCCCTTCCCCTTCTCATTATGCTCAAACTTCTCTCATTCTTCAACTGTGACATATGAGAGAGACAAAGGATGCGGAGCCTCACATATTCCACAATATATTTCACTCCGGGTAGCATGCGTTGTCTTCAATATGAAGTTTCAGATTCATTGTTGTCATTTAGAACAGATTCTGCATTTTATTAACAAGCAAATACCCATTATATGTAAAATGTCCACCCACCGAATGGAACCGTTTCTAACTGAAGAAGTTAACTGATGTGTTTGCTCTTAAGAGTCTGTCAATCTTAAAGGTATAGTAACATAATGATCACATTATGTCACTGATCGGTGTAATGTAGAGTCCTCTATAGCAAGCACAGTCAACTACTATGGCTAGGCTGTGCAAAAGGTTTAGCTCCCAAGCCTCTTGATGTTTTGGTTCAGGAGGGATCAACTTCTGTGACACATATATAGGTAGATGGAAGATTTCTGGGAGCACTTTGCCAACCCAGGAAGTGTATTCGTACCCTTGAAAGGTTGGAATCAATGCTGCTAACTCTCTCACCCTATGTAGAATGCGGCAGCTAGACTGGCGACTGGGAGTGGCCACCAAGACCATATAACACCGGTCCTGAAAGACCTACATTGGCTCCAGCACGTTTCCGAGCACAATTCAAAGTGTTGGCGCTGACCTTTAAAGCTCTGAACGGCCTCGGCCCAGTATACCGGAAGGGGCATCTCCACTCCGATTGTTCAGCCAGGACACTGAAGGCCTTCTGGTGGTTTCCTCCCTGCGAGAAGTGAGGTTACAGGGAACCAGGCTGAGGGCCTTTTTGACAGTGGCGCCCGCCCTGTGGAATGCCCTTGCTGCATCAGATGTCAAGGAAATAAACAACTATCTAACTTTTAGAAGACACCTGTTTAGGGAAGGTTTTAATGAATGATGTTTTATTGTGTTTTTAATATTCTCTTGGGAGCCACCCAGAGTGGCTGGGGAAACCCAGCCAGATGGGCGGGGTATGTATGTATGTATGTATGTATAAATAAAATTATTGATTACTTGTTTTCCTAAGGGAGTGCTAGGTGCCACTCCCATCGGGGTGTGAATTGTGCATCTGGCTTGTCAGTTGTGCATGTAACACAGCACCATCAACTTCTGGTCACCCGTTTGGGGGTTGGACAAAAATAACGATTACCGGTATTTATTGTTCCACTTTGCCTTTTTCATGCAGTAGCAAAGCTCTTATTTAACAACACTCAGTAAAACTGCCTTTGCTGCTTATGAGCAGATGAACTGCAAAGTGATGAGCTGGAAAGCTCAGAGGCCGTGTTAGGTTTTGGGTGCCACTGCAGAAAAGGACCTATAGTCGGTATTCACCCACCCTACACCTGATGTTGGGGGGATGTGAATAGGCAGTGTATAATAAGAATTTTGCTGCTGTTGTTTAAAGAGAATTTGTTTTTAAGCGGTGGGCTTTATTTTTCTCAGCAAACATCCCTGCAAGTTAACCTCCCTGCTCCCTGCCCCATGTTCCTGTGCTGGACATGACCGTTCCCTCTTGGGAGGTAGAAGCAGTTCTTCTTTTTTAAAAAAATTCTGCATGACTTGAGGTTCATAGAGATTTTCACATTGGGTTCGAAACTGCAACGTTTTTAGTGGCACTTTGTTGGAAGTACAACGTCTAGGGAATGCTCAGAGGCTAACATTTTTAACTGCCCAGGCATGCAGGGCGATTCTAAAACTGGACTTAGCGGCTGTTCCCCAGTGATCCTTGGCATTCAGAGTGCTCCAGACTGGCAAATCACAGCTGGGGAGCTTGCAAACAGAGGAGTGCTACATGTGGGAAGAAGTGGGGGGGGCAGGGGGTGTTTAAAAATAAAGACGGCCAAGCTGCTGGAATTAGTCCTATAGACTTGCCAAGTAGTATCCATTTTTAACCAGTGTAAATCAAGCCAGCAATCACTTACCAGCTTACAGAAGTTGCTTTGCTGGATGTGATTGTTCCCTCCCCAGAGATTTCTTGTACCTCCTAAAAAAATCTGGAGAATGAATTACACTATATGCTAAGCAAGAACAGGTGTACTTTTTGAGGGGCAGGGAGGTCTTGTTACATCTGTAGCAAAAGCATTTTCTGTGGCATCTGATTAACTTTTATCTGCATTTCTTCCGTGGGGAATTTCAGCATTTTGATTCTTCGCTATAGGATTTTAGGTCAACAAGGGAACATTTTGCCATATTAGCCTTCTTATGAGCTAAGATCATACGCTGTGTCCCAGTTCTCTTGTCCATTTCTTTCATTGCTGTTCCTCTTGATTGAACTAACTTTTTTTGACGATTCGGCTTTTACTCTTGGCTCACGACCTGTTTAAATTACCTTTTAGGTTTTGGGAGTCAACTACAGATTCTATATTTATTCGCTTTTTCCCCCATCCCTGATTTCTGCAAACCCTGACTCTATGAATCTTTTCTTTTTTGAAACTACCAATATAGTCCTTACTACTCAACTTTGGGGGCTGTGTTAAATCTATACACTTACTTGGAAGTAAGTCTGTTGAGTTTTGTGCCAGGTCTATGTGTGAACTGGTTGCAGCCTGAATAATCTGTTGGATCTTGCTTTTTATTTTTATTTTTATTAGTTAAGAAGTCTTTCTGGTTCTTGGGGCAGGGTTTTCTCTATGGTGGAAGGAACCCAAGCTCTAGAAAACCCTTCAAGGCACTGGCCCAAACATTTTCGTGAGCTTTTAAGAGTGGTCTTGTGGTTTCGTGTCTTTACTTTGAATGTCTTTACTTTGAATGGTTTTCTCTATGGTGGAAGGAACCCAAGCTCTAGAAAACCCTTCAAGGCACCGGCCCAAACATTTTCGTGAGCTTTTAAGAGTGGTCTTGTGGTTTCGTGTCTTTACTTTGAATGTTGCTGGTGCTGCTTCTTTTATATATAATTTTGAACCGGATTTTTATTTTTACTTATTTTTTGCTTTTGTACACCCTTTTTAATTTGAAATAGAAAGGCAACTAACAAATGGTAATTAAATGCATAGGGTTGGTTTGCTAAGGGATGCAATAGATTTGCCATATCTGGGACTTAAAGAACCCTTGTTGATTGGAATAATAATACTGGGATGTTTTTTAAAAAAATATATATTTTAATGACAATTTTTGAAATAAAATGCAATAAGAATCAAACTACTCTACAGAACAAGAATATTAAAAAAAACCAAAAGAGAAAAAGTAAGAGACAAAAAGAAAAACAGGGGGGAAAATACCTGTAAGGCCAATTACCATATTTATATCATATATAACCGGTCATTTATCCACATACAGAGAGGTAGACATTCCCATTTCCCACCTGGGAGCATATTTGTTCTCCCAGTCTCTCACCCTGGGAGACCCTGTCTAGGATGTCTTTCATGGAATCAATAGCCCTTGATGCAAATTTCCCTTGATGCAGAAAACCAAGAGAAAATGTACCTTTTTGGGGGGGGGAAGGGGAGATAAATGGGACCTAAAAGGTTGAATTAAGGGCAAGATCTTCAGCCCTGGATCATGAATCATTAGGTTCATTGTGTGTTCTTTGTTCCATCTGTTGAAGAACAGAGGGATTTTACATATCCCTGGGTGCACTTGTGCCAGCAGCTGCTGTAGGATTTACTGTGTATGTGTGTGGGGGGGAGCCCCTTCTTAGGATGGTTCTTGCTTCTGACCTGTAGTAAACTCTTCTCTGGAGCGTTGTAGTTGACTTCAGCGGCTTCACTTTCTCATCGACTGCTTCCCCTTCCATCCCTGCTGATGCTTATCCTCCTTGCAAGAGGGAAGGAGCCCAGATTCTCTCATGCTTGGCCATGAACATCATGAAATGTTTCCAGGCTGCCTGAATATGGGGAAGGGCTACAGCTCAGTGTCAGAGCACCTGCTTTGCAGAAAATCTCAGGTTCAACCCCAGCCCTGTTTAGGTAAAGGTAAAGGGACCCCTGACCATTAGGTCCAGTTGCGAACAACTCTGGGGTTGCGGCGCTCATCTTGCTTTACTGGCCGAGGGAGCCGGCGTACAGCTTCTGGGTCATGTGGCCAGCATGACTAAGCCGCTTCTGGCAAACCAAAGCAGCGCACGGAAACGCCGTTTACCTTCCCGCCGGAGCGATAACTATTTATCTACTTGCACTTTGACGTGCTCTCGAACTGCTAGGTGGGCAGGAGCTGGGACAGAGCAATGGGAGCTCACCCCGTCGCGGGGATTCGAACCACCCACGTTCTGATCAGCAAGCCCTAGGCTCTGTGGTTTAACCCACAGCGCCACACGCGTCCCAGCCCTGTTTAGGAAAGCTTTTAATGCTTGATTTGGTTCCCCCCCCCCTTTTTGCTTTCCCTCTCTGTTTTTATTGGAAGCCACCCAGAGTAGCTGGGGCAACCCAGTCAGGGCATAACACACACACACACACACACACACACACACACACACACACACACCACAATAGTAGTAGAAGTAGTAGTAGTAGTAGTAGTAGTAATAATAATAATAATAATAATAATAATAATAATAATAATAATTTACAAGTAGGGCTGGGAGAGAACCTTGCCTCAGAACCCAGAGAAACACTTCTAGGGTAAGTAAGGTGATGGACTATGCTGAATTGGCAAAGTGGTCAACCAAAATAACAGGATCTAATAATGATTGCTTTGTGGAAGAATGGAAGCCCTTTATGGACTATTTTAGAACGAGTATTATAATTTGATGAATCCGTGAGCTGGAGTTGAATTATGAGCAACAGAAGGAACGAGACAATATAGCATTGTTGTCGTGGTGGTCTAAGAGTTACAAGATAGTGTGCACCAGAGGGGGAGAAACAAAAACACCATGTAAAACGGGGTGGAAAGTCGAAGAAAGACAAATTTATTATGCATTATATGCTAAACTTTTGAAAATTTATTTCAAAAGAGAGAGAACCATTTCTAGTCAATGTAGACCCTACCGAACTAAGATGGACCAATGGCCTGCCTCTGTGTAAATCAGCTTCCTTTGTGCTCCCTCTAGCTTTCCACCACAAAACAGTGATGAGAGGTTGGATTAAGCAACCTGGGCAAGGCAGCCAGGAGAAGTATATATGGATGGCCTGTGTGAGAAGATTCAAAAACAAAATGAATGAGCTTACACAGAAACACAAGGAAGTTTAGCAGTGGGGACTTCACAAATGCATAGGGATCGTTTGGGTTAATCATTGTATAAACAGACTGTTGTATTTTGAAGCATCAGCGTGCTGTGATGGTACCTATGTTTTACCTGTGACATAGTTGGACCAGAGATGGCTCATTAACATGTGAAAACAATCACTTTGTTCTCCTGTAGGGGAGAATTGGGATCCATGATGTGGGCTGTCTCTGCCCATCTCCCCACTGGCAGGAAGTCTAAGGGAAAACTTTGAGGGATACTTAGGGTTGCCATATTTCAAAAAGTAAAATTCCTGATGCCCACTTCTCTTTTGGGAACATAGCCAAGAAGAGTTTCTCTTCCAGGGAATCTGCGGAAACCCAAGCTGCCTGTACAAAGGGGGTATGGAATTCCCTGCAATGTAGTGGCAGCCCAGGCCGAGGAGGTTTTTTGGGGGGCTATCATCACTTCCTCAAATAGTGAACTCCTCAGGTGGGAGGATGGGAGCCAAAGCATGGCCACTGAGAAGCTGAAAGAACCATTTTGGGATAAATCCTAAGGTATGTAGAGATACAAGATATAAAAAGAGTCAACAACTCCCCACTGCTCAGAGATCTGTTTCAGAGATCCTTAGGATCTACATTGAGTAGGGTTGCCATATTTGAAAAAGTGAAAGATCTGGACACAAAAGTGGGGTTTTTTTTTTTGGCAGAGTTGTTGAGCTTGCTATGGGTTGCCATACATCAAGAATCAGCGATTTCCGCCCAGAAATTTGGGACGTATGGCAACCCTGACGTTGAGTCTCAGTTGGGAAAGAAAAATGGAAAACCGGGAATGGGGGAAGGGAATTGGGAATTGGGTTTTGGCCACATTGAAGCTATCTTGGAATATATTGGGCATGGCTAGCTGGCTGACTGCAACCGTGAACGGGAGCTCCATACTGCAATGCTTTGTTTCAGACCACAGCTTCTACCTGTAGGAAGTGTAAGAAAATGTGCTATGCACTGACCTAGCACATGTGAAACGGGATGTGTGCCATGTGCAGCTACTGAGAGATCTTAAGCCAATCCCCTTAAAAAAAATGCTCGCGAATGTGTTATCTTTCCCAATGGTAATTAGTGTCTAGCATGTCTAATAATTGCTTCGCTTTGACATTTTATTTAGTTAACATTTTCCCCAGGAACAATTACTCACTGGCATTAATAGCTTTCTATGGTTTCACTTCTTTGCCAGTAGACTTTGCACACTTAAAAGTGCTATTTATCACAGCTGTTAGGATTTGCTTTCAGAAACTAACTCTTGGTATTTTAGTTTGGAAGTAGACCAGATGGATTTTAGGAGGCGAGAAAGAAAAGTAAAGGGTGCAAGTTGTACAGCTTGTTTTGTGTATGGATAGAAGATTGCGGAAATCTTAAGCCCTAAGGAGAGCCAGTGTGGTGTAGTGGTTAAGAGCGGCAGACTCGTAATCTGGGGAACTGGGTTCGTGTCTCCACTCCTCCACATGCAGCTGCTGGGTGACCTTGGGCTAGTCGCACTTCTTTGAAGTCTCTCAGCCTCACTCACCTCACAGAGTGTTTGTTGTGGGGGAGGAAGGGAAAAGGGGATTGTTAGCCGCTTTGAGACTCCTTTGGGTAGTGAAAAGCGGGATATCAATCCAAACTCTTCTAAATATCTTGGGGGAAATGTACATGAATATCGCAAGATCCCATAGTGCTTTATTTGAAACAAATTTTGACCAAATGCAACCTTAAGTGAATTTACCGGTAGATGTTCCTCAACCTCTTCAGGTGAAACATCTGGAAAAAGTCAAGTGAAACAAAGTTTCGTACATCACTGCTGGAACCTCTTTCAAGTCATAAAGCTTTTATGTAACCTGAGGCTGGTTGAGTAAAGTCTCCATTTGCAAGAACACATTGACTTGCTCATGACTGGGATGAAATCCACACATCTCTTTAAAACATTGTGCATGCATTCCTATTAGTTTTATTTTAGCTCATACAGTGGAACATCGGTTGTCGAATGTAATCCGTTCCGGAAGAACGTTCGTCTTTCGAAACGTTCGACAACCGAGGCGCAGTGGGCGGTTGGCAATTTCAATGGAGAAAATTGAGAAATGCACCTCGGAAGCCATTCGACTTCTGAGGCGCGTTCGAAAACGAAACGAAACGAAAGCAATTATTTCCAAGTTTTCGGCGTTCAAAAACCAAAATGTTTGGCTTCCGAGACGCTTGAAAACCAAGGTTCTACTGTAATGATGTTTGGATAATTGTGTCATTTGATGAACTTTGATACTTTATTGACCCTCCTTCAGGGCTAATTCTATTATCCTGTGAGAGCATGGAGAATTTTTTTTTCATAACTTGGACTGGAGATTGTAGATGGTGAATGCAATGGTGGCTTGTGGTCCAACCCTGTGTCATAGCAGGAAATCCTGCAGAAAGCAGAGGAACTGTAGAAATGTTCCGTCCATATTCAGCCTTACCTGAACCTTAAGTGCTTATGCACATGCATTTACATCCCTGCGCACTAGAATCAAGGTGAGTGTTCAAACTTTGAGAGGTTCAGGATGTGTTTGTGAGTAGAATAAGATTGCATTCCCCCTATGTAACCACAAAAACAAAACTATGTAGGGACAATGCCACAAAATATTGACTGTCCCTGGGGGGGGGGGGCGGGGGCGGGAAAGAGACAGATGGATTACATGACAAGACAAGAAAAACCAATCCAGAGGTTGTTGTCCTGATTGCTTTAGTACAGTGTACTAAGTGGAAATGGTCCCTGTAGTTAAGATATGGTCAATTTATCTTGTATTTTGGAAATACTATTTGTCCGCAAGCCATTCCAGCCTTGTATGACTGTGGAGAGAAAAAGCTTTGCTGTGTTTTCCTTTTGAATTGTGTGAGTTTGATGCTGAGGGCTGTAGATTTGAAGGCTGTGTGGTTCTGTTTCTCCTGGGCTAGCATTTGTGGCCCTTGCAATTAATATCTAAGCCTTTACCGCGTGAGATTGTGATGAATTTGAGAATATCTTTATAGTACCTCTTTGAGCATTTAAGGTGCCGACAAGTTATTTCCTTTCTTGCTCCCAAATCAGTAATGACTGCCACCATACCTGCTATCAGCTTCCACAACTCTTTTCCTGTTCTTTGTGTTTAAATTTGTATGCATTACTTTTTTTTTTTTTACTGTGTTGCTATTGGGAAAGAAATGCAAACAGAAAGCTAAACTCAAGCATTATAAGAAAAACACACATACCTGCTGATGATGCTTTTGAGAATGCTTCTTATTTGCTTAGTGGAGAAATAGCAGTAATCCGTTTATTTATTGCAACTGTGTTGTGGAAAGTGGTTTTGAGACTGGGGTTTATTATTCTGATTTGGTGCGTTGGTAGCTAAGATGTTGGCCTGTTCATCAGTTTACATTTTGCATTTTTTCTCTTATGAAATGAATCCCCTGAACTCTGTATTGTTGAACATACTGCACTGCCTTTATATTGAGCCAAACCATTGATTCACCTAGCTCGGTATTACCACTATCTTTCCCCAACCTGGTGCCCTTCAGTTGTTTTAGCCTACATCGTTCCTGGCCATTGACCATGCTGGCTGGGGACACTCAAACAAATAAACCATATATTTAAGTATGTGTATTTGTATTTGAAAATGCTCTAGCACTCAGGTCCCGCTGTGGGTTCCCGAGTTTGATCCCTGTATGGGACAGCTGCATATTCCTGCATTGGGCTCGAACCACCAACCTTCTGGTTAACAGCAAGATGCAATGACCCATTGTGCCCTCCATGTAGTTTGGTTTACAACTCCCATCAGCCCTTTGTTCACCAATTATACCATTAGGTTATTATCTGCGGGTTTGGGATCTTCCATTACAAATGGCTCTGTTATCATGGGAACAAAAGAATCCTTTTTAAACCAAGAGGCTAAGAAATAGTCTACAGAACAAATATTTATATGTACCCAGCCGATATGAGACTATTGTGGTTGCAAATGCATCAATTGCGGTATTCGCTAGTTAGTCAAAAGGGCCAACACAATACATTTTGGCACCTGAGGCACCGAACAAAATGGCGCCTTCCCTCCCTGCCGTGGAAGAAGGGGTGAGTGAAAACTTACATCAGTAGCAAGGTGGAAGTAAATATCTACACTGGGATCTGCTGCCCCTGTGGATCCTGCCGCCTGAGGCCCTTGCCTCTTGGGCCCTGCTAGGATATTAGAATGCAAGCCACTAGACTCCTGACCAAAATCTGAATCAATGAACTCTACCTTTCGGCCTGCTTGTCTCAAGCACAGTGCTTTTCACTGGAGTCCCTTCATTCAGTCTGCAACTCCACGTTCAGTGATGCGCCAGCAGATGTAACTAGGTCCTCATCACCAACTCCACAATTTTAGTGGCTGCATTCAACTGGTTGTGAAATTCAAGTTGCCATAGGCAACTGTAGATACATGTCGTTTTCAGAATGGTCAGGTGAGGAAAAACACACAGATCACCTGGTCCTTACAAACCCATAACTTATCTTCACTCTTCCTGAAATACTCTTCAGATACCGAATAGTTAGGCACACATTAGCTAAAAGATAGGAAAGTTTTGTAAATGGCCTAATTTAGAGTTTGTAAGGAACCTAATTTATTTATCACGGTAATGGTTGTCTACCTTCCGTCGTCCCCTGGTAGCATATAGCAATACACCAGCTTTCTTTGGAATTTATTGCACGGGTGATTTGTTGAAAGGATATTTGTATGTTTGGAATCTTAAAGTAAACATTTTTAGCTCGCTATTCTTGTTTTGAGACTGAATTACACCCCTTTCGTTGTTTCTGTGGAAAAGCAACGTGAGTGGGATGGTTTTGACATTAATTGACTACAGATGTATCACCAGATATCCCTCCTCACATAATTCCTCTCTTTAAAAACATGTACTTTGCCTTGAAATCGAGCCGCATTTTTGCACCTGTTTTAGGGAATCTAGTTACAGACTTTTATTTGTCTGATGATTGCCATTGTTTAACTTCTTTTGATTGGGAAAGTTTGAGGTGGGTAAGGAGCTGTAGAATTTTTGTGTGTGGTTTGTTTGTTTTTTGCCATTTTGAGTGGGAGAATACCGAGACGCAATCAATTAAATTGTCTGGATTCTCTGGCTAGAATTTGGAATGTGAAACTTAATAGATCAGAATGAGCCTGTTTATAAAGAATCTGAACTAAAGATTTGTATAGAGATGGCTGAGGTCTGTTCCTTGTCTCGATGGCATTTCAGATCTGTTTCCTATCATGGTCCAGATCTGCTCTGTGTCTGTTTCAGTGGTTCAATAAGGTGCTGGGCTTATTAAAGAGGTGGAGCTAGTAAAAGTCAATGTCATACTCTTAAAACACCCTCAATATGTTAATGTGACATAATGCAGCATTCATTTGGATTTTGCTGTAATCTACAGTTTGCTGTAGTAGATTTGGAATAGGGTCCTGTTCTTGCTTTAAGTATGCCTCCAGATCTCTTGCTTTCTCTCGCCTTTCACCCTTTCTTCAGCCTTCCAGAAAAAAAAGATGCTGTAAAAAGCAATGCTATTCTAGGCCGTACCAACAGATGCACAGGAACAAGGAAGTAATAGTTCTACTCTATTCTGCCTTGGTCAGACCCCACCTGGAGTACTGTGTCCAGTTCTGGGCATCACAGTTTAAGAAGGATATTGACAAGCTGGAAAATGTGCAGAGCAGGGCAACCAAGATGATCAAGGGTCTGGAAACGAAGCCCTATAAGGAACTGTTGAGGGAGTTTGGTATGTTTAGCCTGGAAAAGAGGAGACGGAGAGGAGATATGATAGTCACCTTCAAATATCTAGAGGGTTGTCACATAGAAGATGGAGGAAGCTTGTTTTCTCCTGTTCAGGTGGGTAGCACCCAAACCAGTAGCTTCAAGTTCCAAGAAAGGAGATTCCCACTAAACACCAGGAAGAACTTTCTGACAGTAAAACAAAATAGAAAATTCTTTTCAGTAGCACCTTAGAGACCAACTGTGTTTGTTCTTGGTATGAGCTTTCGTGTGCATGCACACTTCTTCAGATACCGAAAGCTCATACCAAGAACAAACACAGTTGGTCTCTAAGGTGCTACTGAAAAGAATTTTCTATTTTGTTTCGACTATGGCAGACCAACACGGCTACCCACCTGTTTCTGACAGTAAGAGCTTGTTTGACAGTGGAATGTTCTCCTTCAGGAGGTGGTGGGCTCTCCTTCACTAGAGGTTTTTAAGGAGAGGATGGCCATCTGTCTTGGTTGCTTTAGTTGACACTCCTACATTGCAGGGGGTTTAGACTAGATGACCCCCCCAGAGTCTCTTCCAAGTCTACTTTTGTATGATTCCACGATTCTAAGATTCAAGAGGCCTTTTGATTCTGTTCTTTTACATATCCAGCAGGTTTCGCAGTGATGAAAATGTAGACAAAAGAAAAAAAAGGAATTGTAGCTAGGTACCAGATCATGGGGTGCATATTTCCCCCCCTAAAATACGCTGTAACCCAACTTTATTTTAAAACAACATATAGTCCCCCAACTCCCTCTACTCAAAACTCTGCATAGATATATGCTTCTGTTTGAACTGCCATGTTTTTCTTCTCAGCCTTTCTCCATCACTGCTTTACTCAAACTTCTGCCACCATTTTAAACTATTACCTTCCCTATCCCAGTGTCCTTTCCTGTTTGCTCCCATGCCACAGCCATTGCTGTTGTTCAGCCTCTTCTTCATATTGACCATGCAAACACAGGAATGTGATGGGGCACTTCAAATCCTGCAGTGGGGCCGGCCAGTGGTAGCATTACGTTTTTACGCACATAAGATATTTATTGAGTGTTGACAGTGGTGTAGGAAGGTGGGGGCGTTGAGAGCGGCACCCCCCCCCCCCGGTTCTAGCCAGTTGCAGCCTGGGGGGGGGGTGACAGACTGTCCGTGCGTCTGCTTGCGCCCAACAGCCCAGATTAACTGTGCTCCGTAGTGCTCATGCGTCGTGACACAAGCGCGCTACGGAGCGGCATCCCGCCCCTGGGGGTGCCCCCGCATTTACCGCTCTGGGCGGCAAAGCAGTTCCGTATGCCATTGAGTGTTGACCCAGTATTTGAATTGTTTGGATTGGGATAGACATCTATAAGTATAAGTTGTGAGACTCTGGGAATGTGACTTCTCCTAAAAAGCATATGTTGTTGTTGTTGTTGTTGTTCAGTCGTTCAGTCGTGTCCGACTCTTCGTGACCCCATGGACCAGAGCACGCCAGGCACGCCTATCCTTCACTGCCTCTCGTCCCCTTCTCCTTGTGCCCTCCATCTTTCCCAACATCAGGGTCTTTTCTAGGGATTCTTCTCTTCTCATGAGGTGGCCAAAGTACTGGAGCCTCAACTTCAGGATCTGTCCTTCTAGTGAGTACTCAGGGCTGATTTCTTTGAGAATGGATAGGTTTGATCTTCTTGCAGTCCACGGGACTCTCAAGAGTCTCCTCCAGCACCATAATTCAAAAGCATCAATTCTACGGCGATCAGCCTTCTTTATGGTCCAGCTCTCACTTCCGTACATTACTACTGGGAAAACCATAGCTTTAACTATACGGACTTTTGTCGGCAAGGTGATGTCTTTGCTTTTTAAGATGCTGTCTAGGTTTGTCATTGCTTTTCTCCCAAGAAGCAGGCGTCTTCTGATTTCGTGACTGCTGTCACCATCTGCAGTGATCATGGAACCCAAGAAAGTGAAATCTCTCACTGCCTCCATTTCTTCCCCTTCTATTTGCCAGGAGGTGATGGGACCAGTGGCCATGATCTTAGTTTTTTTGATGTTGAGCTTCAGACCATATTTTGCGCTCTCTTCTTTCACCCTCATTAAAAGGTTCTTCAATTCTTCCTCACTTTCTGCCATCAAGGTAGTATCATCAGCATATCTGAGGTTGTTGATATTTTTTCCGGCAATCTTAATTCCGGTTGGGGATTCATCCAGTCCAGCCTTTCGCATGATGTATTCTGCATATAAGTTAAATAAGCAGGGAGACAATATACAGCCTTGTCGTACTCCTTTCCCAATTTTGAACCAATCAGTTGTTCCATATCCAGTTCTAACTGTAGCTTCTTGTCCCACATAGAGATTTCTCAGGAGGCAAATGAGGTGATCCGGCACTCCCATTTCTTTAAGAACTTGCCATAGTTTGCTGTGGTCGACACAGTCAAATGCTTTTGCATAATCAATGAAGCAGAAGTAGATGTTTTTCTGGAACTCTCTGGCTTTCTCCATAATCCAGCGCATGTTTGCAATTTGGTCTCTGGTTCCTCTGCCCCTTCGAAATCCAGCTTGCACTTCTGGGAGTTCTCGGTCCACATACTGCTTAAGCCTGCCTTGTAGAATTTTAAGCATAACCTTGCTAGCGTGTGAAATGAGTGCAATTGTGCGGTAGTTGGAGCATTCTTTGGCACTGCCCTTCTTTGGGATTGGGATGTAGACTGATCTTCTCCAATCCTCTGGCCACTGCTGAGTTTTCCAAACTTGCTGGCATATTGAGTGCAGCACCTTAACAGCATCCTCTTTTAAAATTTTAAATAGTTCAGCTGGAATATCATCACTTCCACTGGCCTTGTTGTTAGCAAGGCTTTCTAAGGCCCATTTGACTTCACTCTCCAGGATGTCTGGCTCAAGGTCAGCAACCACATTTCCTGGGGTGTATGAGACCTCCATATCTTTCTGGTATAATTCCTCTGTGTATTCTTGCCACCTCTTCTTGATGTCTTCTGCTTCTGTTAGGTCCTTTCCACTTTTGTCCTTAATTGTGGTAATCTTTGTACGAAATGTTCCTTTCATATCTCCAATTTTCTTGAATAAATCTCTGGTTTTTCCCATTCTGTTGTTTTCCTCTATTTCTTTGCATTGCTCGTTTAGAAAGGCCCTCTTGTCTCTCCTTGCTATTCTTTGGAAATCTGCATTCAATTTCCTGTATCTTTCACGATCTCCTTCGCATTTTGCTTGTCTTCTCTCCCCCGCTATTTGTAAGGCCTCATTGGTCAGCCACTTTGCTTTCTTGCATTTCTTTTTCATTGGGATGGTTTTCGTTGCTGTCTCCTGTATAATGTTACGAGCCTCCATCCACAGTTCTTCAGGTACTCTATCCACCAAATCTAAATCCTTGAACCTGTTCTTCACTTCAACTGTGTATTCATAAGGAATTTGATTTAGATTGAATCTTACTGGCCCTGTGGTTTTTCCTACTTTCTTCAGTTTAAGCTGGAATTTTGCTATAAGAAGCTGATGATCTGAGCCACAGTCAGCTCCAGGTCTTGTTTTTGCTGAGTGTATAGAGCTTCTCCATCTTTGGCTGCAGAGAATATAATCAATCTGATTTCGATGTTGCCCATCTGGTGATGTCCATGTGTAGAGTCGTCTCTTGTGTTGTTGGAAAAGAGTGTTTGTGATGACCAGCTTGTTCTCTTGACAGAACTCTATTAGCCTTTGCCCTGCTTCATTTTGATCTCCAAGGCCAAACTTGCCAGTTGTTCCTTTTATCTCTTGACTTCCTACTTTAGCATTCCAATCCCCTATAATGAGAAGAACATCCTTCTTTGGTGTCATTTCTATAAGGTGTTGTAAGTCTTCATAGAATTGATCAATTTCGGTTTCTTCAGCACTGGTAGTTGGTGCATAAACTTGGATTACTGTGATGTTAAAAGGACTGCCTTGGATTCGTATCGAGATCATTCTATCATTTTTGAAGTTGCATCCCAGTACAGCTTTCGCCACTCTTTTGTTGACTATGAGGGCCACTCCATTTCTTTTACGGGATTCCTGCCCACAGTAGTAGATATGATAGTCATCCGAACTGAATTCGCCCATTCCTGTCCATTTTAGTTCACTGATGCCTAGGATGTCAATGTTTATTCTTGCCATCTCATTTTTTACCACATCCAGCTTACCAAGGTTCATGGTTCTTACATTCCAGGTTCCTATGCAATACTTTTCTTTACAGCATTGGACTTTCCTTTCGCTTCCAGGCATATCCGCAAATGAGCGTCCTTTCGGCTTTGGCCCAGCCGCTTCATCAGCTCTGGATCTACTTGTACTTGTCCTCCGCTCTTCCCCAGTAGCAAGTTGGACGCCTTCCGACCTGAGGGGCTCATCTTCCAGCGTCATATCTTTTATATGCCTGTTGTCTTTGTCCATGGAGTTTTCTTGGCAGGGATACTGGAGCGGCTTGCCAGTTCCTTCTCCAGGTGGATCACGTTTGGTCCAAACTCTCCGCTATGACCTGTCCATCTTGACCTGTCCATAGCTTGCCTGAGTAATTCAAGCCCCTTCGCCACGACAAGGCAGTGATCCATGAAGGGGAAAAAGCATATATCTATGTTTATTCCAGCATGCTTGTGAAGGAGTAAGCCAGCCAGCTTTCACGCTAGCACTGACTTCAGTTTTTGAGTGAGAGAGCACTCTAATATCTTGCCCCCTTGGCTCCTGAGTTTGCTAAATAAATCATATTGGTGGCTTGTCTTACCTCTTCAAATAATAACTGGAAACAATAGTACTACTATGATAGAAGTTAGGAGTAGAACACGGGTTCCAAAAATGGGAAACAAGCAGGTAAAATTAACATTTGGCTGGAGCCTTGGGAAAATGCTAGCAGTGAAGGTTCTTTGTGCAACCAAACCGAAATCTGAGAAGTTCAAGAAACACTCGCACAAGGTAGCTTTGTGCTAGCAACTGTTGATTATGAAGAGAATGGAGCTAACTGTGTGACAGATATACAAGATATTGGTTACCACTCCTTCAAGTGCTTTATCCCTACCCCAACTTAAAATCTTACAGGGAAAGAGAGAGAGAGAGAGAATGTGAAAGAATGCAAACGGATTCCTTGTATATCTGGAATCAAAGTGATGTCAGAAACAATGCTTGAATATTTAAACCTCATTTCCTTGGACTGAAAGGCAAGGATGATACTGGTTTTGACATTAATAATGAACTCAATATATAGCTCAGTTAGCTAGAGCATGGTGCTGATAATGCCAAGGTTGCAGGTTCGATTCCCATATGTGACAGCTGCATATTCCTGCATTGCAGGGTGATGGTCTAGATCAGGCATAGGCAACCTTTGCTCTCCAGATGTTTCGGACTACAATTCCCATCATCCCTGACCACTGGTCCTGTTAGCTAGGGATCATGGGAGTTGTAGGCCAAAACATCTGGAGAGCCGAAGGTTGCCTATGCCTGGTCTAGATGATCCTCAGGGTCCCTTCCAACTCTACAATTCTGAATCTGTGATTCACCTGGGTGGATGTCATAGAATCGTAGAATTGTAGAGTTGGAAGGGACCCCAAGGGTCATCTAGTCCAACCCCATGCAATACAGGAATCTCAACTTAAGTGTCCATAACAGACAGCCATGTCAAAGCAGAAGAAGGTGGCTGAAATCCCCCTTTAATCTTTTCTTCTTTTAAGTTAATAGAAGAATACAAAATGCAGGACACTTTCAGAAATATACAAAATAAGCAAATGACCCCAAACACAATTTTAAAACTGATTCAGTTTATACAAAAATAATATATTACCTTATATGTTCATATCTTACCCAATCAAACATTCTGTTCCCATCCAAGTCCTTGTGACCACCCCTGTTTTTTCCCCAATTAACATTAAAGGTTTAGCTAGCTGTGCTGCCATTTAACCTGGCCTGATACCCAAGATGTCAAGAATTCTGATCTATTCTTCATGTACTTCCAGTTGTGTGCACTACAGGAAGAAAGATATAAGACACCAGTTCTTGGGAACATTTGTGCATGCGTGGGAACATTTGTGCATGTTTCTAGCTTTTATATCTGCAGAAAGCTTGTGAATACATGATGGCAAAAAGCTTACACTGTAGTACAGTGTTGAATAATATGCCCATTCCCAATTAAGAGTCTGATATGCTCTTTGACCTTTTTGCTATGAGTAGCCTGCATGCCACAGTTTTGAAGTTTGTACTGATAATTTGGTTAACTAGTTGGAATAATAGCAACTTCTGTAATTCTTTGGCAACAACAAAGCGCTTGTTTCTTCAGACAAATGGGGACCAGTTTGAAATGCGAAAACAAGTAGGAGAAATGGCAGAATGTGTATTGACATTTCTTCCCCTTGTGGAATGTGCCTGCTTGAGTGGATTATGCTTCCAAGAGTGTGGTTTTGTTTGAATTGGCTTGGGTAGAAGATCTGCTTTCAAATAATTAATGGACCTTTTGATCCGGAGACTTTCAAGTTCTTCTAAATAATCTTGATCTTCAAGTGGGATATGGAGGTGGTCGGTCAGTTGACAAGTCCAAGTTTGCTGCCTTGCAGTGACGTAATGAGTAACCTCTGGGACAGTATTACTTGGCTGTTCTGTTGCTCTCCTGGAAAGAAAATAATACACGAGATGGGGACCAGCCCTCCAAGGCTCTGTACTTTGTCATATAATGAAGCAATAGATCCCACCATTTTGTAGTGGATGCCACATTTTCCCAGAATCCTCCATGCTTTGAAATACTTCTTCACAAAGCTTTGTGTTTTTGTTCCTGAGTGCTGTGAAAATCACGTTTCTTCTTTTCTTTAGTATGCATGTAAAATTACACGGCCTATTTATTCCTTATTTCCTTATTATGCTTCTGGTAGCTGTGAAGGTAGAGTCGCTTAGCTGGTTGGGTTGCCAAAAACCCTTGCTTTTCCAGGCTTAGCCCATATTCTGGACATGCCGACTGGCGCTTGTTTGGGCTTTTAGCAGGTGCAGTTCTTAGCTTTTAAAATTATTTTTTAAAGGGGTTCTAGTCCATGTAGGATCCAGTGACCAATGCTTGGAACAAGGCTGGCCCACCCATGAGGCAAGGTGAGGAAACTGCCTCATGTGGCAGAATTTACATAAGCAGCAGATCAGGCCTTCAAGGAAAGCATTACTTCCTTGGTCTCTTCTACAGCAACTTTTGGGCGAATAGCACACTCTACTGGTCTCCTCCCACCCTTGTTCCTTACATAGACCTTTATTCCCCCCTTGTTCCTGATGTAGTTATTCACTCACCCCTACTTCCATGGTTGGGCAGGGGACATCATATTTTATGGTTCTTCTCAGGTGCCAAAAAGTATTGGACTGGCCCTGGCTTGGAATGAACTAGTTCAGTTGAATGAAGTTTACCAAACTAGTTCGATAATCTCTAAACTACACCTTCAAGTCGTTCCTGTAATTGTTGAGTGAATAAAAGGTGAAGTAACTTTTGATGTAGAACTTTGAATGATTTCTAGTTCACAGACTCCGACCCCAAGCAAAAGCCTGGACTTTTTTTTTTAAAAAAATGAAAACTAAGTTACCGCATTTTTCTGTGTATAACATGCCCCCATGTATAAGACGGCTCCTATGGGGGAAATTGCACCAATCGTCCGCACGCTCGCCGCCAAAAGCCCACCTGCAGACTCGACGCAACCACAGCCAATTGCACGCATGCCTTGTCGCTGCCATAAATAGCTTGCACAATTGCCGCAGCAGCAGCCAATCGTCAGCAGGCCTTGCCGCAGCGACCAATCACACACCCAATCGCCACTGCCAATCTTCTTCTGGCTGCTACCACCAATCTCCCGGCCCCCCTCTGCTATCCATGTATAAGATGAAGAGGATCAGGTCAAGCCAGGCATAGGCAAACTCGGCCCTCCAGATGTTTTGGGACTACAACTCCCATCATCCCTAGCTAACAGGACCAGTGGTCAAGGATGATGGGAGTTGTAGTCCCAAAACATCTGGAGGGCCGAGTTTGGGGATGCCTGGGTCAAGCCATGCAAGAAGTGCAGCGAGGAGGTTGCCTCAGGGTAGCAGGCTCCCATGGAACTTGCAATTGCAGGGCCCTCGCTGTGGCTGGGTGCTCACCACCTCCTGCTCCTCCGCTGCTGCGATCATGCCCTCCCCTGGTGTGGTCATGCCTCCTAGGGCTGCAGCCAGGTCCCCACGACCAGGAAGCCCCAGCATGCCAGGGTGTGTGGCTGCAGTGGTGGAGGAGCACAAGGCGGTGGGCAGGGCGCAGGAGGGGTGGGGGGCATCAGCACCGATCCTGCTAGGGATGCTTAGTCACTTAATCACCGTTGCTTAGCAGTCAGATGGAAGGAATGTGAGGCATTTCCTGTATCTTCCTTGCTGAAGAGATTCACCCTCTTCAACAAGAACAGCTTACAGTGAGAAACGGGTATTGGGAAACAATAAATGATGCATTGTGCCTTTAACAGCTGTGTGGCTGGCACAAATTAAGCAGGGTAAGCCTTTTATAATATGGAAATAAAATTATGAGGAAAGCTTCATCTGCTGACATTCTGTCCGTCATGCATGTTATTACTTATATTTGCCTCCTGGTTTATTTTTGGATCCTATACATCAGCGCAGCAGCTTGTAATATTATGGCTACTGGTTAAAAATGGCCGAGGGTGAACCTTTTTTTTTGAATCAGAAGGTTCATTTGAATGAACTTTGAACTCAGCTGTTTCATTTTGTAAAAGACAAACTGAAACTAGTTACTTTTTGAACAGGATTGAACTAGAATGTCTTTCTATTTAAAATGAAGTGTGCTACAAAGCAAAATCTGTTAATAGTAAGAATGGTAGTAATGGGAAGCTACCAATTTTTCACTTCCTGAAACAATGCGTGAAATTTGCACTTCTCCGAATTTTGTGATGCAGTTCTCCACCAAAAAAAGGTGCATATATTAGAGGGAAGTGTGCAGAAAAATGCTTGTTAGTGAAAATAACATACAAAAAAAAACACCATTATATGCTTTGCTTGCTGCAAAAAGCAAAACTGTGTACAAAACTGTGTCCAATAGGAGTGCTCTAAAAAAGCACTAAAATGCTGACTGTTTTCATGAGGACTTTTTAAAAAGGAAACTGATGCAGAAATCTGGCAAACTGGATTTAGGATTGGAAAGCGAGACATGGAGAGAAACAAAAATTGACAGTCTCATCTATTCCTAAATGGTAGCATTCTGCCCACTTATATAGTGAAAAAATGTATTTTTGTAACCAGCAAGGGAAGTCACAGCCAGGATTGATATGTAATCCACAAAGATTGGAAAGGTGTAGTGTGATAATCCAATTTTCCTTTTCTTTCCCAGGTCAAAAACAAGAGTAGAAAATAATGGAGAGAACTGAGATCCTAGTATAGCTGCGTGGTTGGGCAGGAACATGCCCTTCCCATAAGACATGGACTAAGATTGGTTTGAAATGGGTGCATTTTAATAGTTTTTCTAAATCTGGGCCTAAAAGATCACATACAGTTGCACAGGCTGCAGTATAGCAGTGTACATTCATGAGATTCCTGTATACATACGAATGTATGCTTTCTTGCCCGGCAGCTTCCCTCACAAAACCGCTGAATAATGATTTACATTCTCCCAAGCTTAAAAAGCAGTTTGGGGAGTTTGGCAAAAGGAGCTGCAGGACGGAAGGCAGCCTCTGAGACCCTGATGAGGGTACACATAACTCTGCACCGGGTCAGGGGTTTTATCTTCTAAGGATGGGTCAAGACTCGAGATTCTTAAAATAAAATCCAGGCAACAAATGAAGTGAAGCTATCGAGCGGAAGAGTGCAATTTCGTGTGAACTGGAAACAGGGCAACAAAACACAGAAAGGAGATTTATGGCTTGTATTTTACAGCAGATAAAAGAAATGCTTTCATCTCTGAAGTAACACAAAGATTTGGTTTTGCTTCTGCCAGATTTCGCAGGCGCGATTTCTCATGTGTGCGAGCCAGCAGTGTTTGCCAGATGCAGCTTGACTGTTTAGCTCGTGTGGGCCCAAGAACAGTCGAGTGGTGTCACAGGATACATCCCTAAAACATTTGCTTTTGTCTAGTTCCTGTAGGTCTTGTTAAGGCCACAAACATAGCTGATGGGAGGTATAAAATCAGGAAGAGCACTGTAAATATGGGCTGGAAATAGCTGTTGTAGTAGTTCTCAGTTTCATAGATCAGCATTGGAGTTATACATGGATCATCTTATGTTGTGAACCTCCCTGTAATTTTTGGGTGGGGACGTGGGTGGCGCTGTGGTCTAAACCACTAAACCTCTTGGGCTTGCTGATCGGAAGGTTGGCGGTTTGAATCCCTGTGGCAGGGTGAGCTCCCATTGCTCTGTCCCAGCTCCTGCCAACCTAGCAGTTCGAAAGCACACTGGTGCAAGTAGATAAATAGGTACTGCTGAGGCGGGAAGGTAAACAGCATTTCCGTGCACTCTGGTTTCCGTCACGGTGTTCTGTTGCACCAGAAGTGGTTTAGTCATGCTGGCCACATGACTTGGAAAGCTATCTATGGAAAAATGCCGGCTCCCTTGGCCTGAAGCGAGATGAGCGCCACACCCCTTAGTCCAGGGGTCCTTTATCTTAATCTTTGAATGAAGGGTGGTATACAAATTTTATAAATTATATATATATATATATATATATATATATATATATATATATATATATATGAAATACATTGCATTACAGTGCAATCCTGTGCATGTTTACTCAGAAGTAAGTCCAAATTTATCTAGAAGGGCTTACTCCCCTGTGAATATGTATAGGATTGAGGCCTTGGATACTTTTGGTGAGACTCATTGCCAAACTGTTTCAGATCTGAAATAAATGGTTATTTAAAATTTATTTTACATGTTGGTTAACCGGATACAGTGTCTCTCCATTTATTCATGGTGTTCTAGGCTAACATGAAATAAACAAACAAATTAATTTCCTCCTTTAAGGTGATGCTTGTATCCTAAGCCAAGAGTTCTCATTTGTTCAGTGTAGGGACAAAAAAAACTGACAGCCCCTGGACCAAACCAAAAACCAAAGAAGCATGGAGGGAACTGGCTCTTGGGTAGATGCATGTTGGGAAGATTTCTCCACTCATTCCTACTTCCTTCTCCAGCAAAGCTAGTTGCTGACCAGGGTGTTATTATTTCTCTCACCAGGCATCATAGGGCTGGGAGATATATTGAAATATCATCCCAAACCGGCCTGAAGTCCATATTGTGATAACCGTTTCCTCATTTTTGACCTGTCAATGTATCGCGAACTATGGTGTGTGTGTGTGTGTGTGTGTTATGCAAAAATGGCAATCACAGACTGCCCTGTGTTGTGAAATGAACAATAAGCAATGGTAATGCCCCGCCTCTGCTTGAATTCGCAAGGTATTTCTATAATTTTGGTATGTGTCGTTTGTTGGTCCTCCGATTTACCTTTGCTACAAATGCAACTTGAATCCACCCTCTTGCCCTGGGATTCAAGGAGCAGAGGAGAAGTGGGAGAAACAAATTAAAGTGTAGTCACTAATGGTAACCAGGGGTACCATTTCAAATGTTGGTTTATGGGACAAATATTCTTCAACAGTATGCGTGGGGAAGGGTAAGATTCATAGAGCCTGTACTCCATCTAATGCACTTAAAATTCTGTGCTTTGGCAAAACGCATCAGGAAAGACTGAATTCCGTCACTTAAATTCCTCTCTAATTTATTCTGCTTTTGCTAATCCATGGGGATGGGCAATGAAGCCTTGCCCCTGTTACTGGAAACCTTGTTCAGATTTCTGTCTCTGTAAACTTGTGAGAATTCAGCAGGCAATACTCACATGCGTACAAACCTATATTTTCAGCCAGAAGGACGAGAAATGCTTTAAAAATATGAAAGCCAGAGTTGTCAGGAAGAGGAATTCTTTACCTCAACATCACACATATTTTTTCTCTGTTGGAATTGTGGCATACATGTAGCCCCCGATTCAAAGCGTTGCTTTTGGAAATATTAACTTGAAAGGAGTGTTTCTTCTCATAATTAGTCTTACGTCTCCACAATAACTTCAGCAATGTTATCTATGCAGGCCCGTCAATCACCCCTCTCTTGAAGTTACGAGATTTTAGGGCTTTGGAATGCACATACTAATACATACACTGTACGGTTTGTTTCATAACACTCCCCCTTATGATTTAGCCTCTGATATTAGCATGGTCCTTCTTGCACAATACCCTCCCATGTGGTTTCTACATTTTTATGTTACCAAAGCAGCACTGGGAGCAGAAACCACGCTGCTCCAATAACGTAGGAATCTGGCTTTAGTTACATGGATTTCCATAGGATGTATGCAAGATTAACTATATGTAAGATTGCTGGCATGCATAGGTTTTTCAAGTGGATTTCCAGTAGCTACCATATGCCCAGTGGTCATGTGAATTGGCTCCATATGCTGCCAATTTATATATATTTATATATAAAAACTTTTTATAAAAATACATTTCCTCAGCATTATTAACAACAGATGTTCCTGCACACAAGCCTAACACACTTTGACTGTGACCCATTTGTTATAATAAATCCATATGACACACTTAAGAGGGTTTCCACTTGAGCTTATTGGTGTAAGTTTTGCCGTGTGCTCTCCCCCACCTCATTTCTCCCATATATTTACTAAAAGAACGAGTGTCTGAATTTGCAATTTTGCAAAAATGCACCACCTGTAGGGCAAAACTAAGCAGTGCCATTATGTTGTGAGCTTCGCCAAGGTATGTCGTTTCCCTCTGAATAGTGTTTTGGTGTTGGCGGTGGCAGACTGGCGATGAACAGGGGTGCGAAACCACTCACCCCTTTTGCCCTTTCTGCTGCTGCAGCCTGGTAGGTGTAGCTGTTGACTGACAGTGCCATGACGTAGCATTGAGCAGACGTTTTGGGTTTCAGAGGGTGACTAAAGGGTAAAGGGACCCCTGACCATTAGGTCCAGTCGCAGACGACTCTGGGGTTGCGGCGCTCATCTTGCTTTCCCCAGCCACTCTGGGCGGCTTCCAACGAAGATTAAAAATACATTAAAACATCAGTCATTAAAAACTTCCCTAAACAGGGCTGCCTTCAGATGTCTTCCAAACGTCAGATAGTTGTTTATATCTTTGATATCTGATGGGAGGGTGTTCCACAGGGCAGGCATCACTACCGAGAAGGCCCTCTGCCTGGTTCCCTGTAACTTGGAGTGGAATTAGTTAGTGCCGTGTTAGTGAAAGCTTCTAAAGAATAACAGCCATGAAAGGCTTCTTGGACAGTTGAGAAAAAATATAACTGGCCTATTAGGGAAGCTGCGGACCTCCCAGATGTCGGGAGAATACCCTCCCAATAGTGGCATTCCTGACGCTTTCTGAAACGGGGAGGGGGCATAGCTGTGGGGAGGTCACAGCTGCATAGGCGCAGCAATGGAAGAACCAGATTGGCTCTGTCATAATGCCCGAACAACCCTGACCTTTCCTGCTGTCCTGTTCAGGCAGCTCCACCACCAGGGGGGTTGCAGTGAGGCACTGCCCCACCATGTTGGCCATTCCTGCTGGCTTGTGCCCAGTGTATCCCGGGCTTTTTTCCCCAACTGGAACTTCCTGGAACTCAGTTCCGGCCCCTCTCAGGTGGGTGCCACTGCCATTATAAGAGAACAAGGGAGGCGTTCATGGTGAGTTTCCGGCACCTCTTTTTCTAGAAAAATTGCACTGGACCATATCCATATTTCATTTAAAAACTATTACAGAGCTATTACAGAGTTGTATGGATGAGTGGGTCGAGGGGATTATTAGTTTATTTTTGTTCTTGTTTTTATTATGTGGAATGGAATGTGGTTTTTAAAACTTGTCTTTTAAAGTTGTGAACTGCCCTGAGATCTGCGGATGAAGGGTGGTATACAAATTTAATTAATAATAATAATAACAATAATAACAACCATGCTACATTAAAATCCAGGGGAGCAACTATTGTCCTTTACAGCAAAAACAGCAAAGGGGTTGGATGCAGGCTAAGATTGTTGTTTACAGCAAAAACAGCAAAGGGTTGGATCCAGGCTAAGATTGTTGCACTTAGTTCCTATTGAAATCAAGGATTACTTACTCGTGGTTTCTCCTAACTTGTCCCATTCATTTCAAGACTGACTAAGTCTGGCAGAGTCTCTTGATGCATCTCAGACTAATATGACTTTTGGGAGCATAAGCTTTTCTGGACCAGAGTCCAAGATTCCTTAAGCCTACATTTTGTCCCATTGAATTGCTTGTAAATATAGAAAGCTCATACAGAGCCAGACCATTGCTCCATCTTTATCTGAGTAATTTCTGCTCCAATTGACAGTGGTTTTCCAAGATTTTGGTCTTGGCCAAGACCTTTTCCATGCCTGCTGCTTTTTAACCGGAGATGCCAGAGACCGAACCTGAAATCTTCTGCATGCCAGTTATGTACTTACCACTGAGTTATGGCCCTAGGCAAAGATTGGCTTCCAATATGCAACTAAATACAGTGTTTGTGCTCAGGAATATTTCATGCCTCTTTTCAATGGGTCTAATTTTTTGCTTCTAGCATAGATTTTTTTGGCGTTTCCTGTAACTCCACACCCATGGAATCGCATTGAAGGGATACATACTTGATTGAATACCACCAGTATTAGGGGAATAGTGCAGTAGGATTTCTTCTGCTTTTGCCTGCCATAGAAAAACATGCATATTTTTTCACTTTCACCACCAAAAAACAAAGAAACAAACAACAACACTGGAGCTATGCATGCTCATGGTTAATTCCTTTTAAAAAAAACAACAACCCACCTTGTACTTACTCAGTTTTTGAAAAATAAAAATGCAGTAAAATGTCAGATTGAGAATTATATCATAACAAAAAATAAAATATTAAAAATATACAGTTAGCCAGGTTCATATATAACACCAAACTGTGGTGTAACATTTTCTGAAGGAGTGTGAATGAGCCTGAGCAAAAGGTTGAGTTTGTACATTTTCCCCTCTGCAGTCTCTGCGACCGTGAATAGGACTTTAGCAGAGTTTCATTATACTTTCGTCCTGTCTTAGTGTTGCTAGGGACCATGATAGATTAAAGCAAACTCTTGCAAATTTCATCACAAGCCAAGTTTAAACCAAGGGCTATGAAGCTGCCCTGTTAAACCACCAAGGGTTTGTTTTAAATTCTTGACTATTGGTAGTTATTGACACACATATATATTGATGGATCAAGTTTTATTATGTCTGACTGTCTCTTTCTGTCTGTCTGTCTGTCTGTCTGTCTCTCTTTAAAAGCAACCTTTGGCTAAGCTCCAGTGCATTTTCTCTTGAATGCTTTCTGATGTAGAGGCACACTAAAAGAATTGAGAGACTCAAAGACTTGCTTATTTGCTAATTAGTGGGTGGGAGTATACTTCGTTTATTATTTGAGTGTTTGCCATTATTTATATGGTGGGTGTCTCTCCTCAACAAAATGTTGTGTTAGACAATATATTGATGTGTTGTGTGACACACTCCCCTTTTCCTTCCCTTATAGTCTCTAGGAGACCTTTGGGTGACAAGCAATTTAACAACAACAACAACAACAACAACAGTATAGAATATATGCTCAAGAACCATTGATTCCATGAAGCCTTTTTTCTTATAGAACTGCATGAAAAATATTTATTTTGCCCTTTTAAAACAAATTCAAATACAGTGTCAAAACAAAATAGAAAATTCTTTCCAGTAGCACCTTAGAGACCAACTGAGTTTGTTCTTGGTATGAGCTTTCGTGTGCATGCACACTTCTTCAGATACACTGAAACAGAAGTCACCAGATCCTTAAATATAGTGAGGGAGTGGGGAGGGGTATTACTCAGAAGGGTGGTGGGAATGGGTGATCAGCTGATAGGTGTGGAAAACCTGTTGACGACTCTTAACGGCTGCAATTAGTCTTGCAGGGAAAGGCAAGGGGTGAGATGGCTAAAGATAGCTTTGTTATGTATAATGAGATAAGAATCCAATGTCTTTGTTCAGACCAGGTTTCTCCATTGTTTTAAGTTTGGTGATTAGTTGCAATTCAGCCACTTCTCTTTCCAGTCTATGAGTCGTCAACAGGTTTTCCACACCTATCAGCTGATCACCCATTCCCACCACCCTTCTGAGTAATACCCCTCCCCACTCCCTCACTATATTTAAGGATCTGGTGACTTCTGTTTCAGTGTATCTGAAGAAGTGTGCATGCACACAAAAGCTCATACCAAGAACAAACTCAGTTGGTCTCTAAGGTGCTACTGGAAAGAATGTTCTATTTTGTTTCGACTATGGCAGACCAACACGGCTACCCACCTGTAACTCAAATACAGTGTGAAATGCTGAGAACATCTGTTGTGCTTTCAAGAAACAAAATAATGGGAAAACCAGCAATGTAATTGGGGATGACTATAGCGTTTGCTATCTGCCAAACATGATAGTGATTCCAGTGGTAATGAAAAGTGCCCATCAGTTGCTAATAGTCCATAAAGTAGGAAAATGATAGGAAAATAGATTTTACTTGCACAGGCAAATGGATCTGAAGAATGATTGCAGTTTGTAGGAACTTGCGTAGCAAAACGAGCAGTGAATTGACTCTGAAGTTGGTCCAATTCAGCTGCTATGCATGCAAGGGGGAAAATAATCTCCTCCCTCCCTCCCTCCCTCCCTCTCTGGGATTTGGAGCTGGATAGGGTGGCAGGTGTGTGATTTGTTTCTGTCTCTCACACCGTAATACATTTCATTATTCCTAACACCAGGTTATGAGTGATGGCAGAACTTGAACCAGGAAAAGCAGCCTGATTGGGCATGCTCTGTGGCCATGGCATGTTGAATGTTAGTTGAAAAAGGAAATCTGGTGAGGAGTGGAAAGAGGAATCATGCTACCACTTCTTAGAACTTAATGAGAAAGTAGCCTTCAGTGCCCGGAAAGACTCCATTTGTAAATCTTTGGAATCTCAAATAGCATGCATTTCTTTATCCCCAAGACAAAGATGCTTGCTTTGCAATGTGGACTGATGATGGACCTGTCCTGAGTTTGGACCCCAGTGTGGAAGCCTGGTATGCTGTGTCATGGCTTGTGAGGGTTAAACAACCCCTGAGTAATTCCTCCTCCTCCTCCTCCTCCTCCTCCTCCTCCTCCTCCTCCTCCTCTTCTTCTTCTTCTTCTTCTTCTTCTTCTTCTTCTTCGATCACTCGTAGCCGAGTAAGATTGTCTCCCATGAACACAGTTTTAACTGTGAGCCCGTAAGTGAATGTGGAGGCCAATTCTGGATCCACACATCCTTCCACAGTGGGGACATAGGTTTCCGGGTGGGAGCTGATCATGATGAAGGTTTGCCAAGTGTGCCTTCCTCTTAGAACGTTTCTCCCTTTCGTCTTGAGTTCGAGTGTCTTCAAAGTCCATGACACCTTTGGCTGTTCTCCAATTGGAGCACTCGCAGGCCAGTGTTTCCCAATTGTCGGTGTCTAGTGTACTTAAGAGATCACCTTACCCGATACATGATCAATTACTTTGATCAGCAGAACTTACCCTACTACAAGTACCACACAGTCCCATGCAATGCACTTCAGAGGTCTCTGCATATTGAGAATAAGCAGCAACCACCATTGTATTAAAAGACACTTGCTTCTTGGGAGAAAAGCGATGACAAACCTAGAGAGCATCTTAAAAAGCAGAGATACCACCTTGCCAACAAAGGTCCATATAGTTAAAGACTCCCTGGAAAAGACCCTGATGCTGGGAAAGATTGAGGGCACAAGGAGAAGGGGACGACAGAGGACAAGATGGTTGGACAGTGTTCTTGAAGCTACCAACATGAGTTTGACCAAACTGCGGGAGGCAGTGGAAGACAGGAGTGCCTGGTGTGCTCTGGTCCATGGGGTCACGACTAAACAACAACATACTACATTTTTAAAGATTTGCCTTGAGAGAGTCTCTGAACCTCTTTTGTTGACCACCAGCATTACACTTCCCATTTTTAAGTTTGGAATAGAGTAGTTGCTTTGGAATACGATAATCAGGCATCTGCCCAACATGACCAGTCCAATGAGGTTGAGGAATTCTAAGATTACAGTGGCAAGAGTCTGAGTCACCCAACACAGCGTGATAAATAGTACAGGAACTCAGGGAATAGTTTTATGCTTTTCTTGCAATTGCTGAGCTCACATGGTTCATAGGGTTTTCAGAATTTCTTTCTAAGATGAATCTGACCATCTCTATTTGTAAGAATTTTTTTGACCTTTTTATAATTTAAACATCTGGCACCAACATTGCTTTTTAAAAATGGCCCCATATTGCCTTCAGCAGCAAATGACTGCCAACTGAGTAAACAATAAAGTTTTGTGAAAATTGCATATGTTCCAGAGTGTGTTGTCTCTGAGCTTAGAATTAACATGTGCAAAGTCTGTTGTTTGGATGTAACATACTGTGTGAGCGGAAACACTAATAAGCCATTGAGCTGTGTTTAATTAACATTTACTGGGTTAAAAACCCAAAAATCTTAAGTCAAGTTTTAATGGTGGCTTTTGCAATACAGAGATGACAAACCGTAGTTTGGCTTTAATTTGAATTGTTCTCTTGCATAATTTTTGACAATATGCGCAATAGTTTCCCTGTAATTTCACAGATGATAGTGAATGGTGTCATCTGTGAAATGTGGTAAGAAGTTTTTGTTTCTTCAAAGAGTACTTTGTTCTGGTAAGAATGACTTTTCATGCTTGCTTTTAAACTTTTTATCACTTATCATAAAACATGAAAGCAAACACTCAAATAAGCATTTAAATCAAATACAGCAAATTCCATTCCCCCTCCCCTCCATAAAAACTTACATAAGTGCAAAATGATTTGGATCACTCAAGTGACAATTAAGATACTTATTAGGAATGTTTTCTGTGTTCTATATAGTCTTCTAAATATGCTTTTAAAAATGTAATTATATTTTGTTTTTGTTCTCTGGCAGAAGAAAACAACTTGCAGGCATTGTGTGGTTAAATGATTGCTACAAATATTACCAAATTTGATTTTGCATCAATTCAGTTGGCAGGAGCAGGGACCGAGCAACGGGAGCTCACCCCATTGCAGGGATTTGAGCTGCCAACCTTCTGATCGGCAAGCCCTAGGGCTCTGTGGTTTAACCTACAGCGCCACCCGTGTCCCTTAGCACCTAATTAGGCAGGCTTATTTGGGAGTATGTTTCCAAAAAACATGCAAAATTATATTCTAAGGAAAAAGTATGCATTGTGTGTGTGTGTGTGTGTGTGTGTGTGAATAAACTGCAAATTTTCACCTAGCTTCTTTTTAAAACAAAGAAGAAAAAAGAATGCAGAGGCTGGATAGAAAAGACTTTTGGAAACACGGGCTTCAAAAATCCCAAACCATCCATATTTAACTGCAGAGTACTTCCAAGGCTACTGTGAATTCATGCTCTCTCTCTGTTTTATTTTGGCAGCAGTTTCAGGCCTGCTTCTTGTGTGTGTGTGTGTGTGTGTGTGTGTGTGTGTGTGAACTGGCGCTAGGTGTGTCTAATGCTTCACTGCAGTTTAAAAGTATGGCCTTGGGGATTATTGCAAATTTGCCTTACTTTGGCCGAGTTCAATATACTGTATAGCCAGGTGCGCTGCTTAATTGTGGTTGGTTTTTTTGGGGTTGTTTTGTGTGTATGCACATTGGGTCTTAAAGCATTCTTGGTATGGAGACAGTTGATAAAGTTGCCAGGGTCTCGAGAAGGATAATAAAGCATATCGCCTCATAAACCCCAGCATGAGCTGTGAGAAACTGAAAGTGCAACCCTAAGTACATGTGTACTTGTTAGAAGTAAGATACGTGAGTCTAGGATTGCAGCTGGGAGTGGCATGAATTTGTGGAGCTTAAGTGTATTTAGCCTGCTTTGGAAAAGGCAAATATAGCTGTATAGATGAGCAACCTTTTAAAAAGACAAATATGTCTCCTCACCCCATAACTGATCTAGCCTAGCTGATCCACTTGCAGGCGTCTGATCATTTTAACCACAAGTCTCTGTGAGCCGGCTCATCCTTTTTCTACTTGGCCTTTCCTTAGGTGGGCTTGTGTTGGTCAGCATTACAGCGGCTGAAAATAAAACTCAGCCTTGCGTTGCAAACAAGTCCACAAAATATTTTATCGCCCTGTGATTAAATTGATCTGCGTTGCTTTAAGAGAGAGAAGAGGGAAACAGAACTTTTTTTTTTTGTCTCCGGGCAGGTTTTACTCACCAGAGGTTACCAAAAGACTAGTTGTGTGCAAGCACGATTAAAACCAATAGCCATCGTGAACGTATTCATATATTTTAAAATTGATAGCCCACCCTTTCTCCCAAAGGCAAGCCTTCTGTTTTTGTCTTGTTGCTTGCCATTTCTAGATGCACACGAGAGCTTCTAGAAAAGGGGAATTTAGGTGAGAGGCTAACAATGCTATGCTCATCTTCGTTGGTCATGGGGATTTGACGTTGTTGCCAGAACTGTTTTCAAACAGCGGCTGAAGTGAAAATAACCTCAGCATGACTAACCTATTCTGGCACCCAGAGACTTGAGAGTAGGAGACAATTGGGAGGCTTTGCACCTGACGTCAGCAGAATCTGTGCGCGTCACATTTGGGCCTTGACTAGAAACGAGGAAAGTTGGTTGCGTTTATCATCTGACCAGTCTGGAGAACGTGACTAACGGCACAGCGAACGTCCTTGGATGAGTTGAATTTCAACTAAGTTGGGCACCACAATTTAAGAAGGGTATTAACAAGCTGGAACTTGTGCAGAACAGGGCGAAGAATATGACCGAGGGTATGGAATCCCAAGCCTTATGAGGAATGGTTGAGGGAGTTGGATAAAAGGAATGGTTGAGGAAGCCTGGAAAAGAGCCTGAGAGGAGATATGATAGCCATCTTGAAACATCTAAAGGGCTGTCACATGGAAGATGGGGGAAGCTTGTTTTCTCCTGCTCCAGAGAGTAGGACCCAAACCAATGCAGGTAGCTTCAAGTTACAAGAAAGGAGATCCCGACTAAACATCAGGAAGAACTTTCTGATGGTAAGAGCTGTTGGACAGTGGAACAGACTCTCTTAGGAAGCAGTGGAGATTTTTCCTTGGAGGTTTTTAAGCAGAGGTTGGATCACAGATGCTTTAGTTGAGATTCTTGCATTGTAGGGGGTTGGGCCAGATGACCCTCAGAGTCCCTTCCAACTCTACATTTGTATGATTCTATGATTGTTGGAGAGAGTGGGTGGCAGTGGGGATAAGTTTATTTAGGAACAGTTTTGGGTTATTTGCCTGAATAATGCAAACCTGTTAAATTGGAATGACTTTCTTTTGCCCCTTTTGAGCTTTTTCTTTTTCTTTTTCTACTCGAGATTGTGTAGAAAAAAGAACTAGTTGGTCTCTAAGGTGCTACTAGAAAGAATTTTCGATTTTGTTTTATACATTTAAAGTAATTTCTCAACCTTGCCTATTATTGTGGTTCCTGACTGCTGGATTGGTGTGCTGCTACATCACTTGAAACCATGGCTGGAATTCAAAGAGCTACGTTTTACATGCCTCACATTGGACACACCCAGTGGGATTTGTGCCTGTTTTTTTGTTTTGAAGCGAGTCACTGTACTACGTCACAAAGCTATTCAAATATCCCAAGTCCAGAATTTCTTTGGCTGCCTGGAACTAATCACACGGTTCTTTGGCCCAACGCCTGGGTAATATGATGGTGCCCTTGCACCTGTTCTTTCTGTTCCGCACTATTCTTAGGGCTTGTGTGCGTTTTTATCCTACTGAATATAAAAATACAATTGAATTCCTTTCTCACATGTTCATTCTTTATTACACACACACACACACACATACACAGAATCCAGAAGAGATTTGAAGATCATAAAGTCCAACACCTTTGGTAAAATCCTCCGTTCCAGTTTAGTGCATAAAGTGATGTCATCTATGCTACGCATTCAGTCTCCTATATCCATTTGATGTTGCTGAGTGCAGTTCTGGAGATCCCCATGACATGCTTTCTATATAAAAGTGGGTAGTTTAGGTATGTTTTCATGCCTGTTTAATGACTATCCATGCTAAATGTCCTAGACTAGATGGGTGGGAGGTCGCCTGCTCTTGATGGGGTTATGATGGGGTTATGTTTCCTCTGAAGGAGCAGGTTCGTAGCTTGGGGGTCCTCCTGGATCCTTTGCTGTCACTCGAGGCTCAGGTGGCCTCAGTGGCCCGGAGTGCCTTCCCATAGTCACCTTTTACTGGACTGAACCATCCAGGGGTCTTTTACCTTTACCTTTTAACCCCTGCTAGCTAGTATCAGGGTTTCCCAAACTTGGGTTTCCAGCTGTTTCTGGACTACAACTCCCATCATCCCTGCTAGCTAGGGATGATGGGGGTTGTAGTCAAGAAACAGCTGGAAACCCAAGTTTGGGAAACCCTGATACTGAGGTTCTGAATCTCAGTCTGGTAATGGTTTCCTGCCAGAAATCATCCCTAGCCTGCTATTTATCTCAGAGGTTGCTTCCCACTGCAAACAGCATCTTTGGGGACAAACAGCAGTCAATAGGATGCAACTTTAGTCCGGACCAGGAATAGATTCTGGGTCAGGGTTCCAATGTTGCTTTTCCTCTAAAATAAAATAATAATACGCTCTTCTTTTTTAAAATGAAGGAAGTGTAATGTGTAGTTTGGCCCTGTGCATGTTTTTGGAGGATGCAGGTGATTCAGGCACAGTCTTAGAAGGAGCATCTCTAAAAGAAGCATCACTTCCTGTTTGAGATGAAAGGGGAGTGGCCGTTTTAAGATGTCATGGGAGAGATGGGCTGCAGTCTGAGATGAACCAGGAGCTGGGTAGCAGGAGCTGTAGAATAAGCCCCAGTATTAAGGACCAAAGAATAACCAAGGATACAGGAGCAAGTCAGGGCCCAGAAGATTTTTTTACTGTGTACACACTATACCTTCAAAGCGTATTAGAAGTATGTTCTTTTCCTCAAAGAATTGTAGCCATTGTAGTTGGGTTGCTGGGAATTTTAACTCTGTGAGAGGTTAACTACAGTGCCCAGAATTCTTTGAGGGGGAAAATGTGCTTCAGAGATATAGTGTGTACACAGCCATAGTTGCTTGAGCAAGGATCAACCGGAACAATTTTTCTACTCCTTTCTATTGAGGAATACCCAGTGGCCAGCCTGGATAGATGGGAGAAGTCCAAGGCCTCGGGGTACTTTACTGAAAAGTTGCTACCTGCATTTCAGTGGGTTACCATATGAGGCAGCTCTTGAAACAGAACTTGCCACCTGCAACTTAGGTACTTGTATTAAAAATAATTAGTTCTCTAAATAAAAACCCAAACTCCTGCTTGATTAATAGGGGCAGCTTTGTAAATCAATTAAATGTTTTAAAATCTGTTTAATCTCACCAGTGAAATGTTGCAGCCTAGTTGTCTGACACACGTATCCGTGTCTTGATCCACTTCCATAAATTGCATAACATCTCCCTCATTTAACTTTCTTATAAATAAAGCATAAATAATGAATACTTTAAAATGATCAGTTGAGTTATGAAGTATCACAAATATATCTGTTGGACAGAGAGGGGATGTTTTCTTTCTGGGAAATAGCCTAAATGAGCTGTGGCAGATGAATGTTGATATTACACATTTTTGCTAGGCAAACTCTCCAGAGAGCTGTGCTCTACAGGAAAATGATCTTCTTCTTCTTCTTCTTTCTCCCTTCAAATAAAGAGTACACTATGTTTCAGGCACTTCGTTTTGAGTGGAACTTCACGGGTTTCCAAATGTAATAATAATAATAATAATAATCTGGAATTGCAATTGTGAAAAGAGAATACTCCTTCTGTATTTGGAGTGCCTATTAAGTGGTCTCTGTTAACTCCTTCAGCAACTTCAGGAGGATATAGAATATTTTCACCACACGATTATCTACACTCGTTGCAGTGTACCTGATCCTGCTTGGTTTCCAATAGAAGTGCAATGCCTTGCTTGCAGTGCTGTTTTTCTAGAAAAAGAGGTACCTGAACACACCATGAACACACCTCTTTTTCTTAGAATGGCAATGGCACCCACCTGAGAGGTGCCAGAACTGAGTTCCGGTGAGTTCCCCCTGAAAAAAGACCTGCTTGCACATGCACACACCCTAACTTCCTGGTTCCTCTCACACATCTTCTGCTCCTATCTATTTAAAGAGAACAAATGTCACTCTTTCACATTTAAGCAGTGGAAGACTTTATTGTGCGTTCCTTCTGGCCTTTGACTCCAGAGCATAGTTGTCAACTTTCCCTTTTTTTTGCAGGAAATTCCCTTATTCCAGAGCCGTTTCCCATTGCAAAAAAAAGGAAGGTTGACAGCTCTGCTCCAGAGATGTATGTTTTGGAGATCCAACCTATTCTTGTGACGGTGGTTTGTCTTAATGTTGTAGTTTAAATAGCTGTTAACACAACTTGGGACCACTTGGGTCATTCATTTAAGAAATAATAGCAATAAAAAGCTAAATAAATAACAATTCTCTTTCCTTGGTTCTGTCCAGGCTAGCATGAGGGCCCCAGTGGACAATACAGTCGTACCTTGGTTGACGAACGACTTGCGAGTCAAACGTTTTGGCTTCTGAACGCCGCAAACCCGGAAGTGAGTGTTCCAGTTTTCGAATGTTCTTTGGAACCCGAACGTCCAGCATGGCTTCTGCGGCTTCCAGTTGGCTGCAGGAAGCTCCTGCAGCCAATTGGAAGCCCCACCTTGGTTACTGAACGTTTTGGAAGTCAAACAGACTTCCGGAACATTTTCCGTTCGACTTCTGAGGTACGACTGTACAATATATGTGTGGTTGCATTTAATGTGTATAGTTGGCTTTTTTATTATAAAAAACCTCTTTTAAATAACATCAACCCAGGGGTTAATCAGCCACGGTGAGAGAATTCCCAAGGCCTGGTGCGAAAGCTAAGCAAGTCTGGGAATCACATGTATGCCACCTTCAGTTTTATGATGTGGTTGCAAAGAGAGATGATAGCTAAGCAGGTAAATCAGGCACCCCCAAACTTGGCCCTCCAGATGTTTTGGGACTACAACTCCCATAACCCCTAGCTAACAGGACCAGTGCTCAGGGATGATGGGAGTTGTAGTCCCAAAACATCTGGAGGGCCGAGTTTGGGGGTGCCTGAGGTAAATCATTCAAGCAAGATCGGGACTGTACAGTGTCCTGAGGACTCTTTCCTCAGAAATGCCACCTTGGCTGCTATCTTATTTGTCCCAGAAGAGAAGCTGCCATTGGTGCGGATGGCATGCTGAAAGACGCTTTGGATATGCCCGCTATCCCTCTTTACCTGTCAGGTGGCAGCCAAGAAGCATATAAACAAGAAGAATTCTTACCACGTATTTTATTCAATATTCATAGAGAGAGGCGAAGGAATGCAGTCTTTCTTAGATAATGGCGTTTCTCTGAGTAAAGTCCCACCCTCTCTTTCTCTCCTATTCTACGTCATCCATGCACTGGCTAATCTGAGCCTTCTGCCTCTGAGCTTTCTGTTCTCCTACTCTCAATGCCCACCTGGTCCTTGGGGTGGGGTGGGGTCAGGAATGCTTTTTAGAGACACTGTGTCAGCTGTCTCTCCCCTGCTGCACTTCTCCCAATATTTCCCAGCTCTGCAGCTTCTGAATTATGTCCTTCTGCAAACCACTGTTGTAAATCTATACTTTTCTCCTGTTCTCAGGAAGGTTTAGGATAAGGGGCGGCGGCTGCTGCACCATTCCTCCTTAGTCCAGCCCCTGACATCACCTGTAAATGAGGATCTGTGACTCTCATTTATTTATTTTTTCAAAAACATATTTGGCGCTGTCATTATGTAAATGCACCATTATTCTAGAGGAGCCCAATTTTACCTTAGTGCTTTTGTGCCTTTATGCAAATATTAAAAAGCAGAGAATTCTAGGCCTCTCATCAAACAACATCTCCCAGGATTCTATGTGGAAATCCATGACAGTTAAGCTGCCAGGCTGGCATGCATTTGTCGTGTAGATGTGCCCAGGAGTACCTTTTGCATCCAAAACTCCTTAAGGAGCGCAGACCGTTTTCTAAAGTTCTCTCCACCAATTTGAATCTATCAAACTGCTTTAACTATCAGACGAATAACCGCAAGCCTCAATTTTAACTATTACTATTACTATTATTATTACGCAGAAGAAAAGAGGATCAAGTACATTAAATGTTGTGATACTGATAAATAGCTCCAAGTTCTATTGCGCTTGAAATAGTTTGAAAACCTCTCCATCTCAGTAGTACAGATTTCAAAATGTCTAAGCTGATTCTGACAGGTTCCCGTTGTTTATTTTGACAGATGTTGAATAGGACTAGAAATTTTCAGCATTTGTACATTGCTGTAATCTCCATGATAGACCTCCAGTGAGGAAATTCCCCAAAATTTAAAGAGCTGGCATTGGAATAGGAAGCAGCGGAGGGGTGCGAGAAAGAATCCGATCTCTGGAATTTTTTACGCATAATCATATTGTATGTTTTTGAATGCCTCTGTATGCTGTGAGCATCCTTTAGGAATTTTCTCACCAAATTCAAAGGACTTTTGTTCAATATAACAGTTGGTGTCCTAGTGACCATGTATATTTTGGGATTTAAAAAAAAATTAGAAGAACAATAACTGATGGGGGGGAGAGTAGCAAATAGTATCATGTAGTACAGCAAATGGTATCTTTGGTAACATACTGCAAAGCATTATATAAAGAGATCCCTGGGAAGACTACTCAGAAGTTACAGCTAGTTCAGAGTGTAGCCGCAGTTTGGTTGTTAACCTGGGGGGAAATTGAACTAAACATATTTCATCAGTGCTTAAAAATCTCCAGTGTTTTTCCAGGCACAATTCAAAGTGCTGTTTTTGACCTTTTAAAACATTTTCATTAGCTTTTTGGGAGTGTGGGGAGTGATATTTTATATATAAAAGAATTCCAAATCTCAAAATGCAGCCTTTGAAATGAATGCTGACTTGAAAGTTCTGTAGGGGGAGGGGAAGAAAAACAGCGGTTTTTAGGGGTTGAGGGGAAATTTGTATCAAGGTTCCCCATTGCTGTGGTGACATTTTTTTTTTAAGGGTCTGGTGCCATCAACACAAGGGTTTGGCAAGGCCACCGTTTTCTCACAGGGTTAAAGTCCTCAGAACAGAGTGCTGTTCCTTAGCTTTAATTTTTGGAAGGGGCAAATTGGTGGCCCTTGGTTCGTAGCCACCAAGAAGCTGCTACCACAGTAAACAGTCCAGCCCTTGGCACAGGTTTCCCTCTCTTTTCCTCCCTCCCACAAACTACCACCTCCTTCCAAATTCACCGCAAATTGCAGGGACATTTTCATTTGGATCCATTAAAAACCCGACTGTATACAAAAGCACTTGGAGTTGGAATATTGTTCTGAAGTTCATTGTTCCAAAGAAGTGCAAGCGTTGCCTGTCTTCAATAAGAAGCAGTGCTGCTGCTACCAAAAGGCTCTTCCTGTGGCGCCACTGCGGTGCGCATGTCACAGGGAAGCCAAAGTTCTGGCTGGTTCACCACCTATGCTCTGGTAATCCATGTTCCGGCAACCTGATTGTTGTTGTTGTTGTTCAGTCGTGTCCGACTCTTCGTGACCCCATGGACCAGAGCATGCCACTGCCTCCCGCAGTTTGGCCAAACTCATGCCATTCGCTTCGAGAACACTGTCCAACCATCTCATCCTCTGTCGTCCCCTTCTCCTTGTGCCCTCCATCTTTCCCAACATCAGGGTCTTTTCCAGGGAGTCTTCTCTTCTCATGAGGTGGCCAAAGTACTGGAGCCTCAACCTGATTAGATTACCGATACTCTAATGCAGTGTACATGTGCCTGCCCTTGAAGAATTGTTTCCTTAGCTGTTTCTTTTGCCTGTGAAGTAAGGACCCTCCCCAGTGCCGGATTTACGTATAAGCAAAACAAGCTATAGCTTAGGGCCCCACACTCTTGGCCCCCCCCTCAAAAAAAAATTTGCAGGAAAAAAACCTGGATGTACATTTCCAAAATATAAGATACCAAACAAATAAAATAAAACCTACATACAGCCACAGTGTTTTGTGTAAGTAATGGGCCCCGCCTGCTAACCTGCTCCCTAAAATATCACCGGTTTGCTCATTTCTATATATAGGGTGCCTACATTCTGCATGGACTGGTTGCAAATGGCTTTAGATACCTATTAGATCTATAAATTACCATATATTCAACAGGAAAAAAAACAGCGACAATTTGTTGTCGACAAAGGACAGCTGGATATCTAAAGGGCCCCATTACCTTCAGTAGCTTAGGGCCTCATCAAATCTAAATCCAGCCATGGACCCCCCCCCCCCCACCACTAGGTCTTACTGCTTGCCATCCACTCCCATAAATGAAGATGGGATAGCCATACATGTGTATCCATACTACTTAAGATGATAAATATTTCAGGTGGAACTTTTAAATAACATGGGAAAACAAGAATTCATTCTATCATATCAGTGCTTTGTTCCTTGGGACATGAAATTATGAAGATTTTTATTTCTCATGGGGTCAGAAGGACCATTGCTAAAGAGCCTCCAGAGAATTGCTCCAAGTTCTAGGGAGCAGTCTTAAAAGTAGATATGGATAATGATGTTTTTGTGTATGTGGTGTTTAAAAGCAAGGTTTTCTTGTTTATTGCTTGAGCCTGTTAGATTAATTGGCAGTGCTAGCTTAGCGTCTGTGTTGTAGTTACCGTAAGTATTCTTGTAATGATCTGCTTTCGCAAATGGTCCCTTTGGGCTGCTTTACGTAGTGTTGCAGCGCTCAATATATAAAGTGTTCATTTCTGATCTGGCACAATAGCTTTCATGATCACAGATGAAGGTTAAAATGGGCTGTTCCAATAGGCTGAAGTTTTCAGGGTATAATTAAAACAAGTCTGATGTCAGCCTGAACTGCTCCTTTCATGTGAAATAAGGGTTTTGTTTGAGCTTACTTGAAAGCGCTAATAAATTCTGGGTTTTATTCAATAACTTAAAGTTATACATGTGTAACGTCTGTGTTAAAAGGTGTTGTGACCGGCTTTTACATCAGATTTTTAAATGTTAGGGTTAAACAGGGATTGAATGGTGAGATATACTGGTACTTCGCTTGTAAGATCAAAGTTCTCCAAGAGGATTCTCGCCTCCCTCCTACCCCCCGGATACCTCCTAATGTAATGGATAATTCCTCTATCTCGGGCAAACATCAAAACAATTGTGGTTTGGAGGGCAGGAAGACAAACCACAATTGTTTTGATGTTTACCCAAGATAGAGCTGACTGGTCAAACTGTCCAGAATTCAAGAGGGGAGGGTAGAGTCTTTCATTTTGATGGACAGGTCTATATTTCGTTGTTGTTTTATAACTTTATAATACTCAGTGGCTTAGGAAGGGCGGGGCGTAGGGGGCACTCCGCCCCGGGTTCCAGGGGAGGGGGGGATGACACTCCCCGGCCCCTTCCCCGCTGCCTGGCACCCTGTCCGTGCTTCTTTACAGACGGGGCAGCCCCACAACCCGCCGCTCGCTTGCCGGGTCGCCGCGGGAGCAGCAGCACCAGCCGGATGCATCCGGCCGGTGCTGCTACGAGCCGGCGAGCGAGCGGTGTGTCGTGGGGCTGCCCGGTCCATAAAGAAGCACAGACAGGGTGCTGGGCGGCAGGGGAGGGGCCGGGGAGTGTCACCCCCTTCCCCTGGAACCCGGTTGAGGGTCAGGGAGTATACTTGCTTAGTTAGGCCAGTAAACTGCAACAGGGAGAAGGATTCCTTTGGCAACCTGTCCCAACAAGCAAGTCAGACTTGATGCTCTGGGTTCCCTTGTCGCCATCCCTGTGGTCCTGTGATGTAAGGAGCTGCTTCAGATACACTTCTGGCTGAGCAGCGTCTTGTTAAAGGAAGGGAGGCACTGGCTGGAAAGATTTGTCTCTCCTCCTGTTGTCTCTAGCGGCTATTTTCCCTCTGTTCCTTTCCCTCCAAACCACCAAGAAAGATTCCGGTGATATGACAGCTCTGAATTGATTGGCGATTTGCACACGTCGAGCCTTTAGTGTTGCAGTTGAGAGAGCTGCAATGAACAAAAATGAAAGCATTGTATACAAGCTTGGGGAAGCGGTGCTGCACAAAACGAGTTTGCATCAGGATGGGAAATGCTTGTGTTGTTTTCGAATGATTTGTTTCAGGAGAGTATGCCAGTTTCTATGCACTTTCCTCCACAGTTAGATGGATTTCAAATAGAGCTGAATGAAAACATCCCTGCAATTTGAAGTTAATTTGAAGGGATGTGGGTTTCGGGGTTTTTTTAAGGGGGGGGGAGGAAATTGGGTTGTTTATTGTTTACCTCAGGCAGCATTGGACTGTTCATGGTGGCTTTCAAAATATAATACTAAGGAACAATACTGCTTTTCAAGGACTCTAACCCTGTGAGAAAATCACAACCCCTTAGTCCTTGGAGAGATGGCACCAAAAACATTTTTTCCCCCACAAAAGAAAAAACTGTGAGATATCTTGACACACTCATCCCTTGACACACTCATCCCTTGAAGTTGCTCCTGTTCCCCATCCCCTTATATTTGAGATATAACACTACAGAAACTATTCACGTATTATGCCGTCATTAAAAGATTTTTAAGCCTGCTTCTGAAACACCCTTTGGACTGTTCAAATCTCAAAATGTTTTCAGCTCCTGCTAGGATTATTCTGTATAATACAGAGTAAAGCAGAAGGGATGGAAATACACTGGCATAAGCAAAGGCATGTTGATTGAGAGCGGTCCAAAGAATTCCTTAAAGACATACCACCTACCGTATATTTCAGGGAGATTTGCAATGTTTTTTTTCCAGAGGAAAGTCAAGAGAAGGGCTACTGTTCCAGTACAGGTGTTAACCTCAAACTTAGATTTATTAGCATTTGTAATTTTCCATGGGGATGAGAAGTCTATAAACTTAATCTGGGATCATATATATGGATATATTCTTTGTCTACTTCTTTGGAAACTTAAAGACCTCAACACCTAGTGGGGAAAAGCTGACTAGACAAATGCAGGATTTTTGAGACTTTGGATTCTTACACTTTCTCTTGGTTCATGCACTTTATCCATTGCAGGAATGGGAGTTGCTATCTCTTTGTTGGAACTTATGTGGAAAGGAAGAAGCTTCTACCCACTCAGCATTTCTGAGCAGTTCACAAACAAATTGTTAGAAATGGAAGGAAGCCTTACTTGCTTCATATGGCTGAAGGCCAATCCATATGTTGCATTTATTTATTTACTTAACAAATGTGAGCACAACCAATCTCTCCTCTGCTCTTTTCATCTCTCTGCGTGTTCAGGAAACCATAGAATCACAGAATCTTAGAGTTGGAAGGGCCTCAAGTGTCATCTAGTCCAACCCTTTGCAACGCAGGAATCTCAGCTAAAGCATCCATGACAGGTGGCCACCCAACCTCTGCTTAAAGACCTCCAAGGAAGGAGAGTCCACCAGTGGGGAGGGAATCTGGTTGCAGCAGGTTGCTGAAGAATCCAGGGAGTCTCCACCTCCTGCTCCGACCAGTTCCCTTCCTGCCTGGTCTCCCAGAACATGCAGAGAAATGAAAAGAGCAGAGGAGAGATTGGTTGTGTGCAGCTGCAGTCTCTGATGATTGCTTGGGGGGAAACCCTGGAGAGGAAGGGACTTAGGCAGCTGTGGGAAGGCAGGGACCTTCAGTCCTGACAACTGTCTTATTGGGGGAAGACCTACTGGGAAGAGTTGCTGGGATCATTGGCATGTGCTCTTTTCTTTTCTTTGAATAAAGAGTTAACTACAGCCATATGGCTAATGCAATAAATAAATTTATTGATTGACTTGGGGAGTTAACTTCACTGGCACTGGAAGTTTTTTAATTGCTGACCTTCATGTGACTCCAGCTCCTGACACCCCCACTGAAATTAGGAGGGTGAAATGAAGGAAGCTAACCAGGAAGTGATTTCAGTGCTAAATACCTTATAGCTCAGCTCACTCTGAAACCGTTTTTGGTTCTGAAAACGAATACCTAGAGACTCAGAATGTGCTTGGAGACACCCGGATCTTTCATTCTAATTGTATGTCTGTTGTGCGAGGCTTCGGTTGGATTTGGAGCGCGTGTGTGCCTCAGCCAACACAATATGAAACCTCACTGTGCTAGTAATCATGATCCTGCCAAAGTTAAGTATGTTTGAAGTCCTGTTGATATCAGTGAGTTGAACATCCTGACCCTCACCCTTTAAAATCAATGAGACTTAGACGTGCTTAACTTTGGTACAAATGTGTCAAGTTAAAGCACTTTCATAATTGACGTAGCACTAAATCCCAAAGTTCAGATTCTCACTGTGATAACCCCACCTGGTTTTATTAATAAACCTTTTGATGTAGTCCACCGTGTGTAAATACAGTGGTACCTTGGTACTCAAATGCCTTGGTTCTTAAACGCTGAAAACCCGGTTCCGGTTTTCGAATGTTTTTGGAAGCCGAACGTCCGATGCAGCTGTCAGCTTTTGTTTCTGGGGCGCCTGCACCAATCAGAAGCTGCGCCTTGGTTTTCAAACATTTCGGAAGCCGAACGGACTTCTGGAACAGATTAAGTTTGGTGCTTTTGTTTTTGCTATTTATTTTGCATTTTTGTTTTTGAGGCTTTTTCGGTTAATTTGTTTTTGTGACTGTGTGGAACCCTGTTCAGCTCCTGATTGATTGATTGATTGTGTGACTGCAGAAATGGATAAAAGCCCCCCCCCCCATCCAAACAATGATTACCATCAGTGCAGGTAAGAAAAATAATAATTTTAATTTATATCATCTACAATACTGTCTTATTTATTTTATAGCACAGTACATTGATTATTGCTTTCATTTTATGGATCAATGGTCTTGTTAGATTGTAAAATGCATGTTAAATGGCTGTTTTAGGGGTTGTTTTTAAACGCCTAGAACGGATTAATCCGTTTTGCATTACTTTCTATGGGAAAGCGTGCCTTGGTTTTGGAACGCTTTGGTTTTGGAACGGACTTCCAGAATGGATTAAGTTTGAGAACCAAGGTACCACTGTACATTGTTGAACTTCAAGAAGATTCCAATGGAATCACACAACTTCCTTTTAAGAATGGGAAGTCGAGTGTCACCATTGTTCCATTGTATCATGTATGTGATGCATTATTCCTATTTTGGAAATAAATGAGAGCAAAGGAGTGGGAATACCAATGAGATTTATTCTGCTGTGAAGGATGATCCCTCCTGGTACAAGTTTCTCTAGGGAAGTTTATAGAGCCGACTTCTTCCATCTTTGCAAAGTGCTAATGGGCTGCTGGGTCAAGTTCACAAACTTGATCTAGCAATTGTAAATAATTATAAACCAAACTAAACTATAAACTTGGCCATCTGGTGCCTGTAATAGCTTAAAAACGGTGCCGAGAGCTTTGTGGGGAACATCAACATCTGGAAGGCAGTATTTAGCAAGTGATGGTACATCTCATACATGTGTGGATTTGCTACGGTTGTGTAACATCCGTTTTCAAGTAGGTTTCAGATGTGTCCCATAATTTCCCCCGGTATAAGACTGGGGCAGCAGAGGGAACTGAGTGGACATTCGTGAACTGGAGAGGAAAGGACGACATGTGTTTAATTTATTTATAAGAATATAAACCACCAAGTGGTTTATATCAAGGTGATGTACAGTAAAATGATTAAAACATCATAAAACCTTGTGTAGTGTTCCGTTTCAGAAATATGTTTTGGAGATTGCAGTCTTTGCTCAGCACATATAGCTTTCCAGGGGGTTCCAGTCCTCTGAATATTCTGCCAATATGCTTCTGGACAAGGAATGAGAAATCAAAAATACAGTTATTTGGATGAGATTTGTAAACAGATGACACATCTTTAACTTTACAGCCTTTACTAATTATGATTTTTAAAAAACCCCAAAGATGATGAATGCATGTTGTAGTCTCAATTTTTTAAAAAAATCTTTTCAGCCTTTTTAATTACCAAGATGAAAATAAAAGGGTTATATTGTCAGACAAGCAACGCATAGTCTTTGAAATGCAGCTTCAAGTTGCTTAAAAAAATGGAGAAAAGGGCACGAAATCTTTGGCCAAAGAGATTTTGTTTCATTAAAATACTTTTTTTTGTACTAATGAAAGGGAGAAGAAATATAATAAGCCTCCTGATGAAATATGAAAACTGCTATCGTCTGTATTTTATCTTAATTGTGTTAAATGTGTTGTTGTCAATAGAAACATGGCCATGCTATATTAGGTATCAGCAACTGTAAGTTCTAAGGCCAAATATGAACCTGTGGCAAACACTATCCTTTAATAAGAAATCGCTTGTTTTGTTGAAGGCATTAAGCTCACATCACATCATCCCCTAGGGGGCCAAACTTGACAGGTGTGTGGAGCCATAAGGACATCAGATGATGCTTGTTTTGAAGTCCCAATTGTTGGGACTTCAAAGTGCAGTGGGGGGGGGGCTGGTTGAAAGACCTTTTGCAAAGAGACCTATGTATCTCTTTGAACCTCTGAAGAGGGCTTTCAAACAGATCCACCCTGAGCTTTGGTTGTGTGCACTTGTTCCCAGGCTACGGAACTGGTGAGCGCAGCCAATGAAGAACCAACACCTCGCATTGCAGTGATCTCAGCAGATTGGCAGGTGGAAGTGGGGTTTTTTTTATGTCTCACAGATCAAATTTGATCCCCTGGTGGTCCAAGATTGACCTGCAGGTCAGAATTTTGTTTTTATTTTTACCATAGTTTTTAGCAGGGTATTAGAAAACACATGTAGTTTCCTTGAGTGGATCAATAAATTTATTACCAAGCAGTTGGCACAATATCTGAACATAGTCCAGTCTTGTGGCCTGCTGTGATTGTCAGTTCTTAGCTTGTCATTTAGTTGGCTTCTTTCAGGTTCTGAATTTGTATTTTATACTTTGCACCTTGTCTTCCTTGACTATAATAAGCTTCTGGTGGGTGTTCAGCTCTCGTTGCCAACCCAGAAGCAAGAGGAAAGTGTGGAGAAAGTTGGATCTGAGGTAACACAGATGATATCATACCTTCTCCCTGAGTCCAGTTCCAAAGCAGCTTTCCAAGAAATATAATCCCTGAACATGCTCTAGATCAGAAATACCATGAGTAGAACGATTCATATATCTGATCTAAATCCTTATTAAGTCTGGATGCTGTTCATGTCTATTTTCTGCAAACCCTACCCTTTGATTACCTGGAGGAGATTTGTACTTGCCACAGGTGCCCTGCTGAATAGCTGTTTGCCAGTCTGCCTCAGTCGAAGAAGAAGAAGAAGAAGAAGAGTTTGGATTTGATATCCCACTTTATCACTACCCGAAGGAGTCTCAAAGCGGCTGACATTCTCCTTTCCCTTGCTCCCCCACAACAAACACTCTGTGAGGTGAGTGGGGCTGAGAGACTTCAAAGAAGTGTGACTAGCCCAAGGTCACCCAGCAGCTGCATGTGGAAGAGCGGGGACGCGAACCCGGTTCCCCAGATTACGAGTCTACCACTCTTAACCACTACAACACACAAGAAGAAGAAGAAGAAGAAGAAGAAGAAGAAGAAGAAGAAGAAGAAGAAGAAGAAGAAGAAGATGTTTATTATTTATACCCTGCCCATCTGACCGGTTTGCCCCAGCCACGCTGGGCGGCTTCCAGCATATAAATAGTAATAATAAAACAGCCCGAATTTTTTAAAAAAGAAATCATAATTGTTACTTTCAAACTTTGGCGTGTGTCTTGATCCAGCACTGAGCATAGTGGAAGCTGCAGTAACTGATTTCAGTAGGTCATGGATTGTATCTTCCCTTACAAAAAAAAGGAAGGAAATTAGAATTAAAAATTAAGAAAGGAAGACAAAGAGAAGGTACAGTACTTGGCATTCTCTCTCTCTCTCTCTCTCTCTCTCTCTCTCTCTCCTTGATGCTGAACACAAATTGTTATATACACAAAAAGCAGCAGCAGCAGCAATATAAACAGAAGTCAAGGAAGGAGAGATTGCATGTATAAAAGCCAAGTGAGAAATTACCCCTTTTGTTTCTTTGCATTGACACTCTGTTTCAGAATTACTGCTTGTGGTCCCATCGCCACATGGACATTGCATAATGGATGAGTTTGTGCTGTCAGAGGCAGCAGGTGTTCTAACAATAAAAAAAGAGAGCCGATTATTGTTAGAGCCAGCATCTCTGCGCCGCATGCCCTGTGAACAAAACCTCTCCTGTATCTGGAGCAGCAGGGGAAAATAAAAGCAACAGACCAATTGCCACTTTACCGCATTACAATCTTAATTGGATGTTCCAGAAATAAATTGTATGTGGGTTTTTTCACCCCAGCTCTGTTTATGTAGAAATTGATTAGTAATTCCATTTCATCTAGAATTGCATGGTTTGTCACAGATAGGTGCTGTCGGCAGATCACTTAAAAAAAAATATTACTTCCAATTATTGCATCGGTGTGTAAATTTGTGCTCAAGAGAAACCGCCAGCAAGGTAATTGCTTTCAGACTTACTTTTCTGATGGTTAAAGCCTTCTCTGTATACGTCGGCCACTGAAAGCTAAGTGTACTGTTTGCTATTGCTAACAGATTTCAGAGGGAGCAAGAATGCAGATGAAAAAGAAATTGCAAGCATTATTATATATTTCTTAGCCTGAGGCCTAGTTTATGCTCTTCTGTCTGCAGATGATGTAAAGATGGCCTTCTGTGTGATATGGGTGGCACAGGCAGGCTCCTATGCTTAATTTATGTGATCTGTTCTCACATTTTTCAGGGCAAACATGTGGTTTGCCTTGTTGCTCCATATCTTCAATATGCAGCAAGGGCTGAGCGAACCAAGAATTCCCATGTTGTGAACCATGTGCTTCAACCCTAAGAGAGGGGAAGTTTTGAGATGAACCATGGCAGAACCTGAAAACAAAAGCTCACCAGGGTTTGTTTATTATTTTAAATCACTTTATTTGACTTGTGTAACTTCTGTCCCTTGGAGTTAAGTTTTAAGTACAAAAAATAAAGAAGTATAGTGAGAACCACAGTATAAAAGGAAAGGAAAACAACAGGGCCATTAGTTGGATATTTACTGGTAGCAGCAAGAGCTTGGAAGGGTTTGAGTGGAATTTCTTTGGTAAAATTGGTACAATAAAGTGTGGGAAATTGCCCTGGCTGAAAACCTTTACACAAAAACTATGTATAGCAACAGGACAGAAAAACAGGACGGAAAGAAAGAAAGAAAGAAAGAAAGAAAGAAAGAAAGAAAGAAAAAGACACATTTATGGTGAAATGGTGGCACTTTCTTGCTTTTACAAATAAAATGGATGATTGTTGTTGTTGTTGTTATTTATTTAATTAATTAATTTATATACCGCCCTATACCTGGGGTTCTCAGGGCGGTCACAGAATAAAATCAAAATATACCGGTAAAACCACAAAATACATAATAAAAATAAAACAGCAACCCAATACCCTACCCCACAAAAACACATTTTAAAAGGGCATCCGATCAACCAAAGGCCTGGTTAAAATGGAACATTTTGTATTCTTATGCATATCCCTACAGCCAGAGGAGCTGGAAGCTTGCTTTTCTTTAAAACACATGAACTTGCCCATATATTCAGATACTCCTTGGAGACCCTGCTTCAGACCCCCCTACCCTCAGGTGGGTGAGTGAGGACCTGAGAGAGGACCTTGTTTCATTTGTGGCACTCTTGCTTGTTGCTGAACTTGAAATTCTTCTGGAAAGGCAGAAATCGTTTTACTTCCTAAGACCTTTTAGTTGCTGAGTCTAAAAGCACTGTTTATAACAGAGGTTGGCAACCTAAGGCCCATGAGCTGGTTCCGGCCCATGAGCTTCCTTGAACAGGCCCACGTGGATTGGCGTGGGGATTCTGTGCTTTTCCCCCCGTGGCACCATTTCCCCCCCCTGACCTCTGAGTCGGAAGAGCTCCGGAAATCGCGTGTGCACATGCATATGGGTGCTCCTCCGTCCCAGAAGTGCGCCGGAAATAGCGTGCGTGCACGGGCGCTCCTCCCCCAGAGGAACGCCTGTACACATGCGTATATGCTATTTCCAGCGCACTTCTGGGATGGAGGAGCACCCGTGTGCATGTGCATACGCTATTTCCGGCACTCTTCCGACCCGGAAGAGTGTTGGAAATAGCTTGAGTGCACGCATGGGCACACATGCTCCGGCCCACTGAGAAGTCTGCCGGGTAGTGGACCGGCCCGGCCTCAGAAAACGTTGCCTACCCCTGCTTTATAACAAGGCTTGCCAATATGGTTCCCTCACAATGTTTTTGGACTCCAGCACCCACCACACCCAGCAAGCATGGCCAGTGGTTGGGCATGATGGGAAATGTAGTCCCAAAAAAACATTTTGAAGGCACAACATTGACTAAGCCCGGTTTTTACCCTCCCCTGCAAAAATCTCCAAGGTCCTGATCTAGATTGTCCCCCCTGGGTGTTTCTTAAAGAAAAATCTTGCACTGAATGAAAACAACAACATAATTAGTATTCTGGCCCAGAGAATTCGAGTTAAGCAAGGGTAGACAAAAGGAACAATTGATTCCATTTTAGAGAATGAAACCAAAGTGGTTTCCAAAAGATCACACAAGAGGTTTGTGGTAATGGCATACAATAAGTACCAAAAACATGCTTCTTTATTCCAAATTACCACCAAGTATTTACTGCCAAATTACAACCAAGCCGGCATGTGATTCAGCGATACTGGTTAGAGGAAGAGCCCCTGAAATAATTGTGTATTTCATCTACTTATTACATGTTCCTTTTGTCAGATGGAGCAGGGACAAATTAAGTGATCTTCTGTGGAAGCTTACTTTTTTGCAAACTCTCCCTATAAATGGACTAATTTTGTGTGGTAAGCAACCTAATTCTCAAAGCTGTACACCAGCAGAAATTTACACTACAGTCTATTAACCAATTACTTCATAGTAGTTCTGTTGAATAAAATGGAAGAGTTTCAGACTCCTGCCCGGCATACTCTAGGGTTAAACCAAGAAATCTGTGGATTTCAACCTCTCAGTGTCTTCAAGATAATCTGTGAAGCTATTTTAGTGTACTGTAGTATTCTCTAACGAAAAAAGCCATCTTTGCTTGAGGCCAAAATGCATCTGTTTTGACTGTTTTGCTCTAAACAGAGCCGTATGGGACCTATTTAGCGCAAATGAGCAGATAAATGGCTGTTTTTATCAAGCACAATCCCTGTATCCTTTCTAGGACAAACGATCTCTTCATGGCTGTGTTTCACATAATGCAATCCCCTTCCTTCCTCGCTTGCTATCCATCTCATGTAGAAACCAAATAATTGCCTCCAGGAGCAAGCCAAGGTCTCATTAAGCTTTGGCACTGCCCAGCCAGTTGGCTTCCAATATCTTGCGGGATAGGAAAAAATTTCACCTGGGGACAGCATCTGTTTAGTTATTTGTAACCTTTGGTTTCCCCCTCCCTTCCTTAAGCTGTTCTGACACCTGGGGCTTGTTAGCCTAATGCAGTGGATCATGTCAAGGCTCAGTAATATGAACTGATGCATACTGACAACAATTGTGGTAATATGGCTTTGTTTAGCGGTCAGGCTTTTGGCGGTGATCTGGCTTATTGATATAGCTATCTGCATTGTATTATATACAATTTTATAGTTTTTATTGCATTAGTGGATTTTGTTGTTGCTGGAAGCTGATTCAAGTGAGTAATGGGGCACATTAAAAAAGGTATCTGTTTTAAAAAAAATATGTAATTTTAAAAGAGGAGAAGGGGACGACAGAGGATGAGATGGTTGGACAGTGTTCTCGAAGTGACTAGCATGAGGTTGGCCAAACTGCGGGAGGTAGTGGAGGATAGGGGTGCCTGGCGTGCTCTGGTCCATGGGGTCATGAAGAGTCAGACACGACTGAACAACAACAAAATTTTAAAAGAACGCAGATCACTTCACTTCAGTCTCTGGACTCCAGAAAAAAGATAGAGGAAACCGGGGTGGGGTGGGGGGAATCCATGCATCAAACCTAGAACTAGGAAGGTTGTCTCCTGCACTGCCAGTCCCCAAACATTCTTCACTCTTCCACTCAGTGGTGATGGTGGGAAGTATGATGTCGAACTCCGGACAAAAGGAAGAAACGTGCTAAGAGGAAGGCATGCTTGGCAAACCCTCACCGTGATCAACACCCGCCAGGAAACCTATGTCCCCACTGTGGAAGGACATGTGGATCCAGAATTGTCCTCCACAGTCACTTACGGACTCACTGTTAAGACCGTGTTCATGGAAGACAATCTTACTCGGTTACGAGTGATCGCGAAAGAACAAGAAAGATGGGAAATGTAGTTTCCCCATGGGATCCTCCATAGTTTCCCACACCCTATCACTCTGTTAGCCAGCAAGAAAAGAACGCTCCCCACCCCATCAATACAGTTTTGGTGCTCCTTTGGTCATAAACAACAGGGAAGCCCCCAGTGGCGCAATGTGGCAGTTAGTGTGGCTGGCAGTTAACCAGAAGGTTGGTGGTTTGAGCCCACCTGGGGATGGCTCTGGGCAGGATTCCTGCATTGCAAGTTGTCTCCACATCGATTCTTCCCTTTCATAGAATTGTAGAGTTGGAAGGGACCCCGAGGGTCATCTAGGAAAGCCCCCGGCAATGCAGAAGTCTCAACATGTGTTGGTAAAGGTAAAGGGACTCCTGACCATTAGGTCCAGTCGCGGACGACTCTGGGGTTGCGGCGCTCATCTCGCTTTACTGGCCGAGGGAGTCGGCATACAGCTTCTGGGTCATGTGGCCAGCATGACTAAGCTGCTTCTGGCGAACCAGAGCAGCGCACAGAAACGCCGTTTACCTTCCCGCCGGAGCGATAACTATTTATCTACTTGCACTTTGACGTGCTTTTGAACTGCTAGTTTGCCAAGAGCAGGGACCGAACAACGGGAGCTCACCCCGTTGTGGGGATTCGAACCGCCAACCTTCTGATCAGCAAGCCCTAGGCTCTGTGGTTTAACCCACAGCGCCACCCACCCGTGTCCCCACATGTGTTGGTACCCCATCCAATTTGAAACCATACCGGACCCTGCTTAGCTTTGCAAATGTGCTGGCAGTTTTATTGCCGCACCACTTGGGGAGATTGAGATGTACAGTAGAGATAGGCAGCAGTGGCGGTGGGCTGGGGTTGGAAATTCTTTTCCCACTTAGGATTTTCTTATGAGCCAGAGAAGATGTTTGGGGTGTGTAAAACTTGCCTCCGTTTTTGAAGTGGGGTTTCTTGATTTCAAGCCTGAATCTGAAGCGCTTCATTATCCTGTCTACTTATCTCCCATTCATTCCAGCAGGTCTTATGCAGGCCACACTCTGCTCCCCTTTAGGCTGGATTTCCTCACCCCCTGCATTAGACTGAGTTTAGTCTCTCCGTGCTCACATGTCTTTGTTTTCCTTGGTAAACACACATTTCATGTATGGCAACTAACAGCAATAGAATCATTCCATTGCCAAGACTGAACATAACTTCTTTAAAGAAGAAAATGTAACAAAGATGATGAAATCATACCGTTTATTGTACGTGTGTAGATGACCAATTATATTGAGCTTCGGGTTCTTTGATTTTAATCATGGTATCACATGAAAAGCAGCCTCTTCCTGTTTTTCTACGTTTTATAAATCTTATCAAAGACTTGGCAAATAGCGCAGGCATCAGTAGAGAATGAGATATGCTTGTGAGGTTCTGTGTACTCTTAAAGAGGCTGCACAGACAATGCTTGCTTCAGTTAGGAATTTGTGCAGAAGGTCTGGGTAAGAGCCTCCTGTTTCTGCCCCTGGCACTGCGCTGCACAAATGATTGAATCAATTGTCAGCTCTGCATCCTGCAGCTCTCCCCAAATTATCACCCTGTGTGTTAAGCATAGGAGGAATGGAGTGCAGAGGTGCCACAGGATCAAGAGTGGACTTTGCAGGGTAGCATCATTTAAAGATGATGTGTGTGTGGAATGGACGCTTCTGCTCTCTGACCATTGGGAAAGTGGACCTGAATAACTTGTGGCTACTTGATTCAAATAGATTTAGATTTTGGGTCATTTGCTTTGGAAAAGTTTCAGTTTGCGTCAGGGGATTTTCATCAGCCCTAGAGCAGGAGTGGGGAACCTGTGACTCTCTGGAAGTTGCTGGAATCAAACTTCCATCATTCCCAACCAGCATTGCCAAGGGTTGGGGATGATAGATGAAAGTTGGGGCCCCTCCAAATGTTGCTGAACCACAGTTTCCCCACTCCTGGTCTGGAGAATGATGTAATTATCCTTATTTTACTTAGCTTTAGTAAGCAATTTCCATTCATTTTTGCCAATGAACTTTTGAAATGGAATATGTGTGTGTGTGTGTGTGTGTGTGTGTGTGATAGAGAGAGAGAGAGAGAAATGTAAAGCACTGGAAAATTCTCAGGGGAAAAGTTCATTGATTCATACCTGTGCTTTAACTACCTCTACAATGTAAAATTTATTTTATAGTTTTCTCAGAAACGGGGCTTCCTGGTGTGTATTTTCCAATACTTTGTGTAACAACTGTATATGATTTATTTGGGCACAGATAGCCCTTCGAATACTTATTCAAAGTAAAAATCCCCCCCAAAGCGGTGTGAACATGCTCTCAGTCCTTTTTGTAGTCCTGGGATCTTCAAATGAAGGGCGGTATACAAATTTAATTAACAACAACAATAACGTAGGAAAGAGCCTACTTCATTTAGATGTGTTAAAATGTATCATGAGTTGTCACTTCTCAGCAGATCAGTATTTTGGGGGTTGTATACAATAATCATAAATTGCATGAAAGCAGCTTTGCAGTTGACCATTGATAGTGACAGTTTCAGTCTTTACCAAGTGATGGCGTAAATTTGAACGAAGTGCTAGGTCAGTGTTTCCTAAAGTGATAAGGCTGCATCCAATTAATTTATATTCAGAGTAGTAGACCCACTGAAGTCTTACATGGGATACAGTGTATAAGCTGAAAACAATTTTTAGGCTGTGACTAAGGGTATTGTTTCAGAAGTGCCAGAAAATATTGAGCTGGAGTGCTTTATGATGAAGTTTGTTTTTGTTCAGAAAACCGTCCCAAACCCTAAGATTTGATGGACTAATCCCCACCTCTTTCTTTTACAGCAAGTTACGGGGAGAACCTTTGGTGATAAAGATTTTCGGTCTGGATTGGAAAACGGTGTTCTGCTGTGTGAGTAAGTAAAACCGCGCATTGAACTATGAGTTTTAAGAGTTCTTTTTGTGAAGTCCTCGTAATAATAGCTATAGCGTTCAAGTTGTCTGTGCTTTGGAGATAAATTTGAGGAGCATTCACACAACCATTTTTTGTTCGTTTGCTTCTTGTCGAGTTTGGTTTGTTGATCTGGCTTTGGGAGTGTTTCGCCAGCTGCCTAGATGGCCCCCTCGGATGTGCTAAAAAGCACATTGTGCTATGGCTTCCTAGGAAGAAAAGTTACTTTCCCAGACATTATAGTACAGACCTGCTGTTAGGAGTCATCCGACCTCAAGCCAAAGGAAACTTCTTGTGTGGAGCACCTCCAACTTAAACAAGTGTAGCCAAAGCAAACAATTGAGGCTCGTCATCAAATTCATTGCATGCTTAGGAACTGGATGGTCATGGTGGGTTGTCCAAGCGCCCCCCAAAGTATACATGCACATCTGGTGGGAACGCTGCCATTCTTGATGTAATATACCTCTTTGTGGAATGGACGAGGGAAGGCTCTCAAATATCAGCCACTATTATTTAACATGCAGGCTTCTGCTGTTGCCTAGCAAGCATTCTTCACAGCTCAAGAAATTGGCCTAAGTGTGACCAGATAGTCCACCAGGATGCTTTGCTTTGTGTTAATACATAACCATTTCCAAAGTTTTGTCATATTTAACAGGGGCCGCCAGAAATAGATTACAGGATGGGGACTTGAAGGTAAAGGCTGACTCCATTCTCAAGGGTCACACTGAGTTTTGTGGGGCAAAACCTATCTGCATTATTCCGCAAGTCATTCATTTATTTAGATTAAAACTTTATGTTAAAGTAAGTGGCACTCAGAGTAGTCTACTCTGAATATTACTCACAAAAGGTATTACATGTACTCCTAAAATGTGCTTTAAAAATTATTTTCAATGAGAACTGCATCAGAGCATTCGAGAAGTGCAATATCTTGTGCACAATTAAGTTCTAGTCGGCTGGGACAGGCATAGGCAAACTCCGACCCTCCAGTTGTTTTGAGACTACAATTCCCATCATCCCTGACCACTGGCCCTCTTAGCTAGGGATGATGGGAATTGTAGTTCCAAAACATCTGGAGGGCCGGAGTTTGCCTATGCCTGGACTGGGAGATCAGAGCCGGCCCTACTGTTAGGCAAAGTGGGGAAACCATCTCAGGAGGTAAACGCTGGATGGTAGCAGAAAGCACGGCCCCGTTGCAGTTTCTCCTAAGCCCCCTGGGCATTCCCTCTCTTTTCGAGGACAGAGCTATCTATGCCACATGGCATGTTCCATCCCACCCCCTTAGCTTGCTGTCTCGGGTGTTGTGGGAGATGCTACTCCATCACCATTAGTGAGTTAAGATTCAACTTCCAGTGTAGTTAATTTCTGTATGTGGAATGAGAACAGGGCCAAGCATCTCTGACGCTACCTGCCCTTAACACACAGTAAGTTCAATTGTGGGAGTGTAATGCCAGTGTGCTACTTCACAGGTTTGAGGGTAAAAGGTAAAGGACCCCTGGATGGTTAAGTCCAGTCAAAGGCAACTATGGGGTTGCGGCACTCATCTCACTTCAGACTGAGGGAGCTGGCGTTTGTCCACAGACAGTTTTCCCCGGTCATGTGACTAGCATGACCAAACCGCTTCAGGAGCAACAGAACACTGTGACGGAAACCAGAGCGCACAGAAACACCGTTTACCTCCCCGCCACAGTGGTACCTATTTATCTACTTGCACTGCTGTGCTTTTGAACTGCTAAGTTGGCAGAAGCTGGGACAGAGCAACGGGAGCTCACCCTGTCACGGGGATTCGAACCACTAACCTTCTCATCGGCAAGCCCAAGAGGCTCAGTGGTTTAGACCACAGTGCCACTCGCGTCCCTAGTACCTTATAGGACCTCCTCAAACCTAGTGGCAGGCCTACTTTTGAGGTAGATTAGGGTGTCTGAGAGTGACCTAAGGCCCATGGTCACCCAGTGAACTTCATAGTTCTCTCACAGCTCTCTAACCTACCTCATAAAGTTGTTGTAAGGAAAAAGTGATGCATGCCACTTTGAGCTCCTTGGAGGAAGGGTTGGATATAAAGGTCCACATGGATGTGTCCGTCACTGTACTTCCCCATGTTACCAAATACGTGCATGACGGACTGAAAACTGTATTTGAAAACTAGAGGTGTGGTTTGTCTTGCAGCTTTTATGTTTTCTCTGTCTCTAGTCGTACATTTCGTCCTTGGCTAATAGTGCCTTTGGGAGAAAAGTGCTTAATTAACAGGGAATTAAGTTACCGCTCAGCTCATGTTGCCCTATTAATCCCAGTCTAACCAATTTGTGGACCTTTAGTACAAAAGAAGAGGAAAAAAATGCCCCGCTTGCTTGCAACTATCCTTTGTTTGACCAATGAGGTTCACAAACCTGACTTACCCTGGCAGAGATTGTTCCGTTGCACTCTGGCATGAGTGTGATCGGCTCTTGTGAATCCTGCCTGCCCGGGGTCTAGTGTTCCTCAGTCAGCCATCTGGCAACTTTGACAAGCAAACCCTATCATTTAAGTGCAGAGATGGACAGAGAGCATCTTGGCAATTGTGTTCGGTTGCCTGTCTCTTTCCCAGGGACATGTCTGGGAAGTGGTTTGACCATTCTATTGCTGAGGTAATTGGAGTCATGCAGGGTCAAACCTGTAATAACCCCACCCTTTCCTGTCTGGAGCAGAAATGGGTGGGGCTGTGTGCACAATCAGTGGCATCTGACTCCAGTCACTTATCTTTCCTTCACAGTCAGGATGCGGGTGGCACTGTGGTCTAAGCCACTGAGCTTCTTGGGCTTGCTGATCAGAAGGTCGGCGGTTCAAATCAATGTAATGGGGTGAGCTCCCATTGCTCTGTCCCAGCTCTTGCCAACCTAGCAGTTCAAAAGCACACCAGTGCAAGTAGATAAATAGGTACTGCTGTGGTGGGAAGGTAAACAGCATTTCTGTGTGCTCTGGTTTCCGTCACAGTGTTCCGTTGCGCCAGAAGTGGTTTAGTCCTGCTGGCCACATGACCCGGAAAGCTGGCTGTGGACAAAAGCGGAGATGAGCGTCACATCCCATAGTTGCCTTTGACTGGACTGAACCGTCCAGGGGTCCTTTACCTTTATCTACCTTCACAGCATTAAAAGCAACTTACCATCTTGTACATTGCTACTGATAGCAACGTTAGAAAATAGCAACATGTCCTTCACCCCAGTAAAGAATGGCGCATGTCTGGTTTTAAACTGGTTGATTTACTCAGCAAAACTCATGCATGTGGCGTCTAGGTATGGATAAGTGCTCCCCTTCCATGTAAGGCTCATAGATTTCATATTCTTGAACCTTGAGGACAAAATGAGGGGCAGACAGAATCCTGTTGAGAAAGAACGTTCCAGAGGTTTTGATGCTGGGGCGATTAAAGTATCCATACAGCTATTATGGGCATGTCAGAAATGTTCCTCTCTCAGTTGTATGATTGTGATAGTGTTACCAGAAAGGAAAGGCACATTTGCTGTCTCAAATGTAGGCCTCAAAAAAGTACGTCACTTGTAACCCCGGTATATTAACTTGTGCTTATTTTGTGGTTTGCTTCATATATATATATACACACACCCCTGATTAGACCAGATTGTTCTTTGTTTTCACTACACTGAGCGATGGAAAGTGATGTCTTGTTTGCAACTGGTGTGCATGAGGGAAATCTGAAGGGACCTGAAGACAGATTAAAATGGAGAGTAGTATTTTGAAGCTCTTTTCCCAGCTGGTTTGGGTTTGCCGGTGTTCAGACTAATTGAAGGCTGGTCAAAATATGCTTCAACTTGCTTCTGTTGAAACTTTTCAGTGTAAAGGAAAGTTGAAGGGATGGTTCTTACTATTATGTTCCATTCCATGGTCCAGATATCTCAGTACATAATACACGAGTCTCTCATCAAAACTGTCTTTAACAAAAATATGTGTGTACATGGTGACTTGGAAAGGAATGTGCGTATAATAGCAATAGACTGGGTAAAAGGAAGTACGCCATAGATCTGAAAGTGTGAAAACCTTTTTAAAGTAGCCATTCTTCTTTCTGGATTTAAAGGAACACTTCTGTTTTCATAACGTTACTCGTTTCAATTGCTAATGCAGCTGTGCTAAGCTCTTTCGTTTTTTGAAGGAGTGATTTCATGGCTTCTGGCACAGTGGTTTGGATTGACTAATACAGCATAAAGCAATTTTTTGCAGGAGCTGTCTTTGTGTGCCAGAATAAGAGGCTATTCCCATTGAGTTCCTTTTTTCGTTTTGCTTAAGTTAGTGGTGCTGTAGAACAGATCGCAGGCACCCAGAGCCTTGCTGGCTTTCTTCGTGCTGCAGTTGAGCCAACACATCTTTTCCTGTTTTTTCCTCAATTAATAGTGGCATGTATGAAGCCTAGTCTCCCCCCCGCCCACTTCAACATTGCTGTGCAGAACACTGTGGATGAACGTTTGGGGAAATGACTTCTCCGCATCAAACTCTCTACCAAACTTCAGTTTGTAGTTTCACTTACTTCACGTATTGGTGCCACACATAGTGCTCTTTCCTGCCCTTGGTCAACGTAACTGTTCTTCTTTCGCTTTTCTAAATTACAAGGAGCATAGAATAATATTGCTGTGATTGCATTAGTGTAATAAACATATTGTTACAAAAGTCGTGTGCCACCCCCCGCTCTCTGCAAGATTCCTGGGGGTTCCAGGCACTCACCCAGGGTCTGTGTTCCTGTGTAGAATTGAGACTGTCGTAGCTTTAAGAAATAGGTTTATTCAGCTATTTACACCTTCATCTGCATACGAGGGAATCTGGATTTTACAGCTGGTCATTTCAAGAGGGGCTTGTGCCCACAGCAGTGCAGCCCTAGAGTCCAAGGCACTCTCACAACCAGCCTTCAGCCAGCCTTCCCAGATGGATTCCAGTCTTTCGTCTCCCTTCTTCTTCCCAGAAAAACCTTCATCTGCAGCTTGCATTTTATCCATTTCACACACAGATAATCAAAACCCCACCATTTATTAATTTCTAGGGTTGGGGGGGGGTTTCCCCCTTCCACTCTATAACAATATTGACTGTAATGTTGGATACTTAAAATAAAAATAATAAAAATTAGGAAAAAGGCTAAGGAATATGCATATCAAGTTGTGGGGAGTGGGAACAAGGTAGTATTGCCCCTCTCCATCTTTCTAGCTTTCCAGGTTCTAAGCTTATTCATTCTCATTTCCCCAGATGTCAAAACATCACAGTGCATCCACCCTTGGCTTCCTGCTGCCATACCTCCCTCTCTTCAGACCCTCCTTGCTCCCTTCTGCAACAAAGTATTCTGACCCTTTTATTTTACTGTCTCAGTAAACACCCCTTTGTCTGGAAAGGTCTGGCCCATTCGTTTTTGCTCCCTTCCATGTACATTACAAGTGCATGTATAGTTTCGGAAGCGGCATTGGGCACGCTGATCTGTAGTACTGTGGCAATCTAGTCTAACCACTGTTGTCAGTTTTGCCTGCCCAGCTGCTGCAGCTAGGCGGGACCGGACCTGCTGGTAAATGTTTGAACAGCTGTTTGCAAGTGCAACCGTTCGTTAATACGAGTAGTCTCTTTATAAGGCATTAAATAAGTGATCAAACACACCTTTTAGCAACACCCTTAAAAAATTAGAATTCAGAGGAGTTTGGAATGAGCAGAAGCAAACGGGCAATTTAAAGTCTTGCTTGAATTCCAAAAACCAGTAGGTAAGGCTGTAGTTTTGAAAGCAAGTATTCATCTTCCTCTCTCTGGGAACAGACCTTCCTTACAACAGTATCTTACGGCTTGTCCAGTGTAAAGGAAGTGATTATGACAGTGAGGGCTATGATACTTGTTTTTAATGGATTTTATGAATCAGTGTGAATGGTGAGTGGAGGGGCTAGCTAATACCCAATGAGCAGGATCGACCAGTGGTTCGTATCACATCTTTCAGTTATTCCAGAGATGATCAGTTCGGTTGTTATATTTCCTTGTGTCCTATAATTTTCCTCTCTTCAACGCTCCAAACGCCACTGCAGGCAGAAGGTATGGCCACGGTTTTTTTCATTTGGGGTCAGGTCAGTTGTGAGAGAAACTGGTTTTTGGAACCAACTACAGAATCCAGAGTGGCATTTGCTTTCCAAAATGTGCTAAGTGTGCATTTGGTGTGCTCATCGCTTGGGCGTAATATTTTGCAAGTACTCCTACTTTGAAAGGCTTCCCGGGTCATTCATGGGAGTTTTAGGTTTATTTGGTGGTAAAATGTATATCTTACGGGTACTTAATTGGTTAATTAGTCACTGCCTAAGATTAACCAGTAGCACTGTGATAACAATAGCAGCTAGGGGAGTTTGGTTGTTTTTGCTTTGTGGTGCATAAACCACACAACCACACACACAAAAAAAAAAACCACAGGTATTTTCCCCTTTATGGAATGAATGTGAAGTGACCCATGCCACAATGTGACAAAAGGCTAGCAATTTCCTGTGTTTACATCGCTGTATATTCTAATGCCAACCATTATCGGCCTTTCTTGGATTTGGCTTGCGTCTAGCCTGGAGGGAGGACGTCCGTCTCATTAAGGACAGAGATCTAAGTTCAGGCAGGGACATGGGAGGCTGTTTTGTATCAGGCCGGAGTCGCAACCTGCTATGTTTTTATTGTTCCAAGATGTAATGAGGAACAAATATTATAGTTCGGTATGGGGTCCGTGACCAAAGCAACAAGTAGAAAGTAGTGCATCAAGTGGGAACTATGCAAAGTTGCAGCCGGATTAACCTTCTGCATAAAAGGATTGAGAATAATAGCCAGAGGGAAGGAATAACTTTTGCCTAAAGCTGGGATCCCACAAGGACTGGGACATGCTTACTGGAATGTGTGGCTCCCCCCCCCCAACACACTTTGAATGGCAAACACCCCCCCCCCCTGCTTTTGAAATTCTGGTCAGTTTCAGAAGTCACCCACACTGCCCCCAAAGCCGCAAGGGAACTTCTGAGAGAGAGAAACTGGTTTGGGGCACCCAGTGTGCTTTATGGACAAATGGAGATTTGAATCTGGGTTTTTGCAGCCCATGCCTCTCCTTATGGCAGCACAGAAGTAACAGTGACCTCATCTGCCAGCCCTTTTTGAAGTGAAGGCACCAGTGTTTGTCCTGTGCATGTTTGTTGTATTTTTATATATCTGTAGGAAGCGAACCTGTTTAATTTGCCTCTGAAGGGTCCAATTTGCTTTAGTTTCTATTTGACTTAAATGTTGAAAGACCACACAGAAGACTCTTAAATTTTAGTTTGCTGCTTTCAGTCAATAAACAAGTATTTTATTATTATTATTTTTTAAAAGCCAGCCTGCCATTGAAAGAAATATGCCGAAGAATAGCAGCTCTATTCTGATGCCTCAGGCAAAGAACTGAATAGGGAGAGGTTTTCCTTTGCTGTCTTCCTCTTCCTCATAAGCTTGGGTCCCTAATCATTAATACTGGTGGTCTAACCACATTTTCATTTCCTACCACTGCAAGCCCGGATCCTTTCCTCTCTCTTCCCCTTCACCTCTTACTTAACCTTCGATGGGGCCAATGCAAACATTTTTAAAAAGATTTATTTCAAGCGCTTCTGACATTTGGAGTTTGCATTAAGAACTCCAGGATTCGCTTTTGTGAGTGCGCCTGAAATGCAAGGGGAAATCCTGCAATCAAGTGTTATAGTTGTGCATCCTTAAAATTCTGCTCTCTCTCTCTCTTCTCTGTGCCCCTTTCTTCAATATTTTCCACTGGGGAAAATTTAGGCAGTGAGTGGAAGTACCTGCATTAACTCTGGAAATTCTTAAGTTAGGAAAGTATTACTTGGTGTTGTTGTTATTATGCTGGTCTGGAAGAAAAAATGTTTAAATGCTAGGTGAACAGACTTTACCACTTGCAAAACTAGACTGTTATCTGATTAATTTTAACCTTATGCTTCAACAATCAGAGTTCCCTGGCCCCTTTTATTCTACTGAACATTGCACTCTGTGTTTTGGATGTCCAAGACACAGCAGTGGATAATATCCTCAATTTTGTGTGTGTGTGTGTGTGTGTGTGTGTGCCACAGTTCTGCAGGAGTTCAGAAGAAGCACAGAATGTGGATGCACTGGCGGAGGAAGAGGAGTGCAGGGGGAGCGCATCGCCCCTGGCAGCGCGATCCTGGCAGGGTGCCATCGTGGCTGCCCCCCCACCCGCGCTGAGCACCCTGTCCCCACAGACGGCATGCCCTGCCCTCAGGACGTGCCAGCCCGCCCCCGCCTGCTCCCCCCCCTGCTGAGCATGAAGCTCCGCCACTGTGTGGATGTGCTTCATGAGGGCCTTTGCAGTCCTTTTTTTTTAAAGGAGGTTTCTAGTCCTTATGGCTGAAAATCTGGAAGTCTATGCTTGCTGAATCCTAGAAGCCAAGACTGAGATTTCTAGTAGGGCATTGGGCTTCAGTGTATACAGTAGGTACATACGGTGCTTTTTTGGGGGAGAGGACCGCAGGGGTACGCATGCCCCCAAACATTTTGTGAATATAAGTTTGGCCCCATTGAGGGGCAGTATTTCAATATGAGTAGGAAAATGAGAGTGCATATATATATGTATGTGTGTGTAGGTTAGGCTGAGAGAGAGTGACTGGCCCAAGTTGACCCCAGGCGCTTCATGGCTAAGAGGGGATTTGAACCCCGGTTTCCCAGATGCTAGTCCAACACACAGGACTAGTAGCCTTCTTCCCACGAATTTATCTAATCCCGTTCCCCCCCCCCCCCCCCGATGATCAAAACCAAAATCACAGTGCACAGTGTTTTCTCGTTTTAAACAAGCTTGCAGAAGTAACCACGTTTTTCTTGGTGCACAGCTTTTAGAGCCATTGGGTTAATACTTCTAGTGCAGGAGTACGGTACATAGTCCCGTGTTGTACTGAGTTATAGCAGGTGTGCTCATTGCAGCTGTCAGCTGATAGCATGAACTGGGAAGATGCCGTTCTCATGGTTTGCTTCTTCGCTTTTGCATAATGGGTGTGTTAATCAACATGGGCGTGGGAATCCCCACGAGGTCTCCCGAACTATAATACCCTGGCCCAAGTCAATTAAAATATGTGCATAAAGTTATATGTAACGGGGGACCCGCACACTGGGTCTTCTCTCTCCTACATCTGGCTCATGGGTGTGCCACACAGACATTACAGGCAAATTGTCTGCAAATGTTAAGCTTGAGTAGACCCAAGCCATTTGGTTGCTAACTCACATAGATCTGGGACATTACCAAAACCTTTAGGCCCCGGTAAGCTTTATTATTGTGGAAGCTACTGTGAAATCTTTCCCTTTCAGTGTTTAAGGGATCTAAGCAGTGGAAAAAAACCCTGATGTTGGGAAGATGGAGGGCCAAGGAGAAGGGGACGACAGAGGATGAGATGGTTGGACAGTGTTCTCGAAGCGACTGGCATGAGTTTGGCCAAACTGCGGAGGCAGTGGAGGATAGTGGTGCCTGGCGGGCTCTGGTCCATGGGGGTCACGAAGAGTCGGACACGACCTGAACAACAACAACAAAGCAGTGCTATTTTTCTAGAAAAAAGAGGTGCCGGAACTCACCATGAACACCTCCCTCGTTCTTGTTAAAATGTCATGGCGCCCACCTGAGAGGTGCCGGAACAGAGGTCAGTGAGTTCCAGCTGGGGGGAAAAAGCCCTGGATCTACCTTAAGGGATCTTCCACACACATCACTTGTAGAGTTAGCAGCTGATTGATCTGCAGATTCACACATTCTCGACCCATTCCTGTTATGCTGCTCACTCACGTTGTGAGTCATTGCTGGTTAGGTGCTGGGAATGGAAGAAAAATACAGTGGTATCTTGGTTCTCAAACTCAATCCGTTCCGGAAGTCTGTTCAAAACCGAAGCGTTCCAAAACCAAGTCGCGCTTTTCAATATTTTCCACTGTGGAAATTAGGCAGTTAGTGGCAGTACCTGCCTTAACTCTGGAAATTCTTAAGTTAGGAAATATTACTTGGTGTTGTTGTATTATGCTGGTCTGGAGAAAAAATGTTTAAATGCTAGGGTGAAAGACTTTACCACTTGCAAAACTAGACTATTATCTGATTAATTTTAACCTTATGCTTCAACAATCAGAGTTCCCTGGCCCCTTTATTCTACTGAACATGCACTCTGCGTTTTGGATGTTCAAGACACAGCAGTGGATAATATCCTTAATTTTGTGGTGTGTGCCACAGTTCTGCAGGAGTTCAGAAGAAGCCACAGAATATGGATACACTGGCAGAGGAAGAGGAGTACAGGGGGAGCGCACCGCCCCTGGCAGCACGATCCCGGCAGGGTGCCATCGTGGCTGCCCCCTGCCTGCACCTGGGCACCCCGTCCCTACAGACGGCATGCCCTGCCCTCAGGTCGTGTGCCAGCACCGCCCCCGCCTGCTCTCCACACCCCCAGTGCTGGAGTATGAAGCTCCGCCACTGTGTGATGTGCTTCATGGAGGCCTTTGCAGTCCTTTTTTTTTTTTTAAAGAGGTTTTCTAGTCCTTATGGCTGAAGGCATTGACTCTGAAAATCTATGCTTGCTGAAATCCTAGAAGCCAAGACTGAGATTTCCAGTAGGGCATTGGGCTTCAGTGTAGACAGTAGGTACATACGGTGCTTTTTTTGGGGAGAGGACCGCAGGGGTACGCATGCCCCCAAAACCTTTTGTGAATATATTTTGGCCCCATTGAGGGGCAGTATTTCAATATGAGTAGGAAAATGAGAGGGCATATATATATGTATGTGTGTGTAGGTATAGGCTGAGAGAGTGACTGGCCCAAGTTCACCCAGGCGCTTCATGGCTGAGAGGGGATTTGAACCCCGGTTTCCCAGATGCTAGTCCAACACACAGGAACTAGTAGCTTCTTCCCCACGAATTTATCTAATCCCGGTCCCCCCCCCCCCCGATGATCAAACCAAAATCACAGTGCACAATGTTTTCTTGTTTTAAAACAAGTTGCAGAAGTACCACGTTTTTCTTGGTGCACAGCTTTTAGAGCCATTGGGTTAATACTTCTAGTGCAGAGTACGGTACATAGTCCCGTGTGTACTGAGTTATAGCAGGTGTGCTCATTGCAGCTGTCAGCTGATAGCATGAAACTGGGAAGATGCCGTTCTCATGGTTTGCTTCTTTGCTTTTGCATAATGGGTGTGTTAATCAACATGGGGCGTGGGAATCCCCACTTGAGTCTCCTGAACTATAATAGTCCTGGCCCAAGTCAATTAAAATATGTGCATAAACGTTATATGTTATGGGGGACCCGCACACTAGTCCTTCTCTCACCTACCATCTGGCTCATGGGTGTGCCACACAGACATTACATGCAAATTGTCTTCAATGTTAAGCTTGAGTAGTAGAACCCAAGCCATTTGGATGCTAACTCACATAATCTGGGAAATTACCCAAATCTTTAGGCCCCGGTAAGCTTTATTATTTTGGAAGCTACTGTGAAATCTTTCCCTTTCAGTGTTTTAAGGGATCTAAGCAGTGGAAAAGACCCTGATGTTGGGAAAGATGGAGGGCACAAGGAGAAGGGGACGACAGAGGATGAGATGTTGGACAGTGTTCTCGAAGCGACTGGCATGAGTTTGGCCAAACTGCGGGAGGCAGTGGAGGATAGGGGTGCCTGGCGTGCTCTGGTCCATGGGGTCATGAAGAGTCGGACACGACTCAACGACTGAACAACAACAACAAAGCAGTGCTATTTTTCTAGAAAAAAAGAGGTGCCAAGAACTCACCACGAACGCCTCCCTCATTCTTGTTATAATGTCAATGGCGCCCCACTGAGAGGTGCCGGAACAGAGGTCCAGATGAGTTCCAGCTGGGGGGGGGGAAGCCCTGCATCTTCTAAGGGATCTTCCACACACATCACTTGTAGAGTTAGCATCTGATTGATCTGCAGATTCACACATTCTCAGCATTCCTGTTATGCTGCTCCACTCAAGTTGTGAGTCATGCTGGTTAGGTGCTGGGAATGGAAGAAAAATACAGTGGTATCTTGGTTCTCAAACTCAATCCTTTCCGGAAGTCCCGTTCCAAAACCAAAGGAGTTCCAAAACCAAGGCGCGCTTTCCAATAGATAGTAATGCAAAATGGATTAATCCGTTCCAGACTTTAAAAGCAACCCCTAAAACAGCAACTTAACATGAATTTTACTATCTGACGAGACCATCGATCCATGAAATGAAAACAATACAAAATGTACTGCAGTCACACAATCAATCCATCAATCAATCAATAGCTGAACTGGGTTCCACACAGACACAAAACATAACAAAAAAGAACCACAAAACGCAAATAAATAGCAAAAACAGACAGACCTCAGCGTAACACTGCAAACGGAAGTGTGGCACTCAAAATGGAATTGTAACACTCAAAATGGAGTACGTTCGGCTTCTGAAAAATGTTCACAAACCAGGACACACTTACTTCCGGGTTTGCAGTGTTGGGTTCCAAGTTGTTTGAGTACCAAGGCGTTTGAAAACCAAGGTACCTGAAGGTCCTCATTACATCCAAATCCCGAATGATGATGATGATGATTGTTGTTGTTGTTGTTGTTGTTGTTGTTGTTGTTGTTATTATGTTTGATATTTCCCCACTCATACCGCTATCATTGACTTAGATAAAGGTGTTGGGCCTGATATTTAAAGGTAAGGGAAACCAATATCTGATGCCGAGTGGCTGAGCATCAGAACCTCCCCCCCCCCAACTGGTAAATGAGTGAAAAAACCAATAGTGGTATCAGGGGGCTCAGGATTTAGAAATTTATTTATCTATTTCTGTGGTAGGCGCTAGAGACTGAAAAATGACTCTCTGATCTTGGGAATTTGGCTCAAAGGGATATTAAGCCCGCAGTCTCTCTCTCTCTCTAAGAACTTAAGCTTTGAAATCTCTTTAACAATGGCTATTTCATTCCCCCTCCAATTTTAGAGACACAACCCAATGTTTCCCCCCCATCCTTCCCATTCTTTGCCTAAACATTCCTTGTCAATTTCTTGGCCACACATCCTTGTCGTTTCTCCCCTTAGTTATTTAAAATATTATAGCCCTTCATCCCTGGCAAACCAAGGCGGGATGCAACAACAAACAACGATATAGCAACATCTAACTTTTTTTAAAAATGTAATGATAATCAGATTAAGGCAGCTAAAAGCAGTCAGCTGCTGAGCGGTTAGCAATCAAGGCTGAAACTCCAAAAAGGCTCAGGCGTATAAATATGTCTTTTAAGGCATTGGTAGGCTAGTACAGTGAGATGCGCTCTTCTAGATATATGGGTACCAAGCAGCTTAGGGCATAAGCATTAGCACCAGTGAATTGGGCCCAGAAGCAAGGAGGCAGCCAGAGCGTGACTCCTGCAGAATTGATGTGCTGTGGTTTCACCAGTCTGAACTGGCTAATATTCTGGCAGCCATATTCTGCTTTAATTGAGTTCAGCTCCCGAGCAGCCTCAAGAGGGGACCAGGAACATTGATCAGATATCTCATCCAAATGTCACCTGTGGAAAAAATCCAGAAATGAATCTCTGTGGATGAATTCTCCTCATGCAGGCATTCGCAACCTTTGGCAGCGCCCACCACCGAGCCATGAATTCTGTGGGGAGAGAATTCATATCCACTGTCGGACCCAGCGCTACACACATTGTGGCATGCACCAACCGTTCCAGTTGTGTATGAAGTTTGTTCCAGTTTGCGTCACACCGTTCTAGTTTGCTATGCAGATCTGGAATGGGGAACTTGTGACCCTTCAGGTGTTGAGACTTCCATCAGCCCCAGTCAGCAAGGGTGGGGGATGATGGGACTTGTAGTCCAACAGCATTTGAGGGGCTACAGGTTCACCACTCCTGCTTCATGGTTTCTGACTGGCCCTTTTTTCAGCCGGAACTCAGGTCCTTGTGTCTCAATGGGAGCACAAACCACACATCCGTTGGGTTCTTCAGGCCGTCAAAAGTGCTGGTCTGTGCGCAGCCTCATGGGGTTAAGGAAGAACTCCACAAAAATGCAGAAAGCAATGAGTAGGATTTGAGAAGGCCTAGGATGGCAGTATCACCGCTGTTGAGCAAAAGCCAATGGTTCCTTTCTCACACACAACCGTGAGCCACATGCAGTGATGATCAAATCCACACACACACACACACACACAACACACACACGTTGCAGGTCCCGACAGTGCTTTGATGTCACATTGACACCACAGATGTGACGGTGGAGGTTTTCAATGACATGAGCATGCTGGCTTCAGTTGAGAGAGAACGAGGGAGTTTGTTCATGGTAAATTCAGGCACCTCTTTTCTAGAAAATCAGATGGCATCCCTTTCTCCTCGCTTTCTTGCGCCAACACCCCTTCAGTTCCTTTTCAAGTTGAATTGAGGGTGAGGCAAGGGAAAGGCAGACAGGGAGTGAGGTGAAGGCAGTCTGTAGTGGGAAGATCAAGGACTCCTGGTTGCTCCCTATTTTATAGGGGTCAGGGACTCACATGACCTCTGGCCTGCTGGTAATAAATCAGCTCTAGTGTGGCCAGTCCTCGCTGCATCTTCCCTTCTGTTGACCAGAGCCAGCAGTTGTGTACAGGTTGAATCCATGCCTCAAATTCCTCAGCCCTTCACTTAAGTACGCACTGCAGCTCGAAGCTCTCGACAGACCTAGAGATACCAATCTGAACTTAAACAATAGCGCTTGCAGCTTACGTAATTTTGTCCCAGTTATAGTCTCAAGGTTTCCCTGCCGTCGTATGCTGGCATTAAGCGTTCTCACCAACCGGGAGAAAAGCAATTTGCAAGTTGAGTCTTCTAAACTGATCCTTCATCTGACACACTCCTTTCTCGTGAAAGGTTGCTGATTCCATAAAGCCCGCTTGGTCAAAAAGATCAACAGACTGCCAACTCCCATTGCAGGATGGTAAGTATCTTGCGACTAAGACATTTCGGTTGTCTTTTCCTGATGTGTGGTGGCCGTTTTCTCCAGGGTAATGCAAGCACATCTGCCTTATTAAACTTTGTGCAGCGGTAGTGAAAAATTCACATTGCTATTTGGGAATCTCTTGGGATGCATTCCGATTAGGGCCTGAACATTTTAAATCACAGACAGTATTTTTTAAATAATAATAATAATAATAATAATAAGAATAATAATAATAATAATAATAATACATAATGACTGCTTGTGACTTTTTGAATGCACTATACCCAGGGTCCTGTTTTTATTTTGAGTGCACCCTGATTCCTCCTTCATCTTCAGTAAAAGTCACTCCTAAGAAAACTGTGTCTCAGAGCTAGATTTAGCAGAGGTTAATCCTTCTTATATGTTACATAATTATTAAATTTTTTTGCTGATTTAGGAAACTGGATCCTGAGCTATTGTTTGTTTAATTATTGACCATTACTGAAGATATAATGTTGTTGGTTCTACTGATTTTTCAAAAAACAAAGGCAGCGGAACAACAGTCTAAGTTCTTGGTTAGAGCCCTGTTCAGGTACTCTCCATCCACACATACAGCAAATGCATGGGGTAGGAGTCGGAAATCACCGACGGAAATCATTGCCTGGGGGACGAGGTGTATTCCAAATCTTCTCACCTCTATATAGATGGGCAACGTTGTGCACAGGCGGCCGTGCCATCAATAGTTTTCCGGCGTGGGGATGGAGGTACACCACCTCACCCCTACGTCATGACCAATCACGTCACCTGTGTTGAGAGACAGCCCCAGCCAATCAGTCAGCAGGGTGGGAGTGGCTGCGAGGCCATTTAGGTATGGCTCCCTCTTCCTCACCTCTTCTCAGATCACCCTACCCACACACCCTCTTCTAATGAATTGCTCTGATTTGACCTTGCTATGCAGTTGTCGGTCGCCAATGTTGTTGGGGCTGGGTAGGAATTTTTTTGCCACTTGGCAAATTGGCACTACGGCCATTGTGGTTTTCACCTACTTAGTAGCAATCGCTTGGGGTCAGGAGGTGTACTTCAAGTTTCAGGACACGGATGCCTGAACATGGGCTATAGAGAGAATAGTAGATGCATTTCAAGGTTACACATTTTTGCTCTGCCTGATTGCAGGTAGCATTGCTACGGCGAATATGATGTCATTTCAACGGGATAAATTTAGGCTTGGGAAGCAGACACAGAGCAGCACAGCATGAAAGACATCTGGGCTGATATTTGATAGAACGTAAAGTTGGGAGTTGGGCATTAGACGTGAAGGAGCAGCCATCCATTTGCTTAGGGGGGATATCAAGGGAGATGGAAAAGTAGTTGTAAGGATCTGTCTTCCAAGACAGACACAATGGTGGCATGACACAGGTCTTGGAACGCAGATTTTGTAGCAGGAAAATAAAACTGAACCCCTTTCCCGCCCTCGAAACTGTTGTCCTCCTCCTCTCCAGTCACGTCTCTCCATCAACCACATCTCTCTTACTTTGCCTCATGGAGCCTGGCCAAGAGAAACGTGGTTGAGTGAACAGTTGGAGAAAGCATATGCAATGGCAGCGGTAAATTTGAGGTGTGTCTACTGCATATTGTTCCTTCCTGAAGCTTTGGTAGCAGACATACGGGTATGCAACCATCCTATCACGTTGGGGCTTAAGGCTTTGGATGTTGCTAGGATGCCTGATTATCGTCTTCCAAAGCAACTACTCTATTCCCAACTCAAGAATGGAAAGCGAAATACCCATGGACTATAAAAGTGGTTTAAAAAGCCTCTCAAGGCAAATCTCAACAGACTTGTATAACACTGATAACTGGGGAACACGGGCCTGCGAGCGCTCCAATTGGAGAACAGCCTTTACCAAAGGTGTTATGGGCTTGAAGAAGCACGAACTCAGGACGAAAGGGAGAAACGAGCTAAGAGGAAGGCACGTTGGCAAACTCACACCGTGACCAACTCCTACCTGGAAACCTATGTCTCCACGGTGGAAGGATGTGTGGATCCAGAATTGGTTCTCCACAGTCACTTATGGACTCACTGTTAAGACCGTGTTCATGGAAGACCATCTTACTTGGCTACGAGTGATCGCCAAAGCAGAAGAAGAAGAAGAAGAAGAAGAAGAAGAGAAGAAGAAGATGATGATGATTCCTGAGGGGAAGAGATCAAGCTTCCCATCTGCTATTGGCGTACTAAGAATATCAATGGAGTAGAAATTCTAACTGTAGAATCTTCCTTTGCTCCAAGAATTCTATGCAGTGTGTCTAGGGAAATAAACAATCCAAACTGTATACTCGCAGATGTGCCTCTCTATTGCTAGTGGTTTGATGCACCTGTGGGACACTTCTTTCTTTATCTAGCATGAGATCTTGTTTATTATATAATCTGCAATTGGCTTGGTGTAGCAGTCTATAATCACTAGGGTGAACATACTGGAAAGAAATATGCATGACTCACTGTGTGGAACTGGAGTGGAAAGGGCCTCTGGAAAGCCAGTGTTTTTTTGATTCCCAAAGGTGGGTTGATTTTTCTAAACTCTAGACAGTGACTTTGCCTAAATCTGGATGTGTGTTCTGGAAGTGTTCTGAAAAACTTGCTTGAAAAAGCACAAATCTGTAGCCAGCAGTGCATGCTTGTCATACAGTTCATGAATACATGGCAATTTCTTCTCAGTCATGCACTGTTTCTTAAAGGAGTTTTTAAATGAGGTTCATTGCACCATTTGGGTGGGAATGGTGAAATGGATCCCATATTTGCTCTTTGTACAAAGCTGAGATTGGAAAGCTTTTAAAGAATCAGCAGCTTTGAATAGTGCTGAATGCTTACAAATGGTGAAAGTTATTACAAGAGCTTTTAAGTGCATGCATATGCAATATGTTTTGACAGCAAGACCTGTTCGACAGTGGAGCGGTCTCCCTTGGGAGCACTGGCAGAGGAATGGGAGCGTGGAGGGAGCAGACTGCCCCGGCACCACTATTCCGGTAGGGTGCCATCACGGCGCTCCCCCCGGACACTCGCTGCATCCCTCCATGTGCCGGCGCCACGCCCCCACAGGCAGCGTGCCACGCCCCCAGAACGCATGTCACGCCCCTGTGGGGTGGCGTGCCATGCCCCTGGGAGGCGCTCCGTGCCCCCACCTGCTCTCCACCCCCTGGTAGCGGAGCATGCAGCTTTGCCACTGCTCAGGAGGTAGTGGACTCTCCTTGATTGGAAGTCTTAAAGCAGAGGTTGAACTAGATGGCCGCCATTTTCTTCCAACTCTCCAGTTCTGTGATTCTGTGCCAGTTATTTATTGGTTGTTGGATCTGCTCGTTCCTGTTAATGTATAAGGACTGACATGTGTCTTCTTGTTTTGAAGCGGCTGCTGGTAGTTCACGGTACAGAGAGAATCCATCACCTTGCGTGTTCCCCACAGTGTAGAATTTCAGGAGATGCTTTATTTTTGAAAGTGAATGTATAGACATGATGTGCCACTCTGGGGGCAAATGGCTATCGTAGCTTTGAGTCTCAAGGCAGCATTTCTGTAGGAAGGCTCTCTCTTTTCTCCTCAAATTTCCTTCCTGTCTCTGAATAGTGTCACTGTGAGAGAAAAAGAATGAACTTATTTGGGCTTATCTTTTGTTTGACTGGGGGTTGAGTGGCATTTGTAGCATTACTTCAGTCCTTAACGCAATCCCTATGGGAATTTCAGACATTTGCCTCAGAGGGTGTGTGAAAAAGGAGTCAGAAATAATAGTAGGAAATTGGGGAAGGCGAAACCGAGTGGCTGAACTATAGCTGCACTCTGGCTCACGGCTTTTTGGCTCTTGGTTTCAACCCTAATGAGAGAGCAATATTGGCTTGCAGACATGCTTTAGAAAGAGTTTGTGTATAGAAGTCAGGGAAAGAAAGTTCTCTATAAATGCTCAAACGTTTCGTGAATGACTTCAACCCTGCAAGAAAGAGAACTGTAGCAAAATGGATAATAAAGAACAGTTTCCTGGAAACTGGACGCTTATTAGATTTTTTCTTAGGAAGTTTATTTTGGCTTGGGAATCTACTTGGTAGAAACCATGTTATAGGAGTGAGAACTGCCTGTCTGTTTTGGAGACTTGTTCTAAAATCTGAGCTGCTTGGCAAAATATATATATTATTGTTTTTAAGCTCTACCAGTTGTCCAATAATTGTCATTCTCCTGGCGCTGAACAAGAATATAGGGTAAGCATTAGTCACACTCAATAGACCCAATGAAATAGTTGTGCAAGTCTATTGATTCGTTGGTTCCGTTCTGAATAGTGACCTCCTTGAAGCTCAGATCAGCTGCGAAGGCCATGACCATGGGTGTTGCTGCCAAATGTAGTTCGAGGAGCAGTGAATGTGGGACACTTTTTCCATGGTTGCCCCGGGCAGCATGGCCAGTGGTCAGGGATGATGGGTGTTGGAGTCCAACAACCAATACAGGGGGGACAGGTTTCCTTTCCCTGGTCCTAGGGGCAACCATGGAAAAAGTGTCCCACATTTTCAAGGGTTGAGGTGCAGTGATTTTTTTTTTAATGAGGCCACCCCTCTACTGCCTCATGATTTGCTGCTGCTTTTATTATGTTTCATTGTGATTTTATAATTTTTGGGGGGTATTTTTATATTATTAGCCCACCCTTGAGGGTCTGCTTAATGGGTGGATTCTTAATATAATATTACTCTTAATATAAACAACATATATACAGTGGTACCTTGCGTTACAAACACCTTTGGTTACAACTCCGCTAACCCAGAAGTGGTACCTTGAGATTAAGAACTTTACCTCAGGATGAGAACAGAAATCGCGCGCCGGCTGCACAGCAGCAGCAGTGGGAGGCCCCATTAGCTAAATTGGTACCCCAGGTTAAGAACGGTTTCAGTTAAGAACGGACCTCCAGAACGAATTAAGTTCTTAACCAGAGGTACCACCACTGTACTCAAATAGCCAAATCAACAAAAATGCAATTCTGTGCAGCACTAAACAATCAACCCTACAGTTAAAGCAATGTAAAACAACAAAAATCAGTAAGGATACCGTTTCTATGTAAATCTGTTGTGTTGTTTAGCTCATTTAGTCATGTCGGACTCTTCGTGACCCCATGGACCAGAGCATGTCAGGCACTCCGTTTGCCACTGCGTCCCACAGTTGGTCAGACTCGTGTTGGTAGCTTCGAGAACATGCCAACCATCCCATCCTCTGTCATCCCCTTCTCCTTGTGCCCTCAATCTTTCCCAACCCAGGGTCTTTCCAGGGAGTCTTCTTTTCTCATGAAGGTGGCCAAAGGATTGGAGCCTCAGCTTGGCAGGGGGTTGGACTGGATGGCCCTTGTGGTCTCTTCCAACTCTATGATTCTATGACCTTTTAGTGAGCACTCAGGTGCTGATTTCCTTCAGAATGGATAGATTGATCTTTTGCAGTCCATTGGACTCTCAAGGAGTCTCCTCCAGCACCATAATTCAAAAGCATCAAATCTTTGGCGATCAGCCTTCTTTATGGTCCAGCTCTCACTTCCATACATCACTACTGGGAAAAACATAGCTTTAACTATACGACCTTTGTTGGCAAGGTGATGTCTGCTGCTTTTTAAGATGCTGTCTAGGTTTGTTATTGCTTTTCTCCCAAGAAGCAGGCATCTTAAATGTAGAGTTGGAAGGGACCCTCAGGATCAATCTAGTACAACCCCTGCAATGGTGGGAATATGCAAGTGTCCGATATGGGGATCGAACCTGCAACCTTGGCAATTTCAGCACCTTGCATTAACAGCGAAGCTACCCAAACCTAAAGCAGCACTAAAACCCTAATTCTGAAAGAGCGATGGGGCTAGAAGATCGTACACCAAGTCGCAGGGAGTACAAACCTAACAACTCCAGAATAAACATGGCATAATAAGGCTCGGGTTTGTGATGAAAAAAATAAAATAACATGTGAAATGACACAGGGTCATGAAGGAGATGCCACCTGAGCCTTGATGGGAAAGACATTCCATCTGAAAGGGGCCATTGCTGAGAAGACCCTTTTATCTAAGCCAAACCCATGCCCTGTCTCAGCTTGCAAGTGTCGCTCGGAGCAGAAAGGGCTGTGTGGTTTGGCTTTTGACACAGCGAGTTGAAGATACTTGCAGACTCTGTGTGTTTGTGTGTCCAATGTTAATAAATGCAGTTAAATTGGTTAAAACTCTCATTCCAAAATAAGTGGGATTTTTCTGTGAGAAAAGCGAGAGCTCTGTTTGTATTTTCACAGTGGAATACATTTGCATGACAAAGAAAAATAATAAGAAAATGTGAAGAATTTTGCATGGGTGTAGGTGCTGGCAAATCATCAGGGATTTTGTTTTCTGTTTTCAAAAGAGAACCATGCTGGCATAAAGCAGACTTCTTTTAGCTGCATTTGGAATATCCATTGTTTTGCAACGAAATAAGATTTCTTTGGTGTTTCTTTAACTGTTAAACATCCTCAAAGCAGATTTCTTCACAGTTTGTCAGGGCAACAGTTTCTGTTTTCACTCCACACTTCCTTCTGTTACTGTTAAGTGTTGCTGGGGGGGGGAGCCCCACAAGCACAGGATATTGTAGGCTGGAAGGTTGAGAAATCTGGGTGGCCATGTCCACCAGCAATAGTCATCTTTCCCTTCCACAGGGAGTGTGGACCCTCCCCCCCCATGCTTGGAAAGGTGTCACATGGTACCTGTCAAGTGTGATCTGTGCTTTGAATTGGCTTAAGAAGAGTGTCGGCTGTCACTCAACCCAATGTGGGCAGTAAGCATTTAAAACAGGGGATGTGATCCTACCTCCTTCAGCTCAGCATCTGTTTTTTTCCTCATCAATAAACAGAAACCCAGCAAATGACCACCTATGATGTGTTACTCACAAGGAGACTACATGCCTGTCTGTAAATTACTAGGTCAGCATAAGTAGGTATGAGCTAAAGAGCTCTTTTATTTCCATGATCTCCTTTCTCCATTTTGCCCTTCTCTCTTGCTTTTCCATTCTTAATGAAACTTGGGTATAATTTGGCTGCTGGGGCCTAGAGTAGTTCCTGCCAAACTCTGGGGTTCTGGGTGCGTTCTACAGGGTAAAAGAGCAGGATTTCACAGGGGAAATAACAGGTTGTGCTGTGCCCAGGCGGGAGGGCAGCTGGACGCTAGCCTTGTTGTCCCTGATAAATGGAGAGGGATCATGGGAGTGCTGTCTCCGAGTCCCTATGGAAGCAATTGTTTGGCCTCCCAGAATTCATTCCATGAGGGAGTTGTAGGGGATAATGTGGAGTGCGGGAACGCAAGGACGCAATAAGTGTCTTCTGGATCAGGCCAATGGCCCATCTAAATTAACATCCCTGTTCTCACAGTGGCCAGCCAGATTCCTGTGGCAAACCCACAGGGCAGTTTTGAGCCCAAGAGCCCTTTCGCTTCCTGTGGTTTCTGGCAACATTACTGCCCTGACTTGGGAGGCGGAGCATAGCCCTCATGGCTAGGAGACTTGGATAGCCCTCTTGTCCATTAATTTGCCCGTTTTGCATATTTTTGTCTATTTTAAAGACATCCAGGTTGGTGGCCAACACTGCCTCCCGTCAGATAATTCAAGCCGCGATTCAGGATGCTGCCAGCCTGCTCCCAAGGCAGTTGTGGAAGGAAGGGCATAAGAGGACTCTCCTAGCCTCCTCCTGAAAACCACATAAAGACAATCATGGTGTTCTGTGCACATTGATATCCCACCAGCACTTCTGCAGACCGAGAGAGAAGACGGAATGTTGAAACATCTCTACCAATGTGTTGCAACAGTTGGCTGTGGCTTCTGCGGTGTAGACTCTGTCATAGCTAACCGGTTATTTCCTATGGCCTGACCCCAGAGCTAACCTCTCAAAATTGGACTCGAAACCAAAACTGCGGTCAGGACCCCGGGTGCTGGAACAATGCTTGGACAGCTGTAGTTGGAACAGAGCTTTCTGGAAGAATAATGAAGGGAAGGGGTTAAAGCACATCCCATTCCCAAATGAGTTTCTGTTTTGTGCGTGTGCCTGCTCATTTTATATCAGACTTCTCTGGACTCATCTCACAAATTTATTGTCCATTCCATTTCCCCATCCTGTTTCCATTTGAATTATGGCTCTTGGAGAGACGAGCCGCCTTAAGAGAGGGATCTTTCTTCGTTCCTCGTTGAGCTGTAAGTTGTGTGTTCGTACTTAGGGGCTATTGTATGAAAAGGGCAAAAGTATTCAGGAAAAAGCTTTCTTTGATTATTTCTCTTTGGGTTGGAAATAAAACATACCTAATAGTGGGATCCTTTATTTCTGAAAGTCTTGAGCTCAGAGGACTATCGCAACTATAGCAAGAGTTAACAGGCAGTTTTGCCTCTGTGGATGGTGAATGATGTCAGTTTAATTGTGAGCAGGGTTTGGGAATCTGTGGCCCTCAGTTGCACTGCATTAACCCATCATTCCTGACGACCGATGGGAACGGGAGTTCAACTTCTGGAGAGTCCCATGGTTTCGTATATTGGAAGAGCTTGCCAGTTTCATTGAGCTGCACCTCTCTCTGTTTACTGTTTTCTGGACAAGTGGAAATAAATGCTCGTGTGCTGGTGAAAATGCATTTGGCATTGCTGAAAAATTCGTCACGGTTTTGTAGGATTTGGCACAAAATGCGTTGATGCAGCAGGAGTTGCACCTTCAGCTACCAGTAAGACGAACCTGCTTTTGGGGTTAAACTACTTTCCTGCAGGGTGGCTTTCCTGCCCGGTGCACAGTGCTAAACAAAGGATGCTGCTTTTAAAGCATTCACCGTTACTACCTGAAATATTGGGTCCACAAGGTACCACCCTTCTCATTTTTTGGTCATTAATACAAACATTCAGAAAGCTTGCTGTGTAACATCTGGTTTCTGAAGGGGGTGGAACCCCCAGATGAGTTGTGACAATAGAACGCTCTGTATTTGCCCATTGCTGCCATTCAAGTTGACATTAGATAAGGAAAGATGACGTGATATAGAATGCCCGCTTCATTTGTTTGCAAATCCTAACTTAACCCTGATGGCTTATATTTATCCTTGTGTATGGTTCTGGAAAGATAAAGGAACTAAATTGCCCTTATCATCGACTCCCTTTCCCCAGGATCTTTTGTGTACGCAAAATCTATCTTTATCTGCAACAGCACAGTTCTTGGTAATATCTTATTCTTGCAGTGTGATGCCGGCTGTGTAGACCATGGCTGGATCCCTGTTGGAGTTTTCCATAATGATTGTGCGGGTGCAGATATTGCTGGTGCTTGGCTAGCCACACTTTTAACAGATCTGAAGCCAGTCTTGGGAATACAGACCCAATGGATCCTCTCTTCCCTAGATCAACACCCCCCCCCCCCACCCTCAGCTATAATTACATACCCTCCAACATTCTCCATGAAATAGGGACAGTCCCATTCCATATTGATAATTTTACTATTTATATCCCACACATCTTACTGAGTTGCCCCAGCTGCTCTGGGCAGCTTCCAACATATATAAAAACATAATAAAACATTAAACAAACTTCCCCATACAGGATTGCCTTCAGGCAGCTCAGGGGTCGGATAACCGGACCCTCCAACATTTCTCCAATGAAAATGGGGACTTCCTATGGAAAAGTGGGACATTCTGGGATGAATGAGGAACTGGGACAGCTTCTCTAATCAGGTCCATCCCTGGAAAATAGGGACACTTGGAGAGTCTATAAGTAGTTTGCCAGCATTGATGTTAACAGTGGTTTGAGGTGGGTGTTAAGAAAGGAGGGGAGATTTGCTTCTGGGAAGGGGTAGGGGTAGTATATTTGGGGCAGGAGTGCACATTCCCAAGGCAGGCCTCCAGATTTGCTAACTGCCATTTGCAAGGCAGCCATTGTTCTGTCCTGGCTCATTTGTAATTGGTATTCTCCTCCCTCACTCTTTTTAGCTTTACAAATAAGCAGCAAGCAGCAAAAAAAAAAAAAAAAGAGTTGTGTTAAAACCCTTTTGCTGATTTTGCTTGCCCCCCAGCCCATTTTCTCTCTCTGTTTCCCTCTCCACCCCACCCACCCCATCTTTACCAAACAGCTTTAATATTTTTTTTAAAATTACATTTGAAAGTAGAATTAAATTCAAAGTAAGAATAGGTGTGAAAATATGCCCAGTTTGCACAAACCGATAGCAGGAGTTGTTGCTGTTTTTTTAAGGTTAAGCAGAATACACACTGCTCAGCCCTGCGCTGAGAAAATAAAATGGCTGCAATCTAGCATATGGTTATGCATACTTAAATCCCATTTATTTAACTAACCTTGTGCTGGATTGTGGCCAGTGCCTTTCACTGTTGCTTAGGACTCAGCTTATGGAAATAAATGAGAAAAAGGGGGAATCATTGAGTCATCTGACAGCAGCTGTTTTGAACAGAAAAGGAGCCTTGTCAGAAAAACTCCTCAAAGCAAATTTCTTTCTTGGTCCCAGTCTTTTTTTCCAGATGGATATGAGCCCAGAAAAGCCCTTTTTACAAAGTTACATGGAGTAGAAATGCCAGAATTTCCTGTAGGTTTTAATTCCCACCCTTCCCTTCCCTTCCCCAGAAGATACCAGGGACATTTCCACGCACACCCCTTTCTTTTTTGTTGCAGCACAGGCTGTGAAAGTGTGAAGCTGTTCACAAGTTTGGACTATTACGGTAGCTGCTTAATGCTGTTCTTCACGTCAGCAAATGTATGGTTTCTTTGAGAAAGCTTTTAACTGTGCACCATGAGGATGACTAAAAAGAAAGCAAACTAAGAAAAGAAGAGTAACTAGAAATTATGTTGCCTGTCCAATGTTGCACATTTGTAATCTCCTTCTGCCACCCTGCCCTCTCCTCCTAAACTACTTTCCTAGTCCCTTAGCGAGGGGAAGGGTAATAATGCCATTGCTTTTCCACCGGGTGCTGCTTCCCCATAGGAATTTCATAGGGGAAGACCCCACAGAAATGCGACTTGCACCTGGAGGTTTCAATGTCTTTGTCGTGTCAGGAACCTTACACCAGACCTCTCCCGTCTTCTCACACCATTTACTTGATCACAATCCCCGGAGCGAATTGATGAGTAGCTTCTCAACATGATGCTAAAGTAAAAGGTTGCTGGCAACGGACGGACACCTCAGACTTGTCTGCTCGTGTGTTGTAGCCCTGGATATAGCAGGAGCATTAGAGAAAATATAGCACTGATGGATAGCTCAGTTGGTAGGACATGAGACTTAATCTCAGGGTGTGGGTTCGAGCCCCATGTTGGGGAAAAGATTCTTGCATTCCAGCTCTTATTGTAATTGATAATCTAAATGTTGTGTCACGTGTGGGGGGAAGGATCCATGCTTTGCTGGCTAAGGATTAAGGATTGCTATGTGAGGGCTTTTTCTCAGCGGGAACTCACCGACCTCACTTCCGGCACAGAAAAGCCCTTTTTACAAAGTTTACATGGAGTACAAATGCCGAGAATTTCCTGTAGGTTTTAATTCCCACACCTTCCCTTCCCCAGAAGATACCAGGGACATTTAAACCCACCCACCCTTTCCTTTTGTTGTAGCACAGCTGTGAAAGTGTGAAGCTGTTCATAAGTTGGGACTATTAGCTCAGGTTGGGTTGCCGTTGCCATTATGAGAGAACAAGGGAATTGCAGCACCTCTTTTTCTAGGAAAAAAATAGAAATAGAAATACTTTATTGTCACTGTATCACATGTTTACGGTGAGATTAAACGAACCCCCCTTCCCCCCAATCTCTCAGTCCTTGTCGCACTCTGTGTGCTGTCATACTACCACCAACCCCAAACGTCAGCTGCAATGTTGCTGTCTTTCATTTAGCAGCCTCACGGCCAGGGCGTAGCAAGGTAAATTTTTTGTCACACACCCCCCGGCATGGAAAGGTCAGGTGGTACCCAGTGCGGAAAATTTCTTGTCAAACCCCCCCCATTGATTCCCTCCCCCCGCAAAAATTGTTTTATTATTTCATATTTTCTTACAAAGGAATAATAACAAGTAATAATAATAAAAAACTTTTATTTATATCCCACCCTCCCGCCAAAGTCGGGCTCAAGGTGGCTAACATCAGATACATAACATTGGTATAAAATCAAACAATAATTAAATTACCTCCTAAAAACATCTCAAAATCAAATTAAAGTCTAAGTAGATGGGTTTCCACAGGGTTAGGGTTGGGACAGTAAGTGTTCTCTGAACTGAAATTTCAGCCTTCATGACATAGGAAAACACCAAGTGAACAGCTATTTTGGTGGAGGAGGGTCAAGATATTAACCGATATGCATGAAATTTCATATATAGCGATATAATCCCTAGTATAGTAAGATAAGACCTTCGGAGCAGGCATTTCAAAAAAAAAAAATCAAAAAAAAATCAAAAAAAATGTTTCTTGATAATTTGTCACCCCCTCCATTATGGAACCCGGGCGGCCCGCCCCCCTCGCCCCCCTTGCTACCCCTGCTCACGGCCCATGGTAAAAGCTGTTCTTTAACCTGTTGGTGTGGTATCATGTTTCCATATCTCCTGCCGGAGGGCAGGAGATTAAAAAGGTGCTGGCCAGGGTGTGAGTCATCCCTGAGAATGTTTCTCGCTCTTCTGAGGCAACGGTCTCTCGCAGTGGTTTTGTGTAAGATGTGGGAATGACTGTCAGGAGTGAATGTTGACATCAGAAGTGAGTAACAGTCAGCCTCACAGCTGTATAGACCAGGGTTGGGGATCTGTGGCACCCCAAATGTTGTAGGACTCCGACACCCACCATCCCTTAACCAGCAGCTATGCTGACTGGGGCTGTTGGGAGTTACAGTCTGACAATATCTGGTGGGTCACAGAATCCCCATATCTGGTATAGATGCATCACTGAGCAGGACTTGGAGAGGTAATTTCGACTTGCTGAAACAGAGTGAAAGAACAGTCTTATTCCTTAATCATTTTCACGCACCTTCTGGACATTTGGTTTCCTATTGCTAGTCATTCTGCTTAGTCTGTGTGAGAGGGTGTGTGCATGCATATGCAATCCCATTTCCACAAGAAAGAAACAAAATCTTACTTATAGATAATTTGTACATTTAAGATCCAACCAAGAGAAATGTGTGCATGAGAGAGAAAGAGGGGGAGAGATCCTTGTCCACACATCCAGAGTTTGGCGGCCATTTCCATAACAGCAGTTCCCACTGGCAGAAAAGCCAAGTCCCCTGCCCCCCCCCCAGCTTACAAATGCCGCTTGTGTCTTTGATAACCGGAGCTTCTGCATTGAGAACAGCCCAAGGTTCTCATCTACACTTTCAAGTTCCTTCTTTGGTTCCATCTGTTGCTTTGCAAATTCGACTGGCTCAGATATTGGGAGAGAATTCAAATAATGGAGAACGGTGTTTAGATTATAAGGGCTTTTGGTTAACTGCTGTTTTTCTGGAAGCGTTTGGGTAAAGAGAAATAGCTGACCAGGGCAAGTGATAAACACACAGCTGAAGGCAAAACAACTCAGGCTGCTTTGCCCCGATCATTTTGGCACTCCTCTCCTGAAGGGTCACAGGAAGAGCCTAATGAAGGAAAAACATCTGATGGGTTCTGCTAACAGCATTATGAAATGCACAGCTTGAAATGCCCTAAGTTCCTTTGTTCTTATGCTACCAGTGATTAAGTGGGCTTCATTGTTTTGCTGAATCTCTGGGTAGTCTTAAGGGCTGCTGCTGTCTTACACTTGGCCTGAGAGGTCAGCCACAAACACGGTTTTGTGGCTGTCAGGGTATAGCCTGTGGATTTGACGGTGCACACTAAAAACCCATGGCAGTTGCTGCCAGGAACATCCAGGAGGAGTACGGCTATTCTCCACATGCCAGCAGCAAACCATGTACCAGGGATCAGTTGTGCAAGGCATGTTGGACTTGGATACTCCATACTCCATCATGACCGCCTGATGGTGGAAAGAGCCACTGATGCCCTAATTCTGTTGTCAGCTCCCTGGTGCAGCTGGCTAGAAGGAGCTGCTGCAGAATGCTAAGTGGGATGCTCAGGGTGAACCTTGCTAGCTCAAGAGCTGCTCACAAAACAGAAGGGACATTCCAGTGGTGCTTCATCTTCTCCTGTTAAACCTGCCGTATCTCCTTAAGCTGTGCAGATTGTTTCTTCATAGAATCATACAATCAAAGGGATCCCGAGGGTCAACACCCTGCAATGTAGGAATCTCAAGTAGATCACCACCCCTCGTGGGAGCCTGTTCCACAGTTGAACAGTTTTACTGTCAGAAAGTTCTTCCAGATGTTAGTCGGAATCTCCTTTCTTTTAACTTCATATATAAGGGCCTGGTGACTTCTGTTTCAGTGTATCTGAAGAAGTGTGAAGAAAACGAAGCTCATACCAAGAACAAACTTAGTTGGTCTCTAAGGTGTTACTGGAAGGATTTTTTTATTTTTTTTTTTTTTCATTTCGTTGGTTTGAGTCCTACCCTCCGGAGCAGGAGAAAACAGTCTTGTTCCATCCCTTAAGATATTTGAAGGTGACTATCATATCTCCTAACAGGATGCGGGTGGCGCTGTGGGTTAAACCAGAGCCTAGGGTTTGCCAATCAGAAGGTTGGCGGTTCGAATCCCCGTGACAGGGTGAGCTCCCGTTGCTCGATCCCTGCTCCTGCCAACCTAGCAGTTCGAAAGCACATCAAAGTGCAAGTAGATAAATAGGTACCGCTCGGCGGGAAGGTAAATGGCATTTCCGTGCGCTGCTCTGGTTCGCCAGAAGCGGCTTAGTCATGCTGGCCACATGACCCGGAAGCTGTCTGCGGACAAACGCCGGCTCCCTCGGCCTATAGAGTGAGATGAGCACCGCAACCCCATAGTCATCTGCAAGTGAACCTAATGGTCAGGGGTCCCTTTACCTTTACCTTTACCTTTACCTATCATATCTCCTCCCAGTCTCCTCTTTTCCAGCTAAACTTCAACAATTCCTCATAAGGCTTGGCTTCTAGACCCTTGATTATTTTGATTGCCCTCCTCTGCACACATTCCAGCTTGTCAACATCCTTCTTAAATTGTGGTGCCCAGAACTGGACACAGTACTCCAGGTGTGGTCCGACCAAGGCAGAATAGAGTGGCACTATTACTTTCCTTTATCTATAGTTGTGTTGATGTACAGCAGCAGATATTGAATTGCTGCTAGATTTACTGCCCCCCTGCCTTCCTGTCTGCCTTGCCTTGCTTCACTCCACAGACCAGCCTTGCCCAACCTGGTGCCCTCCAGATGTTTCGGGCTACAGCTCCCATCAGTTCCCACCGGTGTGGCTAATGGCTAGGGGTTGGGAGTTGTAATCCAAAGTATCTATAGGGATACAGGCTGGGGAAGACCATCTGTTGAGTTACAACCAGGTCCTTGCCTTCAGCCCCCAATATATCTCACTAGAGAGCCTCTTATGATAGGGCTGCCATAATCCCGGATTTTCCTGGAAACGCCTGGGAATCGCTCAGAAAAATGGCATCTGGGTGGATTTTTGATGAACTAGCAAAATGTCTGGTGAAACCTGGATGTATGGAAAGTAGGGTGATTTAAATATATATATATATATCAAAATCAAAGAAAAGCCCCCAAATGATTTTTTTTGGAGGGGAGATGTCCTCCCCCCCCAAAAAAAACCTCAACAACTCTGCCTGCATTTTCACTTTTTGGAATATGGCAACCCTATCTTCTGATGCACATGACGTGTCATAGAATCATAGAATTGTAGATTTGGAAGGGGGCCACAGGGTCCTCTAGCCCAGCCCCACAATGCAGGAATCTTTTGTGCAACATGAGGTTCAAACCCACAGCCTCGAGATTAAGATGCTGTCCAGTACTTCTTGTGTGTAGAAAACTAGAAAGTCAAGAGATGCTGGAGTAGAACCTAAGGGCAGGCATTTATGTTTTATATTATTATTTTTAGATTGGGAAATGCAGTTCTCTTCTTCTTCTTCTCCTCCCCCACCCCCTGAAATCTGAAGTGGTACAGTCCCAGCAGCTTTACTTATTCCAAATGTTTGTGGATCAGCTCTTAGCAGTGTGGTGTAGTGGTTAAGAGCGGTAGACTCGTAATCTGGTGACCAGGTTCGGTCTCCGCTCCTCCACATGCAGCTGCTGGGTGACCTTGGGCTAGTCACATCTTCTGAAGTCTCTCAGCCCCCTCAACCTCACAGAGTGTTTGTTGTGGGGAAGGAAGGAAAGGAGAATGTTAGGCCGCTTGAGACTCCTTAGGGTAGTGATAAAGCGGGATATCAAATCCAAAACTACTCCTCCTCCTCCTCCTCCTCCTCCTCCTCCTCCTCCTCCTCCTCTTCTTCTTCTTCTTCTTCTTGAAACATGCGGTGAAATGCCACCTGCTTTAAATCCCCCCCTTACTTTCTATGCAGTGATATTCAAAAGCATGCCTTTAACTGGAGCCTTGACTCTTGGCACACCTGTGAAAATTATTTATTCACTGTAATGTTTTGATAGTGGGATTCAAATCTAAATATGACTGTGGGGTGTAGCTCACTCCCTTCTTGGTCACAGTTGTGTGTGCTTTCTGGTCCATCCATCCTGCCAGCAAGTTAGCATCAGATTGAATTGGTAATTTGCTCTGGTTGGCCTCAAATGCTCTCTCTCTCTCTCTCTCTCTCTCTCTCTCTCTCTCTCTCCAAAGTTTTATCACAAATTAAGCACTTAATTTTTCATGAATGCCATTACACAATCTCTCAAACAGCCCCCCCCATGTTTCAATGCTTGTTTTAGACATATGAACTGGCTTAAACAGTAGATTTTGACATGATTTTGAAGGAACTGTTTTAGTTGAGGCTTCTCAGGAGAAGATCACAATACCTTGGAAAGTTTCCCTTGAAAAGACGAAAACAAAAATAAGGGGTGAAAGCTGGAAGTTGTCCTCTTTGTTCCACAGGAAAAGGCTTGTGTAAGCAAATCTTCAGTACAAAAAATATTTTTAAAAACTTAATAATTCATAAATCACATAAGGAACATAGGAAAATTTTAATTCTTGCTCCGTAGAAACCGCTGTACATTTCAGAAAGTTGTTTGTTTGCCATGCATTTGGGCACTACTTGAAGTCATCACAACCAAGTTTTGCAGGATGGTTCCTGAGATAAGGAGCAGGTTCCGCCTATGTCTGAATACGGCCAGATGCCATGGAATTTGAAGAACTGTACTGATTTTAACCCTGGATTGCAAAACTACAGTGATTTTTTGGGGGTACTTTGCTTACTGTAATTGTTAATTGCCTTCATTGCTACAAGAATATAAGTGTCTTTAGTTTGTCGGTTTTGCTGTTATTTCAAAAGTAAGAAAATTGTGATTGAACAAGAAGTTGTTTGTTTGAGACTTTCCCCTTAGGCTTGTTTATAGAACGCTGACACACACAAAAGCTGCAAAACCCTGAGTGGGAAGTGTTTAAAGTGTGGCTATCCACAGCAACACAATTTTGTTTTGTTGGAGTTGGCAGGGGTGGAGGGTGCCTAACTATTAAGGAGAGTATGGATCGCATTCTTTGGCTTGTAAGCAGTAGATGTTTAATTTTAAAAGAGGAAAGAATCTGTTGCTCTTCCCTTTTTGGAGGTCGTTGAACTTGTGGAGGAATGAACCCTTTCCCCCTTTTGGCAGCTGTAGCTACATCGCTTCTTGCCATTTGGGAATAGCGATTTGGTAGGGTGTGTGGCGGCTACTGGCAAGGCCGCTCTGGTGGCTCTCGAGGAGGACTATCTTCAGTGGGTATAATGGATACAGGTGATGGTTGGCCGTCTCTCCCTCCTCGTGTCAAGCCTTGACCAATGGTTCCTGTTCATTGGCTTTAAATGAAAGATAACATTGCTTAATTTGACGGGGAGGGGAGGAAGCGCACGGCGAGAAGGAAGGAATATAGTTGCGTTTAATAACAGCCCCGTGTTTAAAAGATAGCTTTTTTAAAACTTGCAGCTGGCAGTTCAGTCAAGCATTTTATGGTGTGTTCATTGTCATCTTGAAATGTTTTCAACATTTCAACATTTATTTGTCGGTAAGGAGACGTTTCTGTGTGGTGGTGGTTTTCATGTGATTGCTTTGTCCATCGTATGATCTATGATTTTGGTCCCCTCTTATATAAAAAAGGTAAACGACCCCTGACAGTTAAGTCCAGTCGCGAACGACTCTGGAGTTGCTGCGATCATCTCACTTTACTGTCCGAGGGAGCTGGCGTTTGTCCACAGGACAGTTTTCCGGGTCAGGTGGCCAGCATGACTAAGCCGCTTCTGGCGAAACCAGAGCAGCGCACGAAATGCCGTTACTGCACAACGGAGCCCTACCTATTATCTACTTGCACTTTGACGATGCTTTGAATGGCTAGGTTGGCAGGAGCAGGGACCGAGCAACTGAGAGATCACCCCGTTGCGGGGATTCGAACCACCGACCTTTGATCAGCAAGCCCTAGGCTCAGTGGTTTAGACCACAGTGCCACCAGTGTCCCATGTCCCCTTTATACTGTTACAGATTTGGGGGGTACCAGTGTCCGGGAGTGCAAAAGCACCATGATTCTAAGGAGTTAGGGATGTTAGAATTACTGGGACACCATGAAATTACTCAGTGCTGAGAGTCCTCCCTGGATGCTATTTATTTAGCATGGCAAAGGTGTTGATGGCCCATTCAAAGGAAGATGCTTGGGACAATGGGGGCGTGATGGCACCCATTTATAAACAGAGGTCTGGAGAACAGGGGCAAGCTTACAGAAGGGAGGGGTTGCGTTTGGCAAGGCATTCTGGGAGGAATGTAGGAGGAAGTTAGGAGAACTCCACTGTGGCAATGGCTGGAGGAGGCTGCACTGAGAGACCAGGGGTCATCCTGACTGGCTGCTGCTCTGGAACCAGTCTTGCTGAAGCTATGAGAGGAGCAATGAGGAGTTCTCTTGGGGTATAATGTTCTTCACTCCCTGCATTAAAGGCTTCCAGCTGTAAAGATGTTTACAACAAACCATATTTCTTAAAGACACTAGCCTCTCTGCTGTGCCTTGCTTTCCCAGTGGAAACACAACCCTGGGTGAGTTCCTGAAACCCCCTAGAATCTGCTACCACTTGGCAGAGATTGGGGTTGGTGCACAACCTCTGTAACACTGCATTCCTGTATCAGTGTGATGGGTACTTAACCTCTCACACCACAATGGTAATGTCTGCAAGATCTCCTCATAATGTGAGGGCAAGAATGGGACCCATCCCTATCCATTTGTTCCCATTTGAGAACACAACTCCTCAGGTGTGTATGGTGGGTATTTGACCAAAAATGAAAGAAGAAGAAGTCTCAGCGAAAGAAGAATGGATAAGAAAACTTGTGGAATATGCAGAATGGCAAAACTTACTGGGGGGGGGATCAAGATTTCAAACTTTTTATAAAAGATTGGAAATGGTTTATGAATATTACAAACAAACTGTAAACAGATAAGAAAATTGGCAGGAATATTGTAATAACCTGCAGTTTTATATCTTTCAAGAAGATGAATAAATAACTTATTCATTTATTAATAAGTTAATAAAGTTAATTTGGAATATGCAGGAAAGATTAAAAATAAATTTAAGGAAAGAGAGGGAGGAAGTCGTTTTGAAATGTTAAAATGATTGTAAAACTATTGAAATGTATATACCGGTAACTGAAAATCTCTCTCTCTCTCCTCTCTCTCTCTCTCTCTCTCTCTCTCTCACACACACACACACACACACACACACATATTGGAGTGTATGATGGGACCCACCTGTTGGTTGAGTGTTTCCAAATGTTACCACATGTTTCAGTGCTATGCCATGTAAAAGAAAAAGCACTGTGTACCTAGCCTAGCTGGCCTGATGCTCTTTTGAGAGATACAATTTCAATAAATCCTGATAAAATAAATAACAAATAATGCTGTAAACACACTTGTATCTAACTTTTTAGGTTGGTTCTGATCAGCAAAATATCTAAACCTGACCATTCTGACTCAAAATATCACCAAGGAAGCATTCCCCTCCCTGCACAAATACATACAGAAAGCTAATTTCATCCATAAAGGTCTTTAGAAAATTCTTGCAGATAGCAAGAAGGAAGCCTGGGGAAGTGGAGAAATTATACACCAAAGGGAGACTCTTTCTGCAACCCTTGAAATTGACTGTGGTTTAGGAGCAACATGTTGGACTTGGAACAGGAAGCCTAGGGTTTTTTGAATCTCTGCTCAGCTATGAATGAATCTTCTTGTGGGTGCCTTTGGGTGTCACTCATCTCACAGAGTGGCTGTGAAACTAAAATGGGATGGAGATGGGTGGAACGAAATGTAATAACATTCCCCCCCCCTCTCCAATTGACGTTAGTGTAGCTGTCATCCCCCTTGCAGAATGCTGCAGGGTTCGGAGGTATAGGAGGAAAGGTAGAAAAATAGACAAAAGTTCATAAGTACTTACACTTTCTTCTGTGGAAGAAGGACTTGTTTCTTTTAGCCCTTGCCTTCACTTTCTGGCTTCTGGACTATGGGCTGAATTCAGAGAACATGGAAGTCTCTAAAAGTTCAGTCTAGGATTTTTGCAACGAGGCTGGCAGTGACTGCAAGCTGTGAGTGTGCTGATGTTGGCATGCCAAATGCCATTGCGATTAGTGAACTGATCACTGCACACTGAAATAATAAAGAGTGCAACTCTTGCGAAACTGTAGAAGTACAAAACAAACAATGAGGTTGAAAAGGAGCAGACAAGCTCGAAAGGAGGGACAGTTTTCCTCAGTAAGTCCCTGGTTATGCAAAAGAAATCCCAGCGGTAGTTGAGACTTAAATGAGAGTTAACAATTGTCTTCCCTCTGGAGTTTTTTGTCTTGTTTTGTTTTGTTTTTGTTTTACATTAAATAGATGGAGGGCCAGCTAAAAATAAATATCACAATATGAGTTTGATTTATTCTGTTGTCAAATCTGATTTGTATTTTGCACTAGCCATCGGTGGAGATAAAACAGAAGTGGCTTCAGAATAGAAGTTTGCATTGTATTCTGCATTTTGCCACCATACAGACATGAATAATCAACCAAACCTATAAAGTATCTACCTGTGCTATAATTTTACAAGCAGCAAAAGCAAAAAAATATGCCATTTATTTAGTCATACTGTCGTGGTGACACTCATTATTGCCACTATGTTTGAGTGAGCATCACACTGTACTTGAATTCTGGAGAGAAAACATAGGCCAGCCCTTAATGACACTCTTGTGTTAGCCAACTTAAGTCCCCCCTACCTTCATATTTGCGCTCTCCTCTTCACCCTCATTAAAAGGTCCTTTAATTCCTCCTCACTTTCTGCCATGACACAACCTTGATGGCAGAAAGTGAGGAGGAATTAAAGAACCTTTTAATGAGGGTGAAAGAGGAGAGTGCAAAATATGGTCTGAAGCTCAACATCAAAAAACTAAGATCATGGCCACTAGTCCCATCACCTCCTGGCAAATAGAAGGGGAAGAAATGGAGACAGTGAGGAGATTTTACTTTCTTGGGTTCTGTGATGACAAACCTAGACAGCATATTAAAAAGCAGAGACATCACCTTGCCGACAAAGGTCCATATAGTTAAAGCTATGGTTTTCCCAGTAGTTATGTATGGAAGTGAGAGCTGGACCATAAAGATGGCTGATCGTCGAAGAATTGATGCTTTTGAATTATGGTGCTGGAGGAGATTCTTGAGAGTCCCACTGCAAGAAGATCAAACCTATCCATTCTGAAGGAAATCAGCCCTGAGTGCTCACTGGAAGGACAGATCCTGAAGCTGAGGCTTCAGTACTTTGGCCAGCTAATGAGAAGAAAAGACTCCTTGGAAAAGACCCTGATGTTGGGAAAGATGGAGGGGCACAAGGAGAAGGGGGCGACAGAGGATGAGATGATTGGACAGTGTTCTTGAAGCTACCAACATGAGTCTGACCAAACTGTGGGAGGCAGTGGAAGACAGGAGTGCCAGGCGTGCTCTGGTCCATGGGGTCACGAAGAGTCGGACACGACTAAACAACAACAACCTTCAAAAATCAATAGTTAATGGGACTAGCCCCCTCCCCCTCTGGCCTTCCTGTAACTCAAGCACTCTTATTGTACCATCTCTTCCAAGATCTCACTGAGCTAGATATTTCAGATCACTACACAAAGGATGTCACCTTCCTAGGCCTGTTATGTCTTTTGTACTTGGCTCCAGTTGATGCATCTCAGGGTTCAAGTAAAAAACCAAAGTAGATCCTGCAGGCCTGCCCAACCCTCTCTGCAAAGGGGCGAGTGGGTCCTTTGCTTGTTCATAGGTACAAATTGTGACCTCCTATCTATTCCTCACTTGCAAACTTCATAGATCTCTGGGTATATGTCTTGAGGTTCTTGTGGTTTTTATATAAGCTACCCACAAAAATGTCAGGTTTTTTTTCTACAAAGAACGAGGACCAGTGAACCCCTACAACTATGGATAGACATGATGCATTTGAGTTTATATTTCAAAACTTTACTTTATTACATAACAAAGCTACATGTTGGGTCCAGATTTGGAAGACTAAGTAACCAGAAATCATCCAGGTGATCTAGGTTAGGAAGGGGGAATGAGATAATCTTCTGTGATTACAAGATGACATCAATTTTGCTTGCTTCATTTCAGGACAATATTGCCTTGTTCTTAAGAGGCTGTAAGGAATTGGGGCTTAAAGAATCTCAGCTTTTTGACCCAGTAGACCTGCAGGACAACTCAGCAAAGCAACTGTCAGGTAAGTAACACAACAACTACTGTACATTTCTGGAATTACATGCCTGCATTATATCTATAATATTTTTTGCTATGTGGAAAGGGGTGTAGAATTTCAAGATTCATGGCTTTCACTAGCCTACTCTGTCTGCCGTATTCGTGGGCCAGTGGTAGCTCCTAACAGGGATAATTTTTTTTAGCTGGTCTATGCCAGTTTCACATTCATTCAGAAGTCTGGTCTGCCCCCATTTCTCATCAATTCTTTTTTTTTTTAAGATCCATTTGACAATTCAAAAAATTGTATTTATCACAAAATGATATTTAAACGCACACTTTATTTCAATATGTGCATTTTAAAATATTTTATCATTTAAAAAAAAACCACATATTTGGATTATTATTGTTTTGAGCCAAGAACAGTAGTGGAAATTTGGAGGAGTGCGGAATCCGAAGTGCACCAGAAGAGCCAATTCATCTCTCCCATCTGTGCACCTGCATAACCCTGCCACTCTTCCCCATCCCAGCCTTGTCCAGGTAAACTGCAGCAATGCCAGTGGCTAGAGGGCAGCACCATGGCTTCATCCCAACACATGAGCTGCTACTGGCATAAGATTAAAAGTGGGCCTTCTGTTTCAGTCTGAGTTTAACAGCAGATCCCAAGACCCAAAGCAAAAGGAATGTGGAAAAAATGGTGCTGCGTGAACGAAAATACAAATGGTGGCAACTGACTTTTGAATGGTGCACTCTACGTTTCACCCCCTATTTAGCAGCATTTATGTTATTTAATGAATTTTTTGTTTTGTTTTATACATTCTGTAAGCGCTGTACAGTGGACATTGGTCAAAGCAGCAAAAGCTGAGTTAGAGCAGGGGTCAGCAAACTTTTTTCAGCAGGAGGCCAGTCCACTATCCGTCAGACCTTGTTGGGGGCCAGACTATATATTTTTTCGGGGGGGGGGGATGTCAACGAATTCCTATGCCCCACAAATAACCCAGAGATGCATTTTAAATAAAAGGCCACATTCTACCCATGTAAAAACACGCTGATTCCTGGACCATCCGCGGGCTGGATTTAGAAGGTGATTGGGCCGGATCTGGCCCCCGGGCCTTAGTTTGCCTACTCATAGTTAGAGGATCACTAATGAGAGCACCAGTTTTCTGGTTTGTTTTAAAAAGATCTGTGCACTACAATGTATCCTGGACTCAGCAGCAGAGCATATGCCTGCGCTGCCCAGGGTGGGGCGCGCTCCCAAGGGGTGTGGAGCGTGCTCTTGAGGGGCGCAGAGGGTGCCCTTCCAGGTGCAGGATAGCTACTCGGGTGCATGAAGCGGTTGCGTGCACCCTGCAGCTGGGGGCGGAGTGAGCCGCCGACGGCGGACATTCGGTGCGCCACCCACCCACAACTCCCAAGCCTCCTCCGAGCTGACAAATGAAGGGGGAAGGGGGAATGCCGCCAGCAAAGTAGCGCAGCCCCCCTTCCCCCGACGGCTCGGGGTAGGCTTGGGAGTCGTGGGTGGGCGGCGCGCCAAATGCCTCCCCCCCTCATCAAAGACACCTGGGGCAGACCGCCCCCACCGCCCCCACTTCCTCCGCCCTGCCTAGACTGCTGCCAATGAAGCACTTCTTCTTGTTGTTGTAGCAAAGGCAGGGGGGAATTCTTTTGTGCCCAGGAGCACAGGAACGGATCCATGAAGGAACGAGGTCCAAATGTCATTGGAAGATGCATGTATCAAGAAAGGGGACTCGGAAGCTCCTGAAAATGATGAGCAGGTCAAGCAGTAGAATGGTGCTTGGGTGGGTGACAGAACCCCATAATCAAAATGCTGGTTCATGGGTTCCCAGAGAGGTGCATTAAGGATGGTGAAACCAACCAACCAGTCAGGCATGTGGCATGGGTATGTGAAGGAGAACCTCCTCCCCACATGGGGCTTGGAAAGTCCGAGATGAGCAAAAAGGGCTGCCCAGCTCAATGGAACCAGAATCCTGTGCAAAATATTTACTTGTAGTTTTAACATTTTGCCTGGGCACTGAAAGGTCTAATTCCAGTCTTGATTAAATATAGCCTGATGCTTTGAAAATGTATGCTAGGGTGGTATTGAGATTAAAGCATTTGTTTTTTAAAAAAACAAAAGCAGCTTAAATTTATGGCACTTGTTCATATTTATGCTACCAATGCTTCTAAATAGGCAGAGAAATTAAGTACCTTGTTGTTGCAGATTAAAGGGGCTTTCAAGATGGTTTATAGGGCTCATTAAGGATCCTCAAAAGCTTGATGGCCCTATGATTAAACACACCATCAGCCTGTTTAGCTTTTGATGAAAATGGTAGACAGTGCGTCTGAGTGCATGAGAGAGAAGGAATTCAGCAAAATAGCTATCCCCTGCCACCCACCCACTCATAGACACACAGCAACAAACACTGCAGTTCCAAAGAAGTGGGGATAAATAGCTATGTTTTTATTGGTGATGTTTATCCCTGCCATTCTCCCAGTTTGCTCCAGCTGTGTGTGTGCAAACACAGTTCCAATATGGTCTCACATTCAAGTTCTGTTCAGGCCCAGGGCTGCATCGATCACATTTGGATCATTCCCTGGAACAATCTAGTTTATCCAGCAAGGATTAGTTGTGGAGTCCACTGATCACTGGGTCCACTCGGACAACTAAGGCCCTAGTTCTGAAAGGGCGAGTAAGAATCCCTTGTGAGAACTTGAAAAACACATGGGGTGAGGCTGAATCCTGGTAAAACCAAGGCCAGCCCTAAGCAATATCTGGAACTGAACACAGAAACCTCATGACTGAGTTCCTACATTGATCCACTTTCTGGCTTTAGATCTTGGAGACTTGGCTGAAGAATTCCTCTTTTCCTTAGCAGACCTCTGCGGCTCTTACTTCAAATCACATGGCTTTTCCAACACTTGATCCTGCCTATAGTGGGCTCTGCGGTTTTGGCAACATGACGATTGTGTTACCTAGAACTATGAGCCCTCCTTAAGAATACAATGGAACCTCAGTTCCTGAACGCCTCCGTTGTCATACATTTCAGTTCTCGAACATCAAAAACCCAGAAGTAAATGCTTCCATTTTCAAACGTTTTTCAGAACCCAAACATGCGACGCAGCTTCCATTGAGTTCAAGAAGCTCTTGTAACCAATGGGAAGTCACGCCTCGGTTTTCAAATGTTTCGGAAGCTGAATGGGCTTCCGGAACGGATTTCATTCGAGAACCGAGGTACCACTGTAGAAGGAATTGGAAACAAGCAACATTAGCTTCCTTGGATTTAGTATGGTCACCCATGACACCAACCCTTGCTAAAAGATCCTTCATGAGGTCCCTGGGTGTCCCTCCAGAAACCAAAAGCAGTTTTCTAGGGACTCCTGATGACAGCAGCACTCCCCCGTTTCAGCTCCAGCAGCTTCGAACCTTCTAGGTATCTTAGGCCAGCAGAATGGACCCTTCTCACCAGCTTTCCTTACAGGTCTCTGCGTTCTAACAAGTTTTGATTCAGGAACGTAAAATAGCTAAGAACCATGGTATTTTATTTGTTTCTCTGTTACCCCAGCGACTGCCCTTTATTTGCTCATATAGCATTCAAAAATGTGTCCCCACCCGTCAGTGTAACCTCTGGATTTCACTCAGCAGTGTAAATGCTGTTATCTGGAGGGTCACAGGCTGTGTTGTTTATCTAGACTTAGCTCAGGAGTCAAGTAGAAGCCAAATCGAATCAGATTGGCTGCTAGGGGAAGGTGCACTGACATCGGGCGTAATCCCAGGTTCCTCTTGACTAGCTGTGACTTCCCACAAAATCTTAACCCAGCTGTTTCCCGGAAGATGAACTGTCAAAGATCAGTAGTCTTCTGTCTAACGCTCACATTCCTGACTTGTGGCCCAAGCCTGTGCACTTCTGTGCTTGACATGTAATACTGCCATGGCATGCCAAATCCCGTTTATGTCTGTGCAAGTGAGTGTTCACTGCAGACCCAGTTGCAGTGACACCTCCCCAGGGAGCAGGGCCTAGCCTCTGAAGGTGAGATAACTGGACAGGACAACATTCTGGGAATTAAAAAAAAATGGCCACAACTTTATTGATTTCAGATGTAGGTTGGACTTGGCTGAGGCATTGGGTGTATATCCCTCACAGCCCCCCTGGTGGAGCGCTGCTCATAACAGGGTCAGGCCCAGGATTAATGGTTCCACCATAAGACACAGGGTCTTCACAGATGACCCTCCCAGGCCGCTGAAGGAAGCATCTGCTCACCCCATGACTGGGTAAGCAGCCATTCCAGGCAAAGTACATAGAATGCGGCACAGGTGGTTGTGATATTTTTGGGGGGTGGGGCGGAGGAATGGGAGCAGTGCCGCTGAAAGGAGGCAGAATGACCTCAAAACATGACCGTGCAAAATGGCGATGAGGATAGAGGGTAATCCTTAGCATTTATAAAGTGCTTTAGCAAAATATTACTTGCCCTATCCGGTTGTTAGTAGTAGTAGTAGTAGCAGTAATAATAATAATAATAATAATAATAATAATAATAATAATAATAATAATTTATTTATGCCCAGCCCATCTGGCTGGGTTTCCCCAGCCACTCTGGGCGGTTCTCAACATTATACTAAAACCACGATAAAACATCAAACATTAAAAACTTCCCTAAGCGGGGCTGCCTTCAGATGTCTTCTAAAAGTCAGATTAGTTGTTTATTTCCTTGACATCTGATGGGAGGGCATTCCACAGGGCGGGCACCACCACTGAGAAGGCCCTCTGCCTAGTTCCCTGTAACCTCACTTCTTGCAGGGAGGGAACCAACAGAAGGCCCTTGGAGCTGGACCTCAGTGTCCGGGCAGAACAATGGGGGTGGAGACGCTCCTTCAGGTATACTGGACCGAGGCCGTTTAAGGCTTTAAAGGTCAGCACCAACACTTTGAGTTGTGCTTGGAAACGTAGTGGGAGCCATTGTAGGTCTTTCAGGACCAGTGTTATATGGTCTTGGCGGCCACTCCCAGTCACCAGTCCAGCTACCACATTCTGGCTTAGTTGTAGTTTCCGGGTCACCTTCAAAGGTAGCCCCACGTAGAGCGCATTGCAGTAGTCCAAGTGGGAGATAACTAGAGCATGCACCACTCCAGCTATATTTGTGTGAACCAACACTGGAGGGGGGGGGGAGTAGCTAATCCCCAGCCATGACTACATTTTTACAGCCTCCATGAGCTTCGGGGCAAAGATTTGGACCTAGGATATTCCTCTGCCCATGAAGTATCACTGTACAGTTTTGAACTCTAATTAGTCCAACAGTAGCAGTAAACTCAGCTTACTGCTAGGGTAGTCCGCGCTGCTTACCAGGAGGGGTGAGGTGTCGGGGTGGGCAGGGCAAGGCAAGCACACCAGTGGAGCCAATTCAGAGTTCCTGGTGGTGTGTTTGCACTGTGCCTGCCACCTGGCCCTTCCTTCTCCTTCAGCTGGTAAGCTTGCCGGGAGGTCAGGTAAGTGCAGGGCTTGGCAGATGCCCTCTGCTCCAATGTACACTTTGTTATAGGACAGCGGTCAGCAAACTTTTTCAGCCGTGGGCCGGCCCACTGTCCCTCAGACCTTGTGGGGGGCCAGACTATATTTTTTGGGGGTAGGGGGAATGAACAAATTCCTGTGCCCCACAAATAACCCAGAGATGCATTTTAAATAAAAGCACACATTCTATTCGTGTAAAAACACCAGGCAGGCCCTACAAATAACCCAGAGATGCATTTTAAATAAAGGGGCACATTCTACTCATGTAAAAACACGCTGATTCCCGGACCATCCGTAGGCCGGACTTAGAAGGCGATTGGGCTGGATCCGGCCCCCGGACCTTAGTTTGCCTACCCATGTTATAGGAGTAGCTCTGACACCTGAATAGGGTACATTCTCGTCCTCATCTGTGCAACAACCCTGAAAGTAGCCAAGTGTTATCTCCCTATTGCAAATAGGAGATCGAGGCTGAGATAGCGATTGGCCTAAAGTCACCTGCAGACTTCTTGGCTGAGGTGAGATTTGCACCAGGGACTTCTCACTCACAGTCTCAGCTCCTATACTAGTGTTGCACGAGCAAGCCGGATTTCACGACGCCTGAAAGACTAACACATTTCTTATGAGCTACGTTAGGAAAGAGCATGTTTCATTGGCAGATGGTGGAGATGGGTACATCCAGCCATTGATGGGACTTGTTCCCATTTGTATGTCAGCAAACCAATCTGAGTCAGTGGAGTTAGTGTCAAACCCGCAAATGGATTCCAGTCCAACAGCCTCTCTCTCTCGCTGCCCACCTGATTTGTCAACCCTATAAACAAGTAAACACAAACAAAAGTTAATAAATTGAGCAAGATACTGGGCACAATTTGCCTGTGTGTGTGTGTGTGTTTGCACTGGTTTAGTTCCATTGAGGAAGGGCTGCTAACCTGCATTATTTTGTAGCTTTGTTGACTCTGGTAACATTGAGAGCATGTTTTCATGCTATAAACCAAATGAATGATTGCTCTCTATCTTCCCAGTTGCCTTCATGTGTTTCTAACCAGCAGACACATCCTGCAGGCTTTTGTTAGGGGGGAACATGTGACCAACTGCATAATACAAGCTCTTGGAAAGAGTTTCTCGTTTCTGATATTTCTCTCTCCTTTCTTGTTGTGTGTGCACATCCAGGAATCTTGACTGTAGCAGAAAGCTGAAAAATGTAAGTACTTGTTGCATGTTTCCCCCTCTTGCAGCTAGGGATGGTTTTGTTGCCACAGACTGAGCTTGAAACGCAGATGTGGTTGTGTAGCTGAAAAGAGCTTTTGTGTGTTTGGCATTCACTTTGTCTTGCTGCAATTCATGATCTGTGGTGCTGCTGTGGAAAGCTATATTTGCTCCCGCTTCAGTTAGGAAATAGCTTAACTCCCTTAGACACCAAGCAAGGTTTTCTGCTTTTGTTTAAACCATATTTAAAACAAAACAAAACTGTGTTTGGTTTCCTTTCTGCTTTTGTTGCAAGGGCTAACTTCGATTTTTGTTAGGTTAATAGAGATGTGTCTGACACTTCAAGAAAAAGCTTTGATGTTTAAATCTAAATAGTGTTATAGAAACTTTGCAGGACTGTCATCCCCACCCCCCCACCCCCATCACAACGGCAAACCTCCCTTTTTCTGTGTTGTCCTTCAGGGATTGTAGTTTCAAAGCAGCCTTTTCTAGTCAGTCGCCTTGTTGATTGAAACCAGTGACAGGAGGAACAGTTTGGGGATTGTACAGTGAGGAAGGAAACTTTAAATTCAGTTGGTCACAGAGTTAGATAAACTATCTAAAGCCAGACAAAACTTCTGGTTTTTATACTGTCAATTGTAAACTCCCAAGAATTCAAGTTGCATTTGGCTGACATCCTTGGAGACTCCAGGGAAATGCCAAGAACTTTCTGTAATAACTTTTCAAGCCCATAATCACAGCCACAGGTAAAAAGTCCACTGTCATTTTATCCTGCCCTTCCTGTCATCAGTATTGTAATTGATTTTCCTCCAACAGTGCATGAGCCTTTTTGGAATAGTTGCATTCTGAAGTTGCTGTAAACAAGATTTACTAAAAGCCATTCATTGGCAGGTGTATTGCTTTTCAAAGAGACATTCATAAAGATAGATGTGCATATATAAAATACATACATCTAACTACTCTTCCCAACCAAAAGAGATTCTCAGTCAGGTTTACCAAATAAGAACCTGTGATTAAATATAAGCCTAAATTTTAAATATAAGCCTAAATCCAAGTCTAGTAATAGCAGCAGACATTATTTACTCATTTGAAAGCCTGGTGAGATTTTTTTAAAAAATAAAATAAAATGGAAATACTTTCTAATATTTTGAAATGATGTCACCAAGCTGTTGCCTTTGGGGAGGAAACTCCATAATTATGTTTCCAGCGTTGCTGCTTTATTGTTTTAATTAGATAATGACATTATGCTTTACCTTTAAAAATGTTATTTTCTAGTTGTTGTTTTTTAATAAAGTAAAGCCCCGTTCTGAATATTTTGACATTGGACCTGATTCTAGGCGTGCCTATTTACACAGACATTTCACTGAATTCAATGTGACTTAGCCTCACATTTGACAAAAGGGGTTGGACCAGATGACCCTTGTGTTCAGGGATGTAGGAAGATGGGTGGTGGGGGCGGTCCACCATGGGTGCCCTCACTGAGGGGGGTGACATTTGGCGTGCTGCCTGCCCGCGACTCCCAAGCCTACCCTGAGCCGTCGGGGTAAGGGGAGAAGCTGTGCTGCCTTGCCGGCGGCATTATCCCCTTCCCCCTTCGTTTTGACAGCTTGGGGGAGGCTTGGGAGTCGTGGGCGGGCAGCACGCCAAATGTCTGCCATGGGTGGCTTGCTCTGTCCCCGGCTGCAGGGCGTGCTCACCGCTCCAGGCACCGGAGCAGCTATCCCACACCTGGGAGGGCACCCTCCACCCCACGTCCCCCCCGGGAGCGCGCCCGCCCTGGGCAGCATGGGCATATGCTCCACCACTGCCTGTGGCCCCTTCTAACTCTACGCTTCTTCGTTTCAATGATTCTACTCCCATGGTAGGCCAAACTAGGCATTGATAGAGTTCTGTGTTTGGAGCACCTGATCCAATTTTCTGTTTGTAAAAGCAACCATGGTGTGGGAGGTCTGCCCTTCTTACGTCTGTGTCACAGCCCTGATTTTCTGGAACACCTATTAGTCAAAGAGGGCCTAAAACACGTGTCTTAACTATTATATGGTTATAGCCATGCAGTGCAGCACTTTGTATGTTTACTTGGAAGTGATCCCCATTGAAATTGGGACTAGTGAATCAGTAAACAAACATACGATTGGGTTGTGTAAGCTACAACCTCATGCTTACTTGAATCAACCCATTGAGGCTTACTTCCACATAAATGGCAGTGAATATATTTAGGATTCTGCTTTAAATCCCATTGGGACATACATACGAGTGAAGGTGCTTAGGATTGCAGCTGTAACATCCCGACGAAAGAAGAATGGATGCAAAAACTTATGGAATATGCAGAAATGGCAAAACTTGCCAGAAAAATAAGAAATCAAGATAAACTTTTTATAAAAGAATGGAAACGGTTTATTGAATATTTGCAAACAAAATGTAAACAGATAAGGACATTGGCAGGAATATTGTAATAACCTGCAGTTTTATAAGAGTATATAGTTAAAGTAGATGAATGAATGTCAAGTTAATTTGGAATATGCAGGAAAATAAATCTAAGGAACTGCAGAAAGAGAAGGAAGAAAGTTGAGTTTCGAAATGTTAAATTGAATGTAAAACCATTTAAATGTATATAACTGAAAATTAATAATAATAATAATAATAATAATAATAATAATAATAATAATGGATTGTAGCTGTAACTTCCTACAGAAGTAGAATCCAGAGCACAGCCTCACCTCATGGCAAGCATGATGGTTCATATGGGAGGGGCCAAAATAGTTCCCTTCCCTCTAGTCACTGGGGACAACAACCCATGACCCATGGCTTAGCATTATATCGAAACCAGGTACTGTGGTTTGTCTGACTCCCAACAAACCATGGTATTAAGCCAAGGCTTGTTCCTGACCTACTAGTTGGCCTTGTTTGAGTGAAACAAACCATGACCTCCGTTTTGGCTATAATGCTAAACCAGGAATTGTAGTTCATTGGTCCTGCTGGCTAGATCTCTTACGTTCACAAGTAAACCATGGTTTGCTTGTGATGTGCAAACTGGGCCATTGGGTGTTTTTAAAATGCACTATAGGGAATTCACGTGATAAATATGAATGTCACACA